>NW_024070211.1:2347755-2426444 GCF_014754425.2 Oryx dammah
ATCACCATCACCACCACCATCACCACCATCACCATCACCACCATCACCATCACCACCATCACCACCACCACCACCATCACCACCATCATCACCACCACCATCATCATCACCACCACCATCACCACCACCACCATCATCACCACCACCATCATCACCACCACCATCATCATCACCACCACCATCACCATCACCACCATCACCGCCCACCATCACCACCCTGCCACCTCCACTTCCATCCTTATGCTGGAGACTCACTCTTTGCACTTGGGCACCTTCAGGTAGTTGAGGTGGACAATGCCCTTCACGTTGGCATGGAGGGTGAAGAGGCCACCCAGGAGGTAATCACCAGGCAGGAAGAACTCTGAGTTCTCTGCCGGCTCAGCCAGGGCTTGCAGCAGGAAGAGCAGGGAGCAGGCTGCCCTCCCCTGGGGTCCCATGGCTGGGAAATGAAGGTCTCAGAGGTGGCTCTGCCTCCCTGGAGAGCTTACAACCTGACCCAGGGGATTTGCACAGACATTTACATATTGGTCCTGTTGCTGTCCACAGGGCAGGAAGGCACCTGGGACAGACAGAGAGGTTAGTGGGCTCTGGGGAAAGAGGAGGCTGGGATTAGGATGAGCCTTCTGTCACTTGGATGAGGTCACATCTTCCTAACGTTTCAAACATTTGGGAGTGAAGGACATTCAGTTCAGTTCATTCACTCAGTCATGTCTGACTCTCTGCGACCCCATGGACTGCAGCACGCCAGGCTTCCCTGTCCATCACCAACTCCCGGAGTTTACTCAAACTCATGTCTACTGAGTCAGTGATGCCATCCAACCATCTCATCCTCTGCCGTCCCCTTCTCCTCCTGCCTTCAATCTTTCCCAGCATCAGGGTCTTTTCTAATGAGTCAGCCCTTCGCATTGGGTGGCCAAAGTATTGGAGTTTCAGCTTCAGCATCAGTCCTTCCAATGAATATTCAAGACTGATTTCCTTTAGGATTGACTGGTCTGATCTTACAGTCCAAAGGACTGTCAAGCGTCTTCTCCAACACCACAGTTCCAAAGCTGTGAAGGACACAGATGCTCCCATTAGAAGACAGAGCGGGGGGCAATGAAGCCTGCGCCTGAGCCTGACCCAGCTGGGGCTGGTACGTGGTCCTGTATCTCACACCTGACCCATCATAGTTGTTCTAAAACAGCAGCCCCAATACTAAGAGGCATCACCCTGAGAGCTCGTCATCCACCATCTCATTTACTGCTCACAATAACTGGGACTGTTGCCAACCCCATTTCACAGATGAGGAAACTGAGGCAGAGAAGCTAAGAAACTCACTGTCAGTTGTACAACCAAGTAAGCTGGGGTTCAAAATTTCAAGGCCTGGCTCTTAACCTCCATGCCATGTTACGTTGAAAGGGCCTTGCTTTTAAAAATATGTTTATTTGTTTGGTTGTGTTGGGTCTTGGTTGCAGCAAGAGGGACTGTCACTGAGCCATGTGGGAGCTTTGGATCTTTCCTTGCAGCGCCAGACTCTCTGGTTGCAGTGTGGGGGCCCAGTTGTGGCACTCCAGCTTAGCTGCTCTGCGGCATGTGGGATCTGAGATCCGCAACTAGGCATCAAACCCACGTCCCCTGCACTGCAAGGTGGATTCTTCACCACTGGACCACCAGGGAAGTCCTGAAGGTCTGGCTTTTGGTAAAAGCAGCACAACAGCAGGCAAGAGATTGGGAGGTTGGGGGTGGGGGCTTAGGGGTGGGCCTGTGTCAGCCCGACAGTCCATCGGTCAGCTCTGCAGAGGGTGTCCCCCTGTCGATCCAGCACCCAGGGGCAGGCGTTGTGGCAGAAAGGCAAGTTAAAAATTCCTAACATTGATGGTGACTCCTCCCAAGGAATAAGATAGAAGGAGAGAGCTCCAGCAAACGAGGAACCTGCTTGGATCAGAGATCCTTGTCCGCCGAGTGCTGTTTTGGTCCTTTCTAGCCCCAACAATGCTGGAGAAGGAAATGGCAACCCACTCCAGTGTTCTTGCCTGGAGAATCCCAGGGACGGCGGATCCTGGTGGGCTGCTGTCTATGGGGTCGCACAGAGTTGGGCACAACTGAAGTGACTTAGCAGCAGCAGCAGCAGCAGCAGTCCCAACAATGCACACGCCCCTTAAGGGCCTGCTCTGTAATGCCCAGAAGGAACGGGTCTGTCACAGGCCCGAGCCGGCTCCTGGGGCCCAGGGTCATGGGGGGAGGAGGCTCTAAGAAACACAGCAGGGATCGGAAGCCCAGCGCTGTCCCCCTGTGGACCCCGCCAAGTCCTGCCGATCCTTCCACAGTCCGCTGGAGCCTCGCCTCCTCCTAGAAGCCCCAGTTCACAGACACTGCTTCCGCTCTGCCCTGCAGTGCCCCTCCCTCCTGGACCAGTGCTGGGCCCCCAGAGCAGACCTACGTCCTTGGCCGGCTCCTGCTGGAGCACGTGTCTACACTCCGGGAACCTCGAGGCAACCTGACTCCAGCCGGCCTGGACGGGACAAGTGCTCTGTGTGCTGTGCGACTGTGGGCAGGTTACTCAACCTCTCTGAGTCTCTGTTTCCTTCCAAAACAGGACTGATAATTCTAGCCTCATGAGATCAGTGTGGGAATTAGGTGAAACGGCGTATGTGACCTGCAGGACACACAGCAAACCCTGGGGAAAGGTGAACTGGCCAGAAGAGCGAGAGGTCCTTTCTTGTAATGAAGTGAGCTGCCAGTGAGCCCAGCTGAAAGGGCCCGAAGCTTCCCGAAGTTACCCTGAAAGATGCTGGCTGTACCTGTAGCAGTTCCAGAGGGACCGCCCACTCCTGCACCCCTGACCTCCCCTGGGCTAGTCAACCACAGACACTGAAAACAAAAGGAAGAGCCCCCCTGGTGCTGTGGAAAGACGCAGGATTTGCTGTGTGACTTGCGGGCTGTCCGTCACCTTCTCCGGTAAACCAATGGGCGGAGGGGGAGACCTGACCCAGAGAATGAAAGGAAGAGCCTGGAGGCGTGGGCTCTGGGCCTGGCTCTGCCCTCCTTCTGGCCTCAGTGTCCTCGTCTGTACAATGGAGAGGCCCTCTTTGGAGAGCCCACATCCACCCTGCGTGTCAGCAGTCAAAGCCCCAGCACTCGAGCACCTGTGTCCTGCTGGCTCTCTCCAGCCCCTGCCCTTTGGCCTCATCCCAAACTCACACCCTCACCACCTCCTGTCTGGACCTCTCCATCTGCCTCACCCTGACAGTTTCAGCCCCTGCAGGACAGCTCCGAGGTTCTCCTTCCTCAGCCCCAGCAGCCCCCGGGACTCCATACTGCTGCAGGACCATGGCTGAGCCCCTGGCCTTGGCGTTCAAGGCCTCCCCAGCCTGGCCCCAGCTCAGCTGCTCTTCCCTCTGCTCGCCTCTGTTCCACGTACCTCAAACCACACTGGCCTCCTTGGAATAGGGTCCATGGTGGCCTTCTAGGAGCCGCTGAGAGCACAGCCCCTTGCCCTGCCAGACTCTTGGGAAATCAGGAGGATTATAACTAAATAGCATCCTTCCTGGGGTGTATATGCCAGGCATGGTGTCAAGCACTTTATTTGTACAGGATCATTTAGTTTGTGCAACTACCCTGCCAAGCAGTCATTTTTACTCCCATTTTTTAAATGAGGAAACTGAGGCTGAACAGTTAAGCAACTTGCCAAAAATCACCCATCTAATAAGTGGTGATGCTAGAATTTATTTGCTGTGCTGCGCAACTCGTGGGATCTTCGTTCCCCGACCAGGGACTGAACCCAGATCCACAGCAGTGAAAGCGCAGAGTCCTAACCACCGAGCACTAGCAATCGGTCCCAGGCTGCCAAGCCTCCGGCTCTCTTGCTACCTGGCTTTTGTGTGCTCTGCCCGCAGGAGCTGTCACTGCCATGCCCACCATGAGGCTGGGGGGAGCTGCCCAACCTCCCCCAGTGCAGGCCCCACCTCAAGGCCAAGGTGTGGGGAAGGACCACTTCCAGGCACAACCAGTATGTGCATCAGTTTGAAGAGGGGAAGTAAACGTGCTGGTTGCTGGGTGGCCCTGGAATGTTCTGGAGTCTCCCAGCCAAGTCAGGTTATTTAGCAAAGCTTGGGGGTAAGGGGATGGTAGAGTAAGAGAGAATCAAAGTTAACTGGAGCCCTCCAGATGTGGGGTCATGGCGGACAAGAGTGGCTGGGAAAGCTGTTCGTCCAGAGGTCACTAGCTGCACCCACTACGTGGCAGGGCTGGGCAGGGTACAAGGGCCATAGCTGGGACACACAGAGGACATGACTCATGGTCTGCAGGCAGAAATCAGGCCCCTTGTGAGGGCAGCACACACTGGAAGGTGCCAGGGGCACCAGGCCCACCCATCACACAGCATATGGTGTCAGAGCCAAGAGGGCCTGCAGAGCTCCAAAACCTACCCATTATACAGATGCGGAAATTGAGGGCTGGGCCAGAAAAGCAAGTTGATTTCCCCTGGACCCCAGTCAAGTCAAAAGCATGTCAGGACAGCTCTGCAATGCCCTAAGCTGTGCTGGCCACCAAGATGGCATAAGGAGAAGGGGAGGTGTGGACGGCCAAGCGCTCCATGGGGCCAGCAGCCAGGGAGCCTGGGAGGAGGATGGCGAAAATGAACCCAGGTTACTTCTGTGGTGAACACGTTTGGAGGGCTCGCCCCACACCAGGGACAGTGTGGACACCCGCCACGCTGCCGTTCTGTTTTATTCTCACCACGTTCGAGGTGCTGCTGTGAGCTCTCCAGTTTTCAGAGGAGCAGTCTGAGGTTCGGAGAGGGACAGTGACTGATTCAAAGCCACATGGCATCCATGCAGATTGGAGGAATCCAGGACCCTGACAGGGGCTCCCGGGAGGAAGGAACGATGGGGTCCCCTTGCTTAATGAGGGCTGTCAGTCTGCACGGACGATCCTCTCTGAAGAGTGAAACCTGGCTTCTGGGTTAGCTCTGCCCCCATCAGAAGGCTACCCTTGGACCAGTGGCTTCCATTCTCTGGGCCCCAGCCTCCCCATCTGTAAAATGGACTCAGTGCATCTTACAATTTCAGAGGCAAGGATCCTTCTGAGATTCTGACAGAGTCCTGGACTCTGCATATACCCACAAATGCAGCCGTGCACCCAGCTCCAGAATGTCATGTGGCTCAGCCGTGATTCATGAGATGCCCCGGGCTAGATGATCTCCAAGGTCCCCTCTGACCTTGACGTCACCTAAGAGAGGCAAGTGGGTGAGGTTTGGGCACTGGCTGTCCCGAGGACAAATGCCATGGGATCCCCAAGGCTGCGGCTCTCCTTCAGGACTGCACACACCGCCCATGCTCGCCGCATGGTGACCCAGGCGACCCTCATGGGCCAGCGCGGGGCCTGAGTTCCCCATGCTCACACCTGTGTGGGCACTGGTTGCCAAAGCGATGGAGAACCGTGGCAGACTTATGCAAAGTCCATGGGGCAGGGGCCAGCCGTGGAAATGGGGGCCCGGAGAGGATGCCCATTTGCCTTGCATCTGCTTCCCAGGGTGCTTGTGGAAAGGAACTGGCTGTGTTCGCTCTGGGCTGGAGGGGGCTGCCCTGAACCTCCCTCCTCCCCCATCATGGGGGTTGGAGAGGGGCTGGAGCAGGGGGGCCCCACGAGGGGCCTGACCCCGGAGGCTGGGGGGGCCGCACTGGCTGCTCTCCCCGACCCCACCCTTGCATACCCTCTGCTTGCTTCCCTGCCCACCTCCCTTCCTTTTCCCTCTGTCTCTCTCCTATCGGTTCTACCTCCTCCAGGACCCAGTGGGGCAGCTGGAAGCCTGGCTCCAGTTCAGCTGCCCAGGCAGAGCTTGGCAGGCAGGGATTCCCCAAGGAGCCCCTGAGCGTCTGCTTGGTTCAGAGACACCTTGGAACAGGGCACAGGGGGGCCTCAGAGCTGGTTCTCAAAGCAGCCAGCCTCACCAGTCACGCCTCCGAGTTCAGATGTCGAAAGAGCAGTGGGCAGGATGATCCCTAGAAGCTGGGCACCAAGGAGGCGGCGAAGGCCTGAAGGAGGAACTCTGTTGTGGTGGGGACACCTTCTTGAGTATGGAGATCCACTCAAGCCCCCTTTCTGAACTTTGTTGGGTGACCTCAAGCAGGCTCGGTCTCATCCAGAAAACGATCTGAAGATCCCAAATGACCACAAGCCAAATGAGAGCCAGAAAGGTGATCTTCACTGAAGGGAGTGTGAAGGGCTGGGGCGGGGAAGAGGGCTGGTCTTGTTCTGTGGGCTCTGGAGCACCCAGCCTGCGGCAGCAGACAGAGACCACCCAACAGGCTCCGACTCCACTCAGCTTCCTCGCCTGTGAAACAGGCACGGCCGCCCTCCACGGAGGGTGGCCCTCCACGGAGGGTGATTAAACGAGATGAATGCGTGAAGTGCCCGCTTGATTATTGGTAGTGAATATTACACGGCACTGTCGATGGCTTTGGTCCTAGCCTGGAACTGGCATTCTAGGCATTCTTGATTCTGGTCCCGATGAAGGCCTGGGGTCTGTGACTCTGTAGGACTCTCCTTCCCGAGACTCAGATCTGAACGACCCAGGTTCCGGTCCTGGCTCTGCCACTTACTGGCAGTGCAACCTCTTCCGGGCATTTCTCTCCCCACGACTCTCCTTCTGACGACGTCTGCCCGGGTGCACGCTAACCCCAGAAGAACATCAGGCCCCTCGCTTCACCCCAGCCTCTGTGCCCCAGTGCTTGCGAGGCTGAGGGGTGCCTGCCGGCCACCTGGGGTGGAGAGAGGGCACGGCAGGGCTCCGGGAGAGAATGCTGAGGTGCCTGAGGGTAGAGCGGCACCTGCTCCGCCCCCCAGGGCGGCCGTCATCAACCCCGGGGAAGGGGCACAAGGCTGGCTGCCTGTCTGGAGCCACTGTCTGCCATGCCTCATCCCACCCCCTGGCTGGATGGCTCCCGCCCAGAAGTCACTGGATTGCTGTGAGGGGACACGACAAGCGGGTGCTGGTATAGCCAGTGGGAACAAGTTCTGCTCTAGCCTCTGCCCCTGCCCCTTATCGAGCAGATCTCCCTGAGCCTCAGTTTCCTCATCTGTGAAATGGGGCCAAAATAATACCATCTCCCTCCCAGGCTGGTGGGTCCAAGATAATTAGCAGGAGCACCGGCCCTTGGGATAACGAAGCCCAGCTTCAACTCCTTTCTGACCACAGGCACCCAGGCCGATGGTGTTGAGAGGGTGGGTGAGGGCGCGTTCCTCACTGAGCATCTCACCCTGGGCAGGTCATGGGGCCTGGTGTGCGTGCACGCTCTGTCGCTTCAGGCTTGTCTCACTCTGCGACCCCATGGACTGTAGCCCCCCAGGCTCCTCTGTCCATGGACTTCTCCAGGCAAGACTGCTGGAGCGGGTTGCCATGCCCGCCTCCAGGGGATCTTCCCGGCCCAGGGGTTGAACCCTCATCTCCTGCATTTTCTGCATTGCAGGCAGTCTTTCTTTATCTGCTGAGCCATCGGGGAAGGCCATGGGACCTGGCACTTGGTTCTAAAACTTGTCATTTGCTCCTCAGCTCCTGGAGAAGCGTCAGATCTGAGGTTGGAGGGGCCACGGCACAGGTAGGGGGGTTGAGGTGGGCGTTCGCACCGTGCTCGGTGGCCAGGCAGGCAGAGGTCGGGAACAGAAACGGACAGCCGCCTCCTCCGGGTGTTAATTACCTCACCCATCCGTTCCTCAGTCCCCCCATCTGTAAAACAGGGCCAACGGAATACACCTTCAGAGGTCCCAGTGAGGATCTGAGGGTCTGACGTCTATAGCGCGCTGAGCACAACGCCTGCGTTCAGTGATGGCGGCTCTCGCTATTTCCTGTGCTGCCTCTAGACCGAGAACATACAGGAACTGCGATGATGGGTGTGAGGGCGGGTGAGCTGATAAAAGTGAGGATGTGGCCCTGTTGAGGGCGGGTCTGCAGCCTGCCGCTTCCCCCCAGAGCCCCGCTCCCGGCAGGAGCTTCAGGCCTGCCCAGCGACCGGGGCACAGGTGGCCCCTAATTTCCTTAGCGTGCACGCCCCACTGGCAGCCCATGGGCAGCGGTGTTGGGGACATCCGGCCTCAGTCAAATGGTTCACGCTCCAGCCCAGACCTGCGGCCGCAGCAGGGAAATGAAGAGGCTCCTTGGGCCACCGTGGACACGGGGACTTAACTGTGGTGAGCATGCAAAGAGGCCTTGGGCACGTGGGTGGGCACTGGGCCCTTGGGAGCCACCAGCCCCAAGCCTGGGAGACAAGGAGGGCAGAGAAAACGGAGTGAGCAGCGAGCTACCCCCTGCCCTCATCCGGTGGAATCAGAGGCACTAGGCTGGGAGGAGACAGGACAAAACATCCCAGAGGCACAGCTGGGAGGCAGGGAGGGTGACGGGGGGATGGGTGTGGCATCCACAGCCCCGGTTCACACTCAGCCCTTGACCAACCAGCCCTGTGACCTCATTCTACGCGAGTGCCATGCGCCTTCCACAGCCTGTCGTTAACAGTTCCCTGGTAAGGTCAACATCAGTGTCAAGGCTGTACTGCAGCTAGAGAGGGGACCACGTGGCCGGTGATTTGCCAGCTGTCTGGTGCACCTGTGAATAAGTCACTCCATCCGCTCAGAAATGGTAATAGGGCCTCAGTATCCCTTTCTACAAAATACAGTTGCCTCCTTTCCCTGAGCTCCCACTATGTCCCTGACTGCAGTCCCCCGGCTCTCTCCTGACCCCATCCCCCCACTCTCTCCTGACTCCACTCCCCCCTACCTCTCTCTCTGATCCAGCTTGCCTGGCACACATCAGTAGCAGCCCTGAGTGAGCCAGGGTGGAGGCTTTGCCCAGGGTCTAGTCCCTTCCCCTCCCTCCAGGCCTAAGATCCTCGGACCAAGCACTTACCAACAGCAAGCACCTCGGACGGGCTGGGAGATGTCTATGAGGTTCAGGGACACCTCCTTTTACATTATCTAAGGCTGAAGACGGGCCGGGACGCACGATGCACGTGCCCTCCCCTACAAGTCAGCTGGCTCAGGCGGTTTGGCCCCGTGGATTCTGGGCTCAGGCTAGCTGACCATGGTTGCACCCCGTCACGTCACCCAGCCAGCAGGAGGATTCTTTCTCTACATGCTGAGCCATCGGGGAAGGCCATGGGACCTGGCACTTGGTTCCAGAACCCATCATTTGATCCTCAGCTCCTGCAGAAGCGTCAGATCTGAGGTTGGAGAGGCCACGGCACAGGTAGGGGGGCTGAGGTGGGCGTTCACGCTGTGCTCGGGGCGTCTGCAGCCTTGTGTGGACACCTGGGTGGAGGAGAGAGGGTGGGTTTTGGAGCCAGACAGAGCTGGGTCTCCAGCCTGGCGATGCCACAGCTTGGCAAGTCCCTTCACTTTCTGCACCTGTGTCCTCATCTGCAAAATGGGGGCAAGGCAACACGCCTCCATAAGATGGCCGTACGCGAAAGAAAGCAGATGCAAAGGCTTCGGCACGTGGAAGAGTCAGGGTTCTGAAGAAAAGCAGAACCTCTAGGAAGGCGCTAGAGACAGACACGGAGAAAGCTTTATCGTAAGGAACGAGCCCACACAATCATGGAGGCTGGAAAGTCCGAAGTGTATAGTGCTGGCGGGAGCCAGAAATGCAGGGAGTAGCAGCTGGGTCTGAAGCAGCCACTGGCAGAGTTCCTTCCTGCTCAGGGGAATGTATGTTGGGGGGAGGTCAGTCTTTGTTCTGCTCAGGCCTTCAACTAATTGGATACGGCCCACTCACGTTACGGACAGTAATCTGCTTTCCTCAAAGTCTGCAGATTTAAATGTTGTACGTGCTAAGTCGCTTCAGTCGTGTCTGACTGTGTGACCCCATGGACTGTAGCCGGCCAGGCTCTTCTGTCCATGGGATTCTCCAGGCAAGAATACTGGAGCGGGTTACCATGCCCTCCTCCAGGGGATCTTCCCAGCCCAGAGATCGAACCCATGCCTCTCATGTTTCCTGCTGCTGCTGCTAAGTCGCTCAGCCGTGTCCAACTCTTCACGACCCCATGGACTGCAGGCCGCCAGGCTCCTCCGTCCACGGGATTCTCCAGGCAAGAGGACTGGAGTGGGGTGCCATCGCCTTCTCTGCTGTCTCCTGCTAATCTCATCCAAAAAACACCTCCATGGAAACATCCAGAATAATGCTTAAGTAGACACCTGGGCATCATAACCCAGCCAAGCTGACCCATGAACTTAAACTATCACAGCACTTAATGGTGGTTGTTACAACAATGGGTAAACAGGTTAACATTGTTGAATCATTAATTCCATATCTGGCATTGCTCTGAGCACTTATGTGAATTAACTCATTGAATTCTCAAGACTGTGTGTGTGTGTGTACCCAGGCCCTCGGGCTCCAGAGTTCCCGCCACTCACATAGGACTTCCTGCCACCAGGGCTCACCCTTCTTTCCATCACATCACAGGCACTGTGCCCCCGACACCCAGTGACACGTTGGCAATCTCACCGGACTTAGAAGGTGACCAGCCCCCACCACTCCCACCAGAAAGACCACCAGTTCGGTTAAGGGAGAGGCATTTTATTAGGTGGCGTCAGGGCACATCCTGTGGCCACCTCACAGTGCAGAATAAGCAGAACCAGGACCGCCTCTGGCCTGCCCGCCGCCCGTCCTGGCCCCCGTGAGAAACACTGTTGGCACCAGGCCCAGCCCTGACCGCGGGCCACAGCGTGTGACCACGTACTGGGGAAACAGCCACGCCAGCCCCACGGGGGCCCCACGCCAGCCATACCTGAGGAGGGCCCCTGAAAACTGTCCCCAGAGTCGCCTCTTACCTGACCACCCAGAACCCACCCAGGATGCATCTGAGTGTCCCCCGATCAGCTGCCTCGAGGAACAGGCCTCCGAGGGGCCAGTCCACACACAGAGCCACAAACATGCCAGGGAGGAACGATTGTATAGGTGAGCCTCAGCCAGGCCGGATGGGGACCCGAGGTGACGTCTCGGGGCGCTGGGGAAGGTAGGGGCAACATCTACCTGGGCCAGTGGGCACTGAGCTCCTGCAGGAAGCCCCAGGCCAATGGAGGCTCTCGAGGCAGGACCCAAGAGCTAAGGAAGCGGCAGGAAGGGCCCCCAAGGTCTGCCAACCTCACAGGCCCGACAGGAAGGACCGGCACCTTGGCAGGTGGATAGCAGAAGCCCCCAGCCCCACCGCCTGGAGACTGCCAGGAATCTGAGGGCCTCCAGGGAGCTCAGGCACTCAGGAGCAAGGCACACAGGTCTAAGGCATTGGGTTGGGCGCAGGTACCTGTGGCACAGGTGGGCACCTGCTGGCACAGGGGCGTCTGGGCAAAGAGCTAGAGAGAAGCACGAACCAAGCTGGGCAAGGCCAGCTGGTGCCCCCACGACCTGTGACAACGTGGCAGCCTGCAGGCCACCCTGGTCACCCCTAACCCTGGAGACCCAGAGAAGCCAGGGGCCTCGGTGGGTGCGGCGTGCCAGGGCACCCAGAGCTGCCTCCTCCTCCTGCAGATCCACGAGTTTCTCCACTGCCACGCCCCAGGCCCCTGAGAGCCTGGGCACAGCAGAGTGGGGCGAGAAGGGGGCCGATGGAGAACCAGTCAAGCGCCAAGGTCACACCCACCAGGCAGAATTTCTAGGACACTCTTTGGGGGCAGAGCTGGCAGCCCTATGCCTCCCCACAGCGTGATCTCAACCCAGAGCCCACACCTGACTCTAAGGGGTGGGGCAGGCCAGCACGCAGGCCGATGCGGGGCAGGGGGCAGGACTCGCTAGAAAGAGGTTGCCCCATGGGGGGGCGGGGCGGAAGCATGGGGCGCAGTCAGTGCACCGAGGTCAGTCGTCTGGATGGACAGACGGGCGGCGGAGGCGCCAAGCGGGGCTCACTGCATGTACGGGTAGCGCCAGTCCCCCAGAGGCCCGCGCGTCTCCTTGATGACCTGGGGCGACGTCCACCGCAGGACATAGTGGGGGCCGCCTGGCTTGTCGTTGGTCCCTGTGGAAAGACAGCTCTGTTTGTCCCCCAAAAGGTACAGCAGCTCTGGGCAGAAGGGAGAAGGGGCGGGGAGGAGCAGATGGAATGAAGGGGGCAGCAGACAGCTAAGCCAACCCTGACACAGCGGCCGGGGCTCCCCGAGTGCCTCCGGGCAGAGGACACTCAGCCGGCGGTCGGGGGCAGGCGCCGGCGAGCGGACAGGACGCCCAGGCTCCCCGGGCCCCTGTGCCCCACCTGCAAGGCATGTCCAAGAGGCAGGAAAGCACAGTGGAGGGCGCTGGACAGGGAGCAGAGAGGCCCAGGTTCTGGCCCCGGCTCTGCCACCAGGCACCGGGACCTCTGGCAGGTCCCTGCCCCTCGCCAAGCCTCAGTTTCCCCATTTGTAGACAGGAGGGGGTTGGACTGCAACGGCCTGGAATACGGTAAGTCGTGTTTAGTTGCTGAGTCGTGTCTGACTCTTTCTGACCCCATGGACTAGGAGCCAGGCTCCTCTGTCCATGGGATTTCCCAGGCAAGAATACTGGAACGAGTTGCCATTTCCTCCTCCAGGGGGTCTTCCTGGCCCAGGCATCAAACCCGCAACCCCTGCAGTGGCAGGTGGATTCTTTACCACTGAGCAACCTGGGAAGCCAAGATGCGGATGCTGGGACCCAAATCCTGGCTCCACCACTTCTTAGCCATGCGCCCTTGGGCCAATCACTTCACCTCCCTGGGCCTCAGTCTTCCCCTCTGTAAAATGGGAAGAGGACAGGCAGCACAACAGGGGGCTGTTGGCAGGACTCTGAGTTAGCGCAGGGCCTGGCCCTCCATGCTCAGTCACCGGTGCTCCTCCTGTGCCTCTTAACGTCCTTGAGATGAAGCAGCAAGGGTCTCCCCCAGGACCTCAGCCCCTTCTAGAAAGGAAGACCCACTCACCCGAGGCTCGGGCGCCCCCAAAGGGCTGCTGGCCCACCACCGAGCCAGTGGACTTGTCGTTGATGTAGAAGTTGCCTGCAGTGTTCCTCAGCAGCTCTGTGGCCTCCCGGAGAATGTCCCTACAAGGCAGGGTGGCGGTAAGAGGGCGGTTGCCAGCTCTGGGCCCCTGCCCTCGGCAGCTCGGGAACCCCCCAAGCCCCAGCCTGCCCCCTCAGGTTCCAACCCCACCTTCCCCTCTTAGAGGCAGACGCAGGGAGGCAACCAGTGCCACGGAGAAAAGAGAGCGAAGCCTCAGGCCCAGCGTCATGGCGCCCGGGGGGGTCCTGCCTCCACCAGATGAGTGCAGTGCCTGGGCCCAAGCCCTGCCTTCCGCCCTGAGCCCCGCCAGACCGGGCGGTGGGCCCCAGCCCTAGAGGCCTGGCTTCGGCAGCCAACAGTGCGGCCCCAGCACCAACGCTTTAACAAGGAGCCTGCGGCCTCTGTCCACCTGCCGGCCGGGGCGGAGTGAGGGGCACAGAGGGCAGCAAGGGCACATTACTGCTGGGATCCGCATCCGGGGTGGGCTCTCTCTGGGGACTGGCGCCGAGGGGCCGCGGCCACTCACTTATCCTGGGCGAACACTGCCCCCGTGAGGCCGTAGCTGCTGGTGCTGTCGACCAGTCGCAGCGTCTCCTTGTATTCCTCGTCCGGGTAGACGTACACGGCCAGCACGGGACCGAAGATCTCCTGGAGAGAAGCCCCAGGGTCGGGCCCCGCCTGGACCCGTCCCCGAGGCCTCCGCCATCCCCGACCCCCTTCTCAGCCCAGCAGCCTGGGCCAGGCCTTGCCTCCTGCAGGGTTCTCTCCAGGACAGCTCCTACCCTGCCCACCCCACCCAGCCTGGCAGAAGATCTGGAGACCCTCTGGCCTCCCTGCCAGCCAGACCCACCCCCAGAGCCAAGAGTCCAGGCCCTTGGGAGGGGGACACTTTTGGCAACAGGTGGCCAGGGGACTGCCCCGTGACGTCACTCGGGGGGCTGGGGGCACTGTCATCCTGAGCAACTGCCTAACTTCTCAGAAACTCAGTTTCTCATCTGTAAAATGGGGACGATACACCAAACCTCATCTCCATCAATTTCCTGGCCCACATTGAAGACTACAGATGTTAGAAGCTGAGAGAGCTGTAGGGGCCTCCAGGGTAGCAGGCACACAGTGCTGTGACGTCAGCCCGGCCAGCAGCGTCAGGGATCTGGGGTCAGGAGGCCTGAGCGCAGGGCCTGGCTCTGCTCTCCCTGGGGTGAGCCAGGCCCCTGGAGGGCTGCGCCGTCCTCAGCTGTGAGACGGGACAATGCCCCGGGAAGCACCCAGAGACGCTGCCTCCTCCCAGCCCCTCCAGCCCCATCACCTCCTTCATGATGGGGTCCTGGGGGTCCTTGGTCTCAACGATGCATGGCTCCACAAAGTAGCCCACGGAGTCGTCACACTGGCCCCCGGCCAGGATGGTGAGGCTGGGCGAGGAGCGGGCGTGCTCCAGCCACTTCCGGATGCGGCTGAAGGACTGAGGGATCGGGGCGCGGGGTGTCAAGGGCCGGCTGGAGGCCGCTTCCAGCAGGAGCCCCCAACAATCAGCCCCAGATTCTGAAGGGGGCGATGGCGGGGTGCGGGGGTGGCTGCGAGCAAACAGGGCCTGGCTAAGCAGGGCAGAAACAGGAGTGGACGTGCAGGCTCGTGTGTATGTGTGTATTAGAACACGCACAGAAAGAAAAAGAAAGAAAGGGAAGTCGCCCACTCGTGTCTGACTCTCTGCGACCCCGTGGACTGTAGTCCACCCGGCTCCTCCATCCACAGGATTCTCCAGGCAAGAGTACTGGAGTGGGTTGCCACTGGCTTCTCCAGGGGATCTTCCCGACCCAGGGATTGAACTCTGGTCTCCCGCATTGTAGGCAGACGCTTTACCGTCTGAGCCACCAGGGAAGCCCAAGAACATGTGTGCTGACATATAAACATCATGCGAACACACATAGATATAAATGTGTCTTTAGGGTTAAGGCCACGAGTCTTCAGGGTTAGGTACGTAGGTACACATATGCCTGCGTTACATGTTTCTGCAATGCAGACCCACACGTGTGCACACGTGTTGCCAGATTTGTCTATGCATGGAGACGTGTGTGGGGGGCTGTGCATGTGTTACGTGGGTGGACCTGCGTGCATGGCCGCACACAGAGGTCTACATGAGCGTGTTCACGCCTGTGCGTGTACCTGTGTTGAGGGGTGTGCGTGCAGGCAAGCAGGCCTATGTGTAAGTGTGCGTGTGAACACGGGCACTTTAAGGGGGCCTGGAGGCCGGGTGTGCAGGAGGCGAGCTCCTCTCTGGGTAGGGAGGCTTCTATTCCTTCCAGGGTTGGCGGGGGCGGCAGGGGCTGTGTGTGTGGCTCTCGGGCTACCCTGCTCGAAGCAGCAGATCTGGGTCACTCTTCCCGCCCCCCACCCAGCCCGGGCCTGGCAACCCCCCCCGCCCCCCGCCGTACCTTGGCATCAATCACGGCAGAGAAGAAGGTCCCAAAATCCTCTGCAGGCTGGAGGCAAGGGAGACACGGATGGAGAGGAGGTGGCCGCCGGCGTGAGACAAGAGGAGTGCCCCCGCCTCGCACACCGCGCCCCCCCAGCGGCCAATCCCATCAGCCCCCCGCTGGGCCGCGGCAGGAGGCCGAGCCACTTACATTGCCCACTTTGATCCCGCCGAGCTCCTCCAGCAGCCGCCCTTTGATCTGCGGCCACAGCGAGCGGGGCACGTAGAGGCGGGAGCAGGCCGAGCACTTCTGGCCACCGTACTCGAAGGCTGAGCGCAGGGTCCCGCTCACCACGCTGTCCACGTCGGCCGAGCGGTGCACGAAGTGAAAGTTCTTGCCCCCGCACTCTAAGGGGCAAGGGAGGGGGCGTGCATGGGCAGCGGCCCGGGGCCCAGCACACCGCCTGCTCCTGCGTACAGGGGCCTGCGAGCACCCCCCGGGACAGGCGGAGGAGGCTGTGAGAAGCCATACGCCCTGGATACTGACCAGCCAGGGCTGTCCTCCCACCCTACAGACAGGAAGACGGAGGCCCAGGCATGGGCGAAGGGCACCAGGGGGCATCGGGACCAGCTTTCCCATTTCACAGACGAGGAAACTGAGCCTGGGGATGGGAATGCTGCCCAACATAAATAAGGCAGAGGAAGGGCCAGAACCCAAGGCTCCCCAAAGCTTGGCCACTCCCGGCAGCGGGCGCAGCTTCCTTTGAGCCTTCCCCTGACCCCCAGCCGGGTCCACGGCCAGGGCTGGCTCCTCTCCCCTACCCGTGGCGGGGACACCCCTCCCTGGTCCCCTTGGTGTGAGAGAGCCCAGGGAATCATGCCACCATCCAGGCCTTATTACTTTCTTCATTCAGTTAAACACCAGCCAAGAGTAGCTCGTGTTGCAAAGCACTCACTACCCGCCTGACTCAGCTCAAAGCACCCTGCGCCTTTTCACTGAAGCCTCACAGCAACCTCCCATTATTATCCCATTTTAAAGACAAGAAAACTGAGGCACGGAGAGACTGTCACGTACTCAAGGTTGGGAAGTGGTGGAGTAAGCAGCTGTCTTTCTCCCTCAGGGAGATGGTAGGAAGGGGACTGAACTGAAAATCACGCACAGCTGACCCAAGGGACTCACTGTTTCCCGGCTTACGAAGGTTGGACGGGGGTGTGCTGAGAGGCTGGAAGTTAGAGACGCTACAGCTGGCCCTGAGCAGAGTCACCTGCCCTGACACCCCTAACAAAGCCCCACCAGCTTAAGAGGCAAACGATTACATACAGGATGGATACACAGCAAGGTCCCTAGCACAGGAACTATATTCAGCATCCTGTAACAAGCCCTAATGGAAAAGGACATGAGAAAGAGTATACGCAGGTATAACTGAATCATTCTGCTGTATAGCTGAAATTAGCCCAATACTGTAAATCAGCCCAACTGGTAAATACCATAGCCTAAGACTGTAAATCAACCATACTTCAATCAAAGTTCTTTAAAAAGCTCCCACCAGCTCAGGAGTGGGGTCCAGTCTCCCTGTGGGTCCCACTTCACTTCCAGGAGCAAGAAGCCCAGACCGCCAGCCCCAGCTCTGCCGTGACTGCCCTGTGACCCACTGGGGCCTCTGCCAAAACAGGGTTCTGTACCCCAAAGAGTTTCAGAGACACCACACACCAACCCTGGCTCCTGGCTCTCGAGGATGAGCAATGCACCCTAGCGGAGTAAAGGCCCTGAGAAGTCCTGCACGTAGGGAATCCGTTTTGCTTTAAACACAGCGCGTGCCAAATGTCCTTGGCCACAAAACTGCGGGAAAGCTATTATTTCAACAAGACCCAGCCCTGCTGAGCCCTCAGCCCCATCTCCTGCCCCAGCCCACCCCCTTTCCCAGCTACACTGGCCATGTTTCTTCACACACAGGCTCATTCCCACCTCGTGGTCTCTCCACTAACCTCTTCCTTGACCTGGATCTGGGCGACGCAACGTGATGCAACATGGGAGTCACGAGCCCTGTGCGGCCACTTACATTCAAATTGATTAAAACTAAACGTAACTTTCACTTCCTCAGCCACACGAGTCCCGTTTCAAGCACACTGCGGCCACACGCGGTGAGTGGCTACCCTACAGGACCGCACAGCGCAGCCCGTGTCCATCATTGCAGGAAGGTCCCCTGGATGGCGTCCACACCCGTGACGGTCTGCTCTCTAGACCTCGGCGAGGCCCGTTTCCTTCACTGTTCAGGTTTCCGCTCAAACGCTCCCTCCTTGAAGAGGAGGGAGGCACTCCCCACCCTGGAGTCACAGTCACCCGCCACACACGGCCTCTGGGCGGCCCTGCCCGTCACCTCTTTGCCCCCCTTTCATGAGCCACGGCCCTTCTCAGCCCACGAGGGCCCTTCTCAGCCCACGAGGGCCCTTCTCAGCCCACGACGTCATTTACCCAGCTGTTTACCGCCCGCCTCCCACAGCTGGAACAGAAGCTGGTGATGGCTGGGTCCCTGGCTCTCATCACCCTTGCATCCCCACCTCCAAAAAGCGCCTCTGCACAAACAGCAATTTCCTTGCTGCATGAGGAATGGATGAGAAATGCACGCTCTGAGCCAGAAGTGCTCTGAACAACCCCTGGACCTGCCAGGGAGGGGGCTCCAGGCTGGATTGCTCCACCCCTGCAGAGCCCCCCAGCTCCTCCTCTCCCACGACGGCCGCGGATGGGGAGGGGGGCCCTTACCTCCGGCCAGGCGCGGGAAGGTTCGGAACCGGTCCAGGTTCTGGGCCACCTGCTTCCACAGGTGCTTGAAAGTGCTGAAAGCAGAGGACAGGGCGGGGATCAGGGCACTGGGCTCGGGCACCTGAGCACGTGAGGGGCCTGCTCCCGCCTGCCCGACCGACCAGCGGGCGGGGCACAGGCTCAGCAGCCCCGCTGGAGGCTGGCAGGGGTGGCAGTGGTGGAGGGGGCAGCTGGCCCTGGGCTGCACGCAGGGCCTACGAGGCGGCGGCAAGGGAAGGCTTGGCGGCAAGGCGATGCAGAGAGGGGCCCCGCTCCCAGGCCAGGGATGGGGGCTCCTGTCCCGACCCGGGCGTACCAGCTGTGCGATCTTGTGCCCAACGCTTAACCTCTCTGGGCCTCAAGTTCATGCCACATCTGGAATCGGGCAAGAACAACTTTGCCTGGTGGGGCCGTTTTGGGACGGCTCTGGTGTGAGGCAAGTGCTGAGGACAGTGCCGGGCACGCTGCGGGTGCCCGAGAGGGCACACACACCACCGGGGTCTGCGAGGAGTGCCTCGAGCCCACACCCGGGACCAGGGAGGGTCCTGGGAGAGGCAGCTCAGGCCCCCGCCTCCTCCCGGGGCTCCAAGTGTGACCAACCTCAGCACCACAAAACAATAAAAATGCTAATCATCAGGGAGCTGGCGACACAGTAGCTGATGCTAATTTATGACTTTCCCACCTTGGAGCCTGCTGCTCACCAGAGCATGGCAAACGGGGCCAGGCCTGCTCCGCCCGCTAACAGGCAGGGACCCGTGGGGCCCGTGGCTGGTGGAGAGGGCCTTTTGGAAAACCGCCCTCCTCAGCAATTCTAACGCGGCCGTCGCCACCCGGCAAACCTTGGACGGGGCGGGTGGGACCCTGAGGTCAGCAGAGAGGGCGAGAAGCCACCGCGGGTGAACCCAGGGCACCTGAGAGGCCCAGAGCAGAGACCCCGACCTCTCCGCCCAGACGACCCACGGGGACCTCAAACTCAAGGCGACCAGCTTCTGGTCCATCTCCTTCCCTAGGCTCCCGGGTGCCCAGCCGTCTGGGGAGCCCACCTTGGTGAACAGTGCCACCTCCAGCCTCGAGCCTGGATGTTCCCACAGACAGGCGATTGGGTTTCTCGGCTCCCTCCTCAGCCCATCTCTCCCAGCTCCCACCTCCACCCGGTTTCAGGCGTCCGCTCTCCCTCTCTGGATCCTCCTAACCTGAATCCTGTTCCCAGCCGCGAGAGACTTGTGCTCAGGGCAGCCAGAGCCATCGTCTAGGTCAGAGGCTGCACACACAGGCCCCAGAGGGGCTGAGGCTGTCCAGGCACGCGGAGGCCCAGGACCTGTCGGGACGGCGGGGAACCAGAGACCACCCACCCGCCCCGGCCAGCGGTGCCACATGGAAATGCAGGCCCCGGGGGACCGGGTTCGTAAGTGGGGCCCCATCTGGATTTTCACATGAAACTGCCCCGGTGGTACATGGCCATCCATCTCCATCAGGAGTCAAAGAGCACAGGGCCGCTGGCCAGGTCCAGCTGGAGAGCGACCATCCAGGCTCTGCCTGAAACAGAGGTCTGGTTGATTAAGCCACTCCCTCTAAAGAACCTGCCTGCAATGTGGGAGACCTAGGTTCCATCCCTAGGTCGGGAAGATCCCCTGGAGAAGGAAATGGCAACCTGTTCCAGCATTCTTGCCTGGAGAGTTCCATGGACAAGGAGCCTGGTGGGCCACAGTCCAAGGGGTTGCAAAGAGACAGACACGAGTGAGTGACTGACACTGTCGCTTTCACGGTCCTGAAGGTAACCTTCCATGGCTCCTACCATCTTCAGGATAAAGTCCAAACACCTTCACGGGTCCTACAGTCACAAGTCTAATCACTCAAGAGGCATTTCCCTGACGGTCCAGTGGTTAAGACTCCACACTCCCAATGCAAGGGGCCCGGGCTTGATCCCTGGCCAGGGGGACTAGATCCCACATGCCTCAACTAAGACCCAGTGCAGTCACAACAAAACAAAAACAACCCCCAGAGGCAGGACCTGACCGTCCACACGTTCACTGCCCAGCCTTAGCATCAGCAGAGCCCAGCAAGAACAGGACTGAGTAAACATCAGCTAAGTGCACGGAAACACAGCTGTGACCAAACCACCTGCCGCCCCCACCCCCCAACCCTCAGCCCCAAGCTGCCCACTCCAGCCTCACGGGACCGCGTCCACCTCCCAGAGCACAAGAGCGTCAGCCTTATGCCTCTGCATGCGCGTTCTCCTGCCGAGACTGCTCTCCTCCACCTCCCCCTGGCCCACTCCTCTGCTTAGAGGCCACCTCCTCCAAGAAGCCTTCCTGACTTCTCCTCCAATTCATTCCAAGCTCCCCTTTGTCCTTTCTAGGGACAGAGGTGGCATCAAAATCCGTATCACCAAATACCTGTAGGCTGCTTCTGGCCTGTGACACTCTTTCCTGTCCACTAACTAGTCTGACCCTCACAATGACTCTGCAAGGTAGGAATCAGCACATATGGACGCTCAGAGAGGTGAAGGGGCTCACCCAAGGGCCATTTAGTGAGGAAGCGGGACACAGTCAATGCCTGGCCCCTGAGTTCACAGCCCCGGTTCTCAGACAGAGGTTGGAAGGTCTGGGGAGCATCCCCAGGCTACCCTGCCCAGCCCTCCTCGGGGACTTACGGCACACTGCCTGTGAAGTTGATGCCACACAGGTGCTCTGAGCTGGTGACAGTGTCCCCGAAGGTGGGCCCGTCAGCTGGCACAAACTGGATGATGTTGGGGGGCAGCCCGGCCTCCCTGAGGATGCGGTAGACAGCATAGCTGGCCAGCATGGCGGTGTCGCTGGGCTTCCACAGGACCACGTTGCCCTGCCCGGGAGGCACAGTGATGACTCACAAGGCCGAGGGAGGCCAGCAGCCCCACCCCCACCCTACCCCAAGGTACAGCCATCCCTCAGCTGCAGCCACCAGGTAGGTCCCCGTGCAAGCCAGGATGTCCCCTAGCTGGCCCCAGTCCCCCAGCTGCTGGGCACTGGACCCTCAAAGTCCTCGAGAATGAGCTGACGCTCTGCCCTGTCTGCTCCCATGCTCTGGCCGAGGCTCCCTTCCTCCAGAAGTCCGTGCCAACTGGTCCTGCCAGCACCGCTCGGGCAGGTCTGTTCTGGGCGTTTCCCAGTCGCCGGCGCCCACGGGGCGAGGCTGGGCCAGCACACACAGGGCCCCGTCCACACGTGTTCTGGAGGACGGCACGTGGGCGCCGGGTGTGTGCACACCTGAGCACAGACGCACGAAGACGGGCCCGCGCGCGAGCACCTCCCAGACCTCCCAGCCGCCCCGACCACTCAGCCCTCCCCCTGCTGCTCCCTGGCGACCCAGGCCCCCTGAGGTGGTGGGAGAGCTCCCCCACCAACTCACAGGCGCTCACGGCCACCTGCATCCTGACCACAGCAGTGGAGCCCTCTGACTCCAAGGCCACCGAGACAGACCAAGCCCAAACCTCTACCCGTTTCATCATCTGTCAGCCACGCAACCCTGACAAATAAGTCACGGGCACAGAGCAAGCATTCAAAGGCGAGCTGCAACTATCATCATTAGCAACCCCTGCATAACACTGACCCTGCACTGGGCCAGGCCTGCCTGGTGTTAAGACGAGTCATAACACGGCCTCACTTGCTCTCCCCAACCCTGTAACGTAAGCTTTTGTTATTTCTATCTCGCAGATGAGGAAATGGCCTCAGAGGAGGGCAGGGGCTCGCCTGGGATCACCCAGGGAGAGTGGGGCAACGTGGGGACGCAGATCAGCCTCGGACCCGGAAGCCTCTCCACGGCGGCCAGCTGCCTCCACTTTGTGTGCGTCTCCCGACAAGGGTGGGGCCCCAGGGCGAGGACGTGGCCTCCTGACTGTTGAGGGGGAAGCGATGACTCGGTCCTGCCACCCACCAGTCCGCTGTCCACATCTCACCATCAAGGCCGGAGCCCCTGCCAGGTTGCCGCCGATCGCAGTGAAGTTGAAGGGGGAGATGGCCGCCACGAAGCCCTGGGGAAGAAGAGGCAGTGAGGCCAGGCCCAGGGCTTCCCGCGGCTCCCCGCCCGCGCCACCCCCGGGCGGTACCTCCAGTCCCCGGTACAGCACGCTGTTGGTGCTGGGCGGCACGCTGAGGGGCTGCTCGCCTTCCAGCTCCACGGCAAACTTGGCGTTGAAGCGGAAGAAGTCGATGAGTTCAGCTGCAGCGTCGATCTCCGCCTGGATCACCGTCTTCCCCTGCCAGGCGAGAGGGCCCCGCGGTCAGCGGTGAAGGCCTGCCTCCGAGAGCCCTCTCCCGACGCTGGAGCCTGTGCCCGCAGTCCCATGATGCACACGTGTGCTTGGGAGAAAGAACCAGGGGACCTGAGGACTGCAAACATCAGCCGTGGGGAAAGGCCTCTGGGCGGCGGGAGCCGGGCTCTCCGGGATCCGCAGCCCCTCCCTGCACACGCGGTCGCTGGCGGCTGCTCGCCCTGCCCCGGACGCCACGCCGGGGAAGGGAACCCCCCTGCCTGCTTCTCTGCGCCTGCCCACTTGCCCCCCTGCTCCGCACAGCCACCGTGCGTCCTACGAGCTTCTGAGTCTTAGGTCAAATAAAGAGGCATCTTCCTTTGGTCCTGGAGTGTGTGTGCCTCTTCCTGCCCAGGCGTGGCTCACCTGGGACCCTCTGGAGACCCAACATCCACCCCGGGGGGCTCGGCTCAATCGGGAGACACTGGGCTGGTGGTGGGGGTGTCGTAGCAGCTCTGTGCAGCAGAGGGCGCTCTCGCTACAGGCTGGCGACCGGGCGGGGCTGTGGGCGGGATGTGGGTGGAGCCTGAGCCGTGGGCGGAGCCAAGATCCTCGTGAAATGAACCCTCTCCCTCAGCTCCTTCCCCGCACTCTGCTCTGAGTGCTACCTGCCAGCCCAATAAGCACTCACTCCAAAAGCGCTAATTAGGAGCTTCCGTGACTCCAGGAAGACACAGAGCAAGACCCAGAAAGAAAGACAGAAAACACTAACATATGATTGCCAAGCCCAAAGAGCTTTGCATTGCAAGCAGATTCTTTACCATCTTAGCTACAGGGAAGATCTCTGTAAAAGTCCAGCAAACACATATGAAGTCATCATCACACCCCAATGCGACCTGAGCTCTAAGTACAGAAGGAATAGCATGTCGGGAGGGGCACAAAAGTGGGACCAGTCCTTCTGGACTGGTGAGGTCCCAGAAGTCTCACAGAGGAGGTGTGCCTGGGCTAGACCTTGACAGTTCACAAAGTAGGGGATGATTCCTTGGTGGCTCAGTGGTAAAGAATTCGCCTGCCAATGCGGGATACACAGGTTCGCACCCTGGTCTGGGAAGATCCCACACGCCTCGGAGCAACTAAGCCCGTGAACCACGATGCCTGAGCCTGTCCTCTGGAGCCCAGGCACCCCAACTATTGGGCCGTGGCCCTAGAGTCTGTGCAGAACAAGAGAAGTCGCTGCAATGGGGAGCCTGCGTCCCACAACTGGAGAATAGCCCCCGATCACTGCAACTGGAGAAGAAGCTCACACAGCAACAAAGACCCAGCACAGCCAGTGAAAAATAAATTAAAAAAAAAAAGTTCACAGGGCAGAGAAGACAGGGAACATTCGGGGGACCTGGGCCAGAGACTGGGGTCAGGATGTCTGCAGTGTCCAGGAGCCTGGCTAGGTCCAGACTGGTGACATCGTGGGCGGGATGACCTGCAGGGAACGGCACAGCAGCTAGCCAGCTGGACAGAGGTGGGGATGGAAGGGCCCTGGGGGCCGGGCTCAGGATTTGGGACATGCCTTGCAGCCAGACAGCGAGAGCTTGGTGGTTCATATGCCTGGAGTGACCTGCTGGGGGTGTCACAGAGAACGCTGTGAGGCCTGGGGGCCTGAGAGAGCCTGGAGGACCGCGCAGGGCTACTGTCAGTCCAGGCAAAGCACAACAAGGGCCTGGCCCAGGGCAGGGACAGACGGACGCGAGGGGCTGCTTACAGAGGAGGGCATGCAAGCGTACTTCGAGTCACCTGGCCTATAATATATATGGGTCTGTCAAGGCTGTGGTTTTTCCAGTGGTCATGTATGGATGTGAGAGTTGGACCATAAAGAAAGCTGAGCGCAGAAGAATTGATGCTTTTGAACTGTGGTGTTGGAGAAGACTCTTGAGAGTCCCTTGGACTGCAAGGAGATCCAACCCGTCCATCCTAAAGGAGATCAATCCCGGGTGTTCATTGGAAGGACTGATGCTGAAGCTGAAACTCCAATACTCTGGACACCTGATGTGAAGAACTGACTCACTGGAAAAGATCCTGATGCTGGGAAAGATTGAAGGCAGGAGGAGAAGGGGACAACAGAGGATGAGATAGTTGGATGGCATCACTGACTCAATGGACATGAGTTTTGAGGAAGCTCTGGGAGTTGCTGATGGACAGGGAGCCTGGCGTGCTCCATGGGGTCGCAAAGAGTTGGACATGACTGAGCGACTGAACTAAACTGAACTGTCCTCTCTCCTAGGCCTGGTGGGTCCTGGTGATGTCTGCAGAACTGGATGAGGTATGACCCCCACAGCCCCCACTGCGCTGTGGGCACCTCACCTGCCCCACCATGGTCTTGGCCAGGACCTCGGCCCTGCGCGGCCCGCTCAGCAGGTCGGCTGCCTTCAGGAAGACTTGCGCCCGGTCTGCTACAGGCTTCAGGTCCCACTCCTTCCTGGCGGCCAAGGCGGCCCCGATGGCTCTGTGGAGCAGGGCCTGATGAAGAGGGAGAGGTTGGGGGCTTCCTCCTGCAGCAGGAAGAGTCCCAGAGGAGCCATCTGGAGGTCCCTGTCCACCTAGGGAGGACCCCTGCCTCCCTCCTCCTGACAGAGGCAGACACTGGGTCCCACAGCCAGCTGGGCTGCCCCAGGCTCAGAGCCTGCCCCGCTCCCATCAGGAGGAGCCCGAGGGGCCTGCCAGGTGGGTCCACATGCCAAGGACTCGCTCCATTTCCCCTCGTGGCCTCCCCCGGCTCCCGGAGCCCAGTACTCCCAAACTCGCTGTTCGGGGCCTGCAGCCCGTGATGTCAGGACCTGACCTTGTCCTTGTCGGGCCAGAACTGCAGCCAGAGACAGACCCCTGTGGCTGGCACCCCAGCTGCCAACTGCCCTCATTGGCACGTGATGCCAGCGCCTTGACCCCGCGCCCTCTTGCTGACCTTCCCTGATGCCAGGTCTCTGCCCCTTTCTCTCCGCGATGCCTCCCGTTTCCCGGGTTCAGCCTTCCAGAATCGCCTCCCCCAGTCAGGGCATGCCCCAGCCCTGGCCCAGGCAGCTCTCATTAGGCCCACGTGAGCCCTGGCACACCCGGCCTGGGCAAAGACACCTGCCCAGGGACACCCTCAGTGCCAGCCCCCTCCACCCCGACCACGGCCCAAGAGGGAAGCAGTAACTGACCTCCACCCCCATGGCAGTGGAGGCCGACTCACCAGGCAGGTCGCCAGGGACTCACCTTGTCTGCGTAGCAGAACTTGGCCACCTTGTGTCCATGGTTGAAGGGCTGCAAGAAGACAGCAGGGTGAGGCTGCTGTCCATGAGGGAGGAGCCCTCCCCAGGCGAGTGGGGACAGAGCTGGGCTCAGAGCTTGCCTGCCAGGCCAGAGTCCTCCACATACTCGCTCTCCCCGCTCCAATCCCCAGGAGGTCTTCTCCAGTTGCGTGGGGGCAAATGAGGAGCTCACTGATTTGGGCAGACCACCCCCCACACACACTCCTCGGACGTCCACTGAGCCTCATGTGGAATCCTCAGGGCTTTGTTCCAAGTGTTCCCGTGGCGTCATGCACAAGACCTTCCCTGGCCTCCCTGGACCACCTGCTGCAGACTCCTCATCATAGCCCCCCACCCACCTTCCCATCCCAGCTCCCTGGCTGCCCATAGGCACCTGGCCCTCCAAACATCTCTGTCTGAACTCACTTCTGCCAAGCCCACATTCTTAACCCCTCTGCCAGGCTAAAATCAGGAAGCATTCTAATGAGCCATGGGCTTTTTCTCACCCTCCTTCACCCTCTCCAGTGGTTCATTCCCCGGGCTCTTGGAAGAGGCTCTGAACCGCAGCCAACGAGAATCGCACCGAATGCTCCAGCCCCACCGGCTCCCTCCCTGCTCTGCAGCCCCCCCCAGCCTCCTCTGGACTCTGCACCTGTGACCCTAGGCTGGCAGTGAGTCCCCAGCCCATCCTCACCCCTGTGGTTCAACTCAAGATGCCACCTCAGAGGGGCCCGTGGACCACCCCACCGTAAGTGGCCTTCACATCTCCAGCCCATCACCTGCGCTTTCCACAGCTCCTCTCACATCTGGGTATCTCTCGTTTGTTTCCTCGCCGACATGTACACCCACCTCACTCTCCCCAAGGTCGGCTCCGTGAGGGCAGAGCCATCTGTTCATCACTGGGTCCCGGCACCCGGGCCCCCTGGGTGTGGCGCTGAGGGCGCTTGAATGGATGAATGGGTGGATGGATGGATGGGTTTTATTATCATGGTTTATAAGTACCTCCTGACTCTTTGTGACCCCATGGACTATAGCCCGCCAGGCTCCTCTGTCCATGGAGTTCTCCAGGCAAGAACCCTGGAGTGGGCAGCCGTTCCCTTCCCCAGAGGATCTTCCCGCCCCAGGGATGGAATCTGGGTCTCTTGCCCTGCAGGCAGATTCTGTACCTAATCTGAACCATCAGTGAAGCCCCTTAAGTACCCCGCCTAGAAACAGCTAAAGTCACCCTTTCGGAAACTGTTTTCCAACTTTAAACAGGTTTCTCGCTAATAATGCCAAGGAGTAAATCACTTCATCTACATGGCACTTACTTTCCAACTGGCACCGCACAAAGCTGGAAACTCCACGCGCATCCCTAACGTCAGAACACAGGTACGCGTGGCTCACACAGACACGCATCCCGCTTCTGTGCGCAGCCACGCTGGCTATTTGCTTTAAGCCTTTCTGGGCTGAAACTGTCCCTGCTGTGACACGGGACAAAAAAGGATGGAACGGGGCCTCTGCCTGCAGCTGAAGTCGACCCAGGGGTTCAGCCTTAGGTGAACGCAGACTTCCATTCAGCCGTGAATCCTGGGCAAGATCCCAGCTGCCCCCAGGGAATGTCACTCTCACCCTTGAACAGACGGACAGTTGCGGGCACAATTGTGGATGCTATTTCCTAACCATCAACCAGGGACTCATTAGAGAGAGCAGGCTGTCCTATTGCGTGTTCCCTGCTGAGAGGAAGGCTGAAGGAGGGCGCAGGAGGGACACGCAGACCCGCTGCGGCTCCGGCCGTGGCTCCGAGAGGCCTGCAGAGGCCAGAGAGGCGAGAGGGCTGAGCGGAGGGGGCTGGGGGCGGCGGGGACTGGGGCGCTGGTGGCTGGCCCCGCACGGGGGCTCACAGGGGGCCACTCGTGTGGCGACACCTTCCTTCTGCCAACAGAAGCTGGACGTTTGGATTTATACATGAAATGGCCCCGTCTTTAGGTTTCGGAAACGAAGCTCCCGGTGGCCAACTTGCAGCCGAAGCTCCAGATGGAAAGCCCAGCCCGGCAGTAGATGTGGGGCCTGCAGGGTGACCTGTGGGCATCCTCGGGCGATGGGCTTTGATGACGTGCCCAGACACCAGTGGGCGAGAAGCAGCCCCACGGAACATCTGTGCGGGAGATGAGGACGCTCGTGGGGACGCTGCTCGTCACATCACTGCATCCTTCTGACTCCTCCGGGAGAACTTTCTCTCCAGGCCCAGCCCCAGGAATGGCTGCGTTCCTCCAACTACACAAGTGGGATGTTATCTCAGGAACATTCTGGCTAGGGTCAATGGTGCGGTCTCCTCTCCCCTGCGAACC
Organism: Oryx dammah; assembly: GCF_014754425.2. Classification (NCBI taxonomy): domain Eukaryota; kingdom Metazoa; phylum Chordata; class Mammalia; order Artiodactyla; family Bovidae; genus Oryx; species Oryx dammah. The sequence continues at coordinate 2,375,776 of NW_024070211.1, forward strand.
AGGAGGCCTAAAAGTAAGTTTGCGGCCATCTCCAGCAAGCGCCCAAGGCCTCACAATTTTGTGGCCAGCCAGTCAGAGCAAGAAGACTATCTTGCTGCCGTATGTTAACTAGCACGCTGCTTCTAAAGTCCCTTAGAAACAGTCAGGGCGCGAATGAACTCACAGGAATGAAAATCAAGGGGCTCCGATGGCAGCCCACTGGATAAGAGACTGTGCTTCCACCGCAGGGGACATGGGCTTGAGCCCTGGCTGGGGAAAGAAGATCCCGCGTGCTGTACAGGCATGGAGAAAAAGTTTAATAGAAAGTGAGTCCAATCAAGGAGGTATGGTTCTGGGGAACCTGGATCCCTCATCCCTGTTCCATGTCTAACTGTACCACCCCACGGTGGTCACAGACACCTCTGAGCCTCTCCCAATCTGTAAAATGGGTGGCTAACCTCCTGCTCTTCCAGCCTCCAAGGGGAGTGGCAGGGACTGCACGAGGAGCTTGCGCACAGGGGACAGGGCCTCACAGGTGTGTCTGTGGACGGAGCCTGGGCTGCACCAGGAGGGCTTCTAGGAGGAGGCGACACTTGGCCACACCCAGGGAGCTCACCTCCGCTGAGCTCATGGTCAGCTAGACCACTGGTTCCCAAAACAGAGCAGGGCTTTGGTAACTGCCTTCTTTGGAAGAATTATCTTCTTTTTTATTCAAGTATACTGTTTCAGGTGTATAGCAAAGTGATTCAGTTAAACATATATATATAACCGTATATATACATTTTCAGATTATTTTCCATTACAGTTTATTACAAGATACTGAATATTGTTTCATGTTATACAGTGAATCCTTGTTGCTTACCTGTTATATATATAGTAGCGTGTGTCTGTTGTGTATAGAGTAGTGTGTGTCTCTTATGTATAGAGTAGTGTGTGTCTGCTGTGTATAGAGTAGTGTGTCTGCTGTGTATAGAGTAGTGTGTGTGGTGTAGAGAGTGTCTTGTGTATAGAGTAGCGTGTGTCTGTTGTGCATAGAGTTGTGTGTGTCTGTTGTGTAGAAAGTAGTGTGTGTTATGTAGAGAGTAGCATGTGTCTTCTGTGTAGAGAGTGGCGTGTGTCTGTTGTGTAGAGAGTGGCATGTGTCTGTTGTGTAGAGAGTGGCGTGTGTCTGTTGTGTAGAGAGTGGCGTGTGTCTGTTGTGTAGAGAGTAGTGTGTGTCTGTGAAGGGCAGGATCTGCTTTGATGCTGACTGTACCCTTGCTTCCTGCTCTCTAGGTGGTTAGGGGGTCAGCTTTGTAAGCGAAGGCGAAGCTGGGGGCCCTTGCTATTTCTAACCTCCCCATGGCAGGCGTGATGCCGGCACCTTTTATGAGAGTCCCCCAAGGTTGCCTTTGGAAGTTTTCCACTGGTCCACGGAATTCAAAAGCCCACGGTGGACTCGAAGCCCCTTTGGAGGCAGAGCCCCCGGGGCACATTTACACGCCCCAGGATTCTGGGGAGCAGCCGAGCCCCACAGGCCCGCTGGACTTACCGATGCCTGGTACCGCACGTCTGAGGTCCAGACCTCCTCGTCCCCCACCACGCACGGGATGGCCTCTGTCCGGCCCTTCAGCTCCTTCAGGGCCTGGGGAGAGGACAAGAGGCCATGTGAGCCCTTCCTTCCCTCCTGCTGCCCACCGAAACCCCGAGGCAGGGTCTGCAGAGCAGCCCCAGAGAGAAGGGAGGGCGGTCCGGGGGCAGAGACACGTCCTCCCGATCGGCCCGTTACCTCCTGGCCTGCAAGAAGCCAAGGCCGGTGTTGCCAGCTCCTCCAATTAGGGAGGAGATTTTAAAAACTAGGTCTGAAATTTATGTGAAATCTCACAATTTAAAAACCCCAGCAGTTAATGGGAGAAACTTTTTTGGCTGTGCCTTGTGGCTGGTGGGATCTTACCCAACCAGGGAGGGAACCCACAACTTCAGCAGTGAAAGCACATCCTAATCACAGTCCAGGGGATTCCCCGGAGGATGTTTTCAAGCACAAACTATCTGCAGACTAATGACCCCTGACCTGGGACCCCACAGAGGCCCAGGCGGCCACCCCGCTGCTCCCAGGTACCCCCGTCCCCAGCACACGGCTCTGCCGATTCCCGGGTGCTCCCAGGGCTGGGGATAGGGGCAGAAGGGGGTGGGTGGCTGCTGGCGCGGACAGGTCTCATGGGAGCTGCTGAAGGCTGTCTCCACCAGGCCCTCCAGGCACTACTGGGTGCCCCTCACTGCCCCCCCATTACCTTCTGCAGCGCATCTCGCTCGGGACTGCCCCGTGTGAACGCCAGCACGGGCTCATTGGCCACCTGGACGGAGGAGACGTGCTTCCAACACAGCCTGGCGGGGAACAGAGGCGCGCAGGTCAGCAGCGCCAGCCCCAGCACCCCCATCTCCTTCAGGGGTACCTGGGCTGGCCCAGAACCTTGAAATGCAAACCCATTATAGAACTGGGGGATGAGAACCAGCCTTGGAGTCCAAAACCAAAGTTCAAGCCCAGGTCCTGCTACTCCGTCCTCAGGCATCTGACCTGCCTCCTCTGAACCTATGCCTCCATCTCCTAAATGAGAACCACCACAGAGACTCACACGGTTGCTTGAAGCTGCAATTCACAGGTGCAGAACCACGCCTGAGTGTTTTTCCCATAGAGCAGGCTTAGTCTCCCTCTATTTCCCCACGAGGCGGACTTTCTCCCAAACAGACCCAAGTTACTCCTTTCTCTAAGTAGAAAAGTCAGCACGTCCCACACCTTAGTCTCATCCGGATGGGAACCAGCTGATAGCACAAGGACGTGAGCTCCAGGTGGGCAAGAACACCAAGGGGAGGGCCGTGAACTCGGAGGGGTGCCCTGAGCTCAGCTCGCAGCCACGGGGAGGGCTGCTGTGGGCGTTCAGGGTCTGATTCCTGGGGACTGAATGCCAAGAACTCCTTTTTCTGGAGACCCTATTCACTCTTGACCCCATGACCTCACTGATCAGTGACCACCAGTGGTGCCGTCCCTAATGTGTTTGGGGGCCCCAAGGTGGGTTGGTCACCCCATTCATGGACAGAGGACAGGGGGCTGGCGGAGGGCTGAAGGGGGAGGCTGGGGTTAGCAGGTGGAAGCTGCTGCGTGTGTGTGCGCGCTCCGTCGTCCAGTCGTGTCCGGCGCTTTGTGACCCCGTGGACCACAGCTCGCCAGCCTCCTCTAGCCATGGAGTTTTCCAGACAAGAATACTGGGGTGGGGTGCCATTTCCTCCTCCAGGGGATCTTCCCCACCCAGGGATCGACCCAGCATCTCCTGCAGAGGCAGGCGGATTCTCTACCATTGAGCCACCAGGTAAGTCCAGGCTATTACCTATAGAATGGATAAACAAGGTCCTACTGTATGGCACAGGAAACTATATTTAGTATCCTCCGGTAAATCATAATGGAAAAGAATATTAAAGAATGTATCTATCTATATATATATATATAATCTTATATTGGTGAAAATGGTATATAAAAAATACCATTTTATATAACATACTTGAATGAAAAAATACATATACAAAACGTTATACAAAATAACACACACTTAAATGAAAAAACTTGTTAATAAATGCAGCCTTAAATTTTTCCAAAAAGAGTCCGTCGTTCCAGAGCGGGAGGAACCTCAGCAGTAGGCCTTCCCCTCCAGGCCTCAGTTTTCCCAGCTGTAAATGAGGAAAAGAGTGATGAAAAAGGCCCTCGAAGACACACAGGGAACGTCAGATTTGATAAAAATCATGGTGGCACCGGAAGGGCCTCACCGGTGGCCTATGACAGAAATACGGTAATTTAGGTCCTAAATGGAAAAGGACTCGTTCAAGGCCAAGATCAAGAAACACTCAGCTCTGTCTCCCTCCAGTCAACGCCCCACGGGCAGAGCCCGGGAGGAACACGCCTGCAGGTGGGCCAGTCGGCTCCCGCTCACGCACACCGCAGGGACCGCAGGCCTCTGGGGCTGGGGTGTGAGGGGGAGCCTGTTGCAGGACCAGGTGACGGCAGCTGATCTGGGGAGGGACAAGGGCGCAGGGGCTGGCAGTAGTCAGCAGGTGCAGCAACTCCACGGTGGGGTGAGAGGTAGCAGCTCCTCCCTGGGCAAGCGGGCGCTGCCTGGTATCGGGGGTGGGGGGCACGGAGACCTCTGCTGGGCAGTCTGAAGCAGGCTGGCCCGCCCACCTCATCACCCCCCTGGGGAGGGAGTCTGAGGCTGAGGGCTTACACACGAGAGAACCAAACAGTCTGGCGCTTTTTTTCCTTTCTCACTGAGAAGGGCTCTGGGGCTCAGACACCCGGCCTGGAGGCCTAAAGGACATCGCACCGGGCTGTACGCGCAGGTCGCTGCTGACCCCACCAGGCTGCGAGGCAGCTTGCTCGTCTGGAGGGACAGCATTGACCAAGACAGCGACCCTCTGACCGCACGCAGCCGGCCTCCAGTGCAGGACACGGGCAAGAAGGGGACACTCGGGCTTCCCTGGCGGTCCAGTGGCTAAGACTGTAAGCGCCCACGGCAGCGGGCGCGGCTTCAGTCCGGGGCTGGGGTGCAGCCAAAGTAATAATAAAAATTTAAAAAAAGAAGAAACGCCACTGCAACTAAAAAAGCGAAAGGGTCAGCTGCTCAGCCACGCCCGACTCTGTGTGACCCCGGGGCCTGCAGCCCACCAGGCTCCTCTGTCCACAGGCTTTTTCAGGCAAGAACACTGGAGAAGGCAGCCATGCCCTTCTCCAGGGGATCTTATCAAACCCAGGTCTCCTGCGTTGTGGGCAGATTCTTTACAGTCTGAGCCACCAGGGAAACCCGAGACGGAGCCTGAGATGGAAAGGACAAGAAAATAACTAAGGAAGGAGGAGGGCGGGGCTACTTCAGCTGGGGTGGTCAGGGAGGGCCTCACGGAGGAGGTGACCTCTGCCGGCGACCTGGAGGAGGTCTGAGAAGAGCTGGGAAGAGTGTTCCAGGCAGGGGGAAGAGCAAAGACAAAGGCCCAGAGCAGGGAAGACAAGTCAGGAAGAGCAGGAAGGGGCCTGTGCAGTGGAGGTTGGGGCGGGGGGTAGGGCCGGTCTCCTAGGACCCCCCTCCCATGAGCCCTGAGGCTTTCTCCTCCCTCTCCTCCCTGTGAGCCCCAGCTGCACCCACCACACCCAAGGAAGTGCACATTCCTCAGGCCCCACCTTGCCCCAAACACAGGAAGAAATGCGATGCGGGGCCAGTTGGGCCTCTGGTAAGCTGTGCGGCCTGGTGCCCACATCCTCGGTGTCACAGGGGGACCTCCATCTCCTGCGGTCACCCTACAGATCTGAAGAGAGACCAGTGCAGAGCTACAGGTCTGCTCAACGAAGGAAAATCCACTGCTGCGGTGGGGAAGACTGGAGAGGCTGGAGAATTCCAGCAGCCACAGGTCTCAACATCCTGGCAGGAAAGAGGAGGGCAGTGTCTTCCCCCTTCCCCACCCTCCACCATCTGGAAGGTTCCAGATGCCTCTCTCTGGGCCTTAGTAGCAGTGTGAGTGTGTTAGTCGCTCAGCTGTGTCTGACTCTTTGTGACCCCGTGGACTGTAGCCCGCCAGGCTCCTCTGTCCAAGGGATTCTCCAGGTCAGAATACTGGAGTGGGAAGCCGTTCCCTTCTCCAGGGGATCTTCCTGACCCAGGGACTGAACCCAGGGCTTCTGAATTGCAGGCAGATTCCTTACTGCCCCCGGGCACTCAGCAGCAGCAGTGAAAGTGAAAGTCGCTCAGCCGACTCTTTGCAACCCCACAGACTGTACAGTCCACGGGATTCTCCAGGCCAGAATACTGGAGTGGGCAGCCTTGCCCTTCTCCAGGGCATATTCCCGACCCAGGAATCGAACCAGGGTCTCCTGCACTGCAGGCGGATTCTTCACCAGCTGAGCCACCGGGCTCTCAGCAGCAGCAGTGAACCGCTGCAAAGCAGCGACTCAGCCACCGCCTTGTCCCCCTCAAGCCAGGAGAGCGCCGCCGCGCGCTGGACCGGGCACCAGGAGGTGGGCCGCCCCAGCCCTCTCTGGAGCCCAGGGCCTGGCGGGTGCGAAAAGCACAGGCTCTGCTGGAAGGAGACATCCTGGACGAACCCCCACACCTGCTGGAGACCTCACTACGTTACATTACACTGTAAAAACGCCACAGGCCTCTGTTTTCTCATCTGAAGAATGGGTGACACCATGTTCCCTGCAGGGTCACCGGGAGGATGACAAGCCCTGCTTACTCTTCCTGCTCTTAGGTTTTCCAGCTGCTGCTGCTGCTGCTAAGTCACTTCAGTCGTGTCCGACTCTGTGCGACCCCATAGACGGCAGCCCACCAGGCTCCCCCAAGAAACTGCAAAGGTCTTCCAGAATGTTTACTCCACCAGGCCAGGCTTTCTAAGGCAAACTGGTTCCCAGACACTCCCAAGGAGTCCAGGGGCTCAACAAACACTGCTGGAATAAATGGAGCGGAGCTCTGGGTCCCACCCAGGGCAGAAGCTCAAAAGGTAGCAGCTACCAGTGTGGCTCCCTCCCCACTCTCCCATGCCAGGCAACATCAGAAGCAGGGCAATCCTTCCCTGGGGCAGAGGGCCACTGTGACCTCAGGATCATATGCCCACATGACTGGCTGGCTGTTTGGAAAGTGCCCAGGCCCTGGCCCCACTGTCCACTGGACCGTCCATCCGTCTGAATGTAACGTAGGGAACAGACACTAGTTCAAAGATCAGCCTCAGAGCCTGAGTCAACTAAGAGCCAAAAATAATCTAGGAATGCTTGACAAGCCTTTTTTTTGCCCCTTGGCTCGTGGGCCCTTCCAGATAACATGAGCACCCTTCCACTGGCTCAGGGGAAGGCAGAATGAAGCACTTGTAGGACCCGGGGCTTTTATAAGGATCTGCAAGGCCGTTCCAGGCAAGACTGTGTTCCTCACTTACTCATTCAGTCATGCAGTCAGCATACATCTTTCCCACAAGGCAAGAATGCAGAGATAGCTCAGATGAGGTCAAAGGTCTCACCCACCCACGTGTTTATCACACCTGGCAGGTGCCTGGCTCTGGGATGCAAAGGCGAGTCCATCCCGACCTTCTCAGAGCAGCTCTCAGCCCTCCCGCTTCAGGAAGGAAACAGAAGGCAGAGTCAGGATTTGACTCAGTTTCCCCTAACCACCTGGGGTGCCACTTCTCACCTGGTGACTTCACGGCCTGGGTCTGAAACCCCAGCTACCCCAACCCACCCTCTGCATGGCATGACCCACCCATCCTTTTAGGATCTGAGCTAAAAAGGCTGCAAGACCAAAACATCTCCTGCAACAGGGAATGCTGAGCTCTGAAATGTACAAAGGGGAAAACTGATGGGAAGCGGAGGGGCCTGGGCTCCCAGGTCGCCCCCAGGCCTCCACCCTGGTCCAAGGCACCACGGGCTTCCGCCTGCACGACTGCAATAGACACTTCAGCTCCACTGACTCCAAGCTCCTCTTGAAACCACTGGAATAAACAGCCCCATGGCCCACCCAGGGCAGAAGCTCACAAGGTGAAAAAAGGCTGTGAAAGCCAGAGTCGCTCAGCGTGTCTGACTCTTTGCGACCCCAAATTCTCCAGGCAAGAATACTGGAGTGGGTAGCCTTTCCCTTCTCCAAGGGATCTTGCCAACCCAGGGATCGAAGCCAGGTCTCCCGCATACATTGCAGGCGGATTCTTCACCAGCTGAGCCACCACGGGAAGCCCAACCAGCCCGTGTCCCACCCAGGGCAGGAGCTGAAAAGGGAGCAGCTACCAGTTTCCATAGTTTTAACATAAAATCGTCATCAACACAGAGAGATAAAGGGTAAGTAAGTGCTCAGCTCAGAACTACCCAGTGGCTATTAGTTTCTTCTACAATAAAGAATCAGAATCCTTACTGAGGCCTCCAGGCTCGTTTCCATCCCCCCCACCCCCCTCCCACCGTCAGCAGCAATCCTGCCATTCTGGCCTTCTCACCCCTTCCCTCACCCCCTCTGCAGGGGATACTAGCCTTGCCCAACCTGGATGGGGCCCCTATCAGATCACCTCACAGCCGACAGCCCTCACCACACAGCTCGGACTGTGTTCCCACACCGCCCAGACCGCAGCGAGCATCCAAGGAACGCCCTGAAAACAAGGAGCACGCAGCTGGGCAGCAGGCCCCCAGGAGCTACGGTGGGGGCAGCCAAGGCCAAGCAGAGGACTAGAAAGGAAATTGCCCTTCCTTCCTTCAGCTTCTGGGCTCTTCAGCTGTTATCTGAGACCTGATAAGACCAATCCTCCTAATCACTGAGATAAGGGGCCGGGGGTGGAGGAGAGTTGAGAGAAAGTGCAGAGCCGCACCTGAAGCTCAGGATAAGCTGCCCTGGAAAACTTCAAGGAACTTTTCTGAAGCATTTATGACATGCCTCATGTGGCGCTAAGTGATTACCCTACAGATACGTTACCCTGCCAACTATTACTACATCCATCTGACAGACAGGGCGGGGGCAGAAAACTGGGGTTCAGAGAATAACGGCTCGTGGTCACAGCTCAAGGAGTGACGGCGCGCGGCCTGAGCCCGGGGCTCCTTACTAGGGAGACACGCTCTGGCAGAAGCGCCTGGAGGGCTTCCCTGGTGGGTCAGTGGCAAAGATTCCTCGGCCGGCATGCAGCTTTGATTCCCGCGTTGGGAAGATCACCCACTCCAGTATTCTTGGGCTTCCCTGGGGGCTCAGATGGCAAAGAATCTACCTGCAGTGCAGGAGACCTGGGTTCGATCCCTGGGTTAGAAACATCCCCTGGAGGAGGGCACGGCAACCCACTCCATTATTCTGGCCTGGAGAATCCCATGGACTGAGGAGCCTGGCGGGCTGCAGTCCACGGGGTCACACAGAGTCGGACAGGCCTGAGCAAGTAGAGGACAGCAACGTGGAGGATGTCAGAGGCCCTCAGCCAGCTGGTGGGACGGGCTCCTCCTCTCTTCTCCCTTCAGCAAAGAGGCTGCCTGAGGGGGGTGACCTTGGCCAAGGTCACACGGGCGCCTATCAGCCCTGCCATCTCAGCCCAGGGCTTTCAATCCATAGCAATGACTGCTGGTAGGTGAGGAGATTGAAATAATGCTTGAAGCAACACAAGTTTTCTCAGTGCTGGCCACTGTTTTTTTGGCTGTGCCATGCAGCACGTAGGATCTTAGTTCCCCACCCAGGAAAGTCCCAGTGCCGGCCACTCTTCAAACTAGGTCTAGCATACGAATTCATTTACTCTCTAGGACCATTTTCAAGGTAGCTACTGTTAATCTTTCTTTTCTGCATGAGGACAAGAGGCAGCACAGAGAGGTCAAGGAACCCGCCCAGGGCCACACCACAGCTAACAGGTGGAGCCAGGACCCACCCCGGGCTGTCCAATGGGCCACTCCAACAGCAACTGTTGAGCACCAGCAGTGTGCCAAGCCAGCTGCAGGGCACCAGAAGCCAGGTCCCCCCAGGTCTGAGTGCCAGTGCTGACTACAGCCTGAGTGGGGATTTTCACAAGTTTAGAAGCAAGCATTCCGATCACTGGAGGTTCTACTTATTCCTTTACTCAGTTTATTCACAGAAAACACTCTGGCTCCCAGGCCCCCAGCAAGCCATCTGCCACTTCACCTCTAATCCCCAGGCTCTGCTGTTGCTGTTCAGGTGCTAAGTCACATCCAACTCTCTGCGACCCCGTGGGCTGCAGCACTCCAGGCTTCCCTGTCCTTCACTATCTTCTGGAGTGTGCTCAAACTCACGTCCTTTGAGCCTGGTGCAACACGGCTGTCAATAGAATCACTCCCGTTTCACAGGCAGGGCACTGGGCCAAAGGACAGCAGGGCCACAAAGCGCTGGGTAAGTGCAGCTTCACCGGAGGAGGACACTCAGGCAGGAAGCACTGACCTGGGCAGTGCTTGAGAAACGTAAAGGCAGAGTATGGCCAGGGAATGGTGGGACGTACCAGGCTCCTGGCCAGCACAGCATCAGGCGGGCTGGGACAAGCCCTAGGTGGTTTTGAAGTTAGGAAGACTAGGCAGGCAGAGAGGCTGAAAGGCAGCCAAAGTCACCAGGATTCCTGCAGGCGAACTCCAGCCCACAAGCCCCCTAATGTCGGAGGGCCAGGCTGGAGTCACCTCTGGACCCTGGCACCCAGTGAGGTCTGATACGAGAGTATATAAGGGACAAATATTAACACTTACTCTAAGTTTCCTAGGTGCCCAGTTTAATTATTTTACTTATCAAATGTATATACAAGTATAAATATGTATCTTGGCTCTTTCCAAAGAGAATTTGCAGAGACTTCCCTAGTGGTCCGGTGGTTAAGAACTCGCTTTCTAATTCAGCGGACGTGGGTTCCACCCCTGGTCAGGGAACTAAGATCCCACATGGCAGAGGGCAACTAAGCCTGAGTACCATAACTAGAAAAAGCCAGAGTGCCACAACGAAGACCCAGCACAGCCAAAACCAGAAGCAAAAGATTTAGAAAGCAAACAAAAAACACAAAAATTTTGCAGAGAACGCCCATGATAAAATTAATGAAAGAGAGAAAGGCAGTCAGTTGGGAGCTTGGTGTTTACCAGCTCAAGACCTTGGACAAGATTTCCTTAACTGCCACAGGCCTCAGTTGTGTAGTCTGTGAAATGGGGACAGTAACACATAATTCATGGGGCTTCCCCGGGGGCTCAGTCGGTAAAGAACCTGCCTGCCAATTCGGGAGGCCTGGGTTCAATCCCTGGGTTGGGAAAATCCCCTGGTTGGGGGGCACGGCTACTCACTCCAGTATTCTTGCCTGGAGAGCCTGGCGGACTGCAGCCCACAGGGCCACAGAGAGGTGGACACAACTGAGTGTCGACGCATGACAGGTACAGCACAGGCTGCTGAGGAGCTAAGTGAAACCACCCCATAAAAGGCAAGTGGCGGCCCTGGGTGACCACCCCTGGCCCCTCCGTAAAGGGCAGCTGTTCACCATGATCCTCTCTCAGACTGGCTATGACAAACTTCTGTTGACAAGGGAGGAATCACATGATCACTCTTTCATTCACCGAATGTTTGCTGAGGGCTGACCAGGTGCCAGTCACAGTTCTAGGGCCTGGGGACATATAATAAGGGAGGTCAGTCTCAACTGAAAAAGCAAGCTACAAAAAAGCATCTGCAGAGGAGCCCATTTCTATGTTGTTTTTCTAAAGCATATATATTCCTGGGCCGTGAAAAGGCTAGTTGTCAAAGTAACAGCGTGGTCCCCTCTGTGTGGGAAGCTGCGAGGTGACCTCCATCACCTTTTTTTTTTTTTTGCTTTATCTGTACTTTGTACAGTGGACTCATACCAATTAAACACAAAGAAAATGCACAGTCAAGAGTGCGTTTAGGGACTTCCCTGGTGGTCCAGTGGTTAAGAATCTGCCTTGCAATCTAGGGGTCAAAGTTTCAACGCCTGGTCCGGGAAGTAACATCCCACACACCACAGAGCAACTAAGCTAGCACACCGCAACTGTGTTGCAGTGAAAGTTCCCGAGTGACAGAGCTGAGACCCAACACAGCCCAGTAAATAAACAAATATTGTAAAATAACAAGAATAATTGACCACCACTTCAAAAGCCCCTTGGACTGCAAGGAGATCAAACCAGTCAATCGTAAAGGAAATCAGTCCTGAATATTCACTGGAAGGACTGATGCTGAAGCTGAAGCTCCAATACTTTGGCTGCCTGATGCGAGGAGCTGACACATTGGAAAAGACCCTGATGGTGGGAGAGACTGAAGGCAGGAGGAGAAGGGGGCGACAGAGGATGAGACGGTTGGATGGCATCACCGACTCAACAGACCTGAGAGTTTGACGTCCAGGAGATAGCAAAGGACAGGGAAGCCTGGCATGCTGCAGTCCATGGGGCTGCAAAGAGTCGGACCTGACTAGGCGACTGAACAAATCACTTCCAAAAAAAAAAGTATGTTTAAAAGTTGGTTGAGATTCCTGGCACTCCAGGCAAAAAGGCAAGCACTGCAGAACATCACCCGTCCCAAGTCCCCAAGAGATGGTTTCCGTCAGCACTAGAATTTCATGTGTAGGCCCTGACAGTTATCACTAAAAATGCTCTAAAACTGCTTCCCCATAAATGCAGACATGGCATGCCACAGGTATATGCTAAGAAAGAAAGAAAGTGAAGTCGCTCAGTCGTGTCCGACTCTTTGCGACCCCGTGGACTGCAGCCTACCAGGCTCCTCTGTCCATGGGATTTTCCAGGCAAGAGCACTGGAGTGGGTTGTCAAATAATAAACAAGTGGCCAAACACCAAAACTCTGCTAGAACCACAGTTCTCAACCAGGAGCGCCTGTGCCCCTGAGGTGACATTTGGCAATGCCTGGAGACCTCTTGTTGTCATGACTGAGGGATGCTATGCCATCTAGGGAGTAGACGCCAGGGATTCTGCTAAACATTCTACGATACACAGGCAGCCCCCACAACAAAGGATTATCAGCCTCAAACGTTAATACTGCTGAGGTTGGGAAACCCTGTCTTGGGGCATCAAGCCAGCTGCTATATCCAAAGAGGTGACCTAAGCCAGCAGATCTGGTTGCAAAATGCTTTTTCTCCACTCAGGAGGCATGAGCCTGGAGTCAGACAGAGGGTAATTTTATTGTTGTTGTTTAGTCGCTAAGTCATGTCCAACTCTTTGCGACCCCCATGGACTGTAAGCCCACCAGGCCCTTCTGTCCCTGGGATTTCCCGGGCAGGAATACTAGACAGGGTTGCCACTTCCTCCTCCAGGGATCTTCCCCACCCAGGGATCAAGCCCGCATCTCCCGTTTTGGCAGGCAGGTTCTCTAACTGCTGAGCCACTAGGGCAGCCCTTAGTCTCAACATTTTTAACAGGCAGATAAGTTTCCCATTGGTAAAGCGGTAATAATACAGGGCTTATCTGCACAGGGCCAGGCCTATGGTACTTGATTGCTTGATAACTACTGCTGTTATGAGCTTTCCATCCAACCCGCCCACCCCGCCCCAGCCCCCACATCCCCCAGAATAGAGGTGTTTTTATACCAGACATTAGAGAGCTTTTTGGTTTGTTGTTTTATGTCTAAGGCTTTAAGGTACTGGAGGGGCTCCAATACCCCTCCCTACAGCATTTAGCACACCACTTACACACGGCAGATACTCAGTAAACACACAGACCTATGTGGCTTCCAACAGGGTCTGAGAGGGGTGGTCCAAGAATGCAGGGAAAGGCCTGCAAATGAGACCACACTGAGGATGCAGTGAGCAGGGCCCCCAGCCTCAGTTTGGAGAAAGAGTCCCCGTCCTTGTCCTCTTCCTATCCCACCACCCGCCCCCACGGAGCACACACAGCTGCACTGAAACGCATCTGCGCACAGGGCACTCCGTACCATTCCTTGGGACACTGATTAACTCGAGAGAGGCACAGCTTAGCAGGGGAGATGCAGCTGATCAGTCCTAGGGGTTAGGCAAACAAAACTCCAACTGCGGCCAGAGCTGCCCAGCTCTGAAAGGGAGGTGGACAGACACATGGGTCCATAGGAGTGCAGCCTCACCCAACTGTGAGCCCCTCTGGGGCAGGATCTGTGTCCTACCTGCCTCCTCCACCAAGCCCAGGGGGTGCAGAAGAGGGCTCTGAGGACATTTGTCACTGAGAGGGCAAAGGTCCAGGAATCCCACTCCACACTCTAGGGGTCTGCAAATCTGGGTTTCCAGGGCAGCTCCACTGGGACCACTACACCTCGGCTTCTTCATCTGAAAACAGCTACCCACCAGTGAAGTTTCAAAACGGGTGATAATGCATGATTAACAGCATCAGGCACTGCCTCAAAGCATTTTCATGTGTCGTAACTTAGGAACCGTCACAATGAGGCACGTAGGCCAAGTGTGCAACACAGGTTTGGCATGTTATACGTACTCCACAAATATTATTCCACCTATCAGAAGAAAGCAGTCCATTTTCCTGACCAACTGCTGCTGCTGCTGCTAAGTCTCTTCAGTCATGTCGGACTCTGTGCGACCCCATAGACGGCAGCCCACCAGGCTCCCCTGTCCCTGGGATTCTCCAGGCAAGAACACTGGAGTGGGTTGCCATTTCCTTCTCCAGGGCATGAAAGTGAAAAGTGAAAGTGAAGTCGCTCAGTCGTGTCCCGGCTCCTAGCGACCCCATGGACTGCAGCCTACAAGGCTCCTCCGTCCACGGGATTTTCCAGGCAAGAGTAGGGGAGTGGGGTGCCATTGCCTTCTCCGACCAACACTTAACTTGAAAAAGGGGGAAGGAGAAAAGAGAGAAGAAGAAATGCCAGTCCAGAGGAGAGAGGGAACCCCAGGGAGGGTCCTGAACGTGAAACCAAGGGTGAGGAGGAGAGAAACGAAACGTGCTTAAAAAAAAAAAAAAAAAAATAGAGGTGCCCTCAGAGGAGAAGGCTGTACTCAGGCGGCGGGCAAATGTCTTTATCCATCCGGAGAAAGACGAGGTGATCAAGCGGCTCCTTTCTCACCGTGGAGATCCAAGAGGGCACCGAACCACCCCACCTCACCCGTCGGTGGGCAGGACCCCTTAGCTAAAAGACCTTTGGGAGACGGACACATCGCAGGAGGTGGGTGTCGGGCGGCATCAGAGGAAGCGACCCCCGGCGGAGAGAAGCCTCTGGGAAACCCGGAGGGGGTCTGGCCGGAGGGAGCCCGGTTCGGGGGCGAGGGGGGAGCCCGGTTCGGGGGCGAAGGTGGAGCCCGGTTCGGGGGTCTGGCCCGGAAGGAGCCCGGTTCGGGGGCGGGGATGGAGCCCGGCTCGGGGGTCCGGCGCGGAGGGAGCCCAGTTCGGGGACGAGGGTCGAGCCCGGTGCGGGGGCGGGGGTGGAGCCCAGTTTGGGGGTCTGGCCCGAAGGGAGCCCAGTTCGGGGGCAGGGGCGGGGGGGGTGCGCCCAGCGACTCCTGGAGCCCCGGGGCCAGCAGGCGCCCCTTGGCCTGCCCGGCGCTCACTCACCCGGCCGCCCTCCCCCGGCGGGCCAGCAGGGCGCGGCAGAGCGCGGCCGAACGCAGCAGCATCCCGGGATCCCCGCGCGGCCGCTGGCTGAACCGGCCCCGCTTGGAGCCACTGGACGGCACCGCCCCGCCTGGAGCGCACCACCTCGGCGGGCTGGGGGGGGGACTGCCGCCTGGGCATCCCTCCAAGTTGGGTCCGGCCTAAACGCCTCTGTGTTTGCCTCCTGCTAATAGAAGATTTCTCCCCCGAGGGCCTGATGAAGAACGCTATCATATGACGCAGGGCAAAGCAACCCAAGGGCGAAGCCCCGAAGCGTACGCGTTTCCCCCTTTCTTCCTGTATGGTATGACCCGATCGCCCTCCGACGGGGGCCGGGGGCAGGAGGGCGTGAGCTCCATCCACCAATCAGAGTGAACCATGAGAGCTCCCGGACCAATCAGAGGGGCGGTCAAGTTGCAACCTGCTTAGGCCGGGATTAGAGGGGCAGAAAGCAGCCAATGAGAGAGCGGGGATGGGGCACGTGTGAGGCGTAGCGGAAGGATCGGGGTCTGCGGGTCAGGTGTCTCTGGAGGCCATACCCCGGAGGCTCTCGCTGCCCTTGGCCGGGGCCTGCCAGACTCTTACACCCTGCAGAGGGCCTCGTCGTGGCCGGCCCCCTTCCTCACCTCGGGGGCTGCAGCCTGGCTCTAGCCTCCTGGTAGGGACGCAGCCACCCTCCACTCCCGACCTGGAGCGGAGCCACCTAGCTGCCTAAGGCATAGCGCTTGGACAAATCGGTCTACTTCCTTGCAGATTACGATCAATGTAAGATAAAACCCGAGCCAATCTGCGCTCGGACTTCCCTTCAAAAGCTCTGGACGCGGAATCCGTTTTATTTCTCTGCTTTATTTTGGCGCCCCGGACCAAAATTTGTATGTTCTCTCGGGAAGTTGTTTGCTCGAACACATGAACCTTTTTAACAACTCAGATTCTGAAGTTCTGAGGATGGAATCTTAGGGGCCCGTTCTATTCCTGAAGTACTGTTAACAACTTTCCCAACGCTCTCTTCTAATGTATCTGTTAGTATTTTCTCCAGCGGTGTGTACCGAGAACCTGCTTAGGAGTCAGAGTTCCGATGCTGATCGTGGTTTCTCCCTGTGACGTTGACAAGATATCTAACTTTCCTGGGCCTCAGTTCTGTGTCTGTAAAGTGGGGGTAATAATACCCACCTTAGAACTTCCTCATTATTTCATTATTACTCCTCTTTATCTGGGAGGCCACACTCTGTAAGGCACTTTGGAGAATTTAAACAAAAGAGTGGGGAGTGGGAAAGGAAACTTCAGTCCTCCTCTGGTGGGAGACTGGTTCCCAGAGCCCCTGCAGATACCAGAATCCACGGATATTAGTCACTTAATTAAGATGGCACAAGACACTTAGCTTGCTCCACCGGAGAAATGGAAAATTTGCAGATTCAGAGGGCAATATGATTAATAGGCCCCCAGTTCCAAACCAGGCTATGCTAGTTCTTCAGGCTGTGATCTCTCTGGCTCTCTTCCCCTTCTATGAAATATGTATAATTCCTGCTTTAACTGCTTCCAAAGATTTTATTGTGAGATGTGAGGTGATGTAAAATTGCCCTATTTGATCACTAATCGGCCAATGACTTTTAGTGTTTATGTGGCCTGTGTTCCTCTTGCCCCTCCCCCATCACTTTATCCTTAATTTAAAAAAAAAAAAGCATCAATTCTAAGACATTTCACTTTATTTAAAAGAAGCCAATATACAGGATATAAAGGGCATGATATTTACAACAATACAGTAAACAGGTTGGTTTCCGGTAGGGTCAGTAGTCTTTCAATGAGTATAAACCCCCCTTTCCCCTTGACGCTAAACCCAGCTGGCAGACAAACAGCAACAGTGGGGTGGGATGGGACTTCAGGATAGAAAGTCTCCCCGGGCGGGGCTAAAAATAAGGTCGATGCGAAAATGCCCACGAAGGAGTCTATGGGTGGAGGCTGCCTTTACCTCACTGCTTTGATGGCTTGGCAGGGGGAATGGTGAGGGGTTTGCCCGAGCCTAACACACAGCCCACCCCGAGCCTGGAAGTCTTCCACTCATTTCTCAGCTCTCTCCCAAATACAGCTGAGTTGGCCATGGATCTTGGCCGACCAGAGTCGGAGCAACTAATCAGAGCCCACCCTCTGAAGCAGAGCTTGCCCCCCGCCCAGCACCCCCTTTCCCTCCCACCACCCTACTCCATTCTGAATTCCCCACTGCCCAGCCACTACCACAAATGCCCGTCCCCCGGCCTTCCAGTGGCCAGGGAGCTGGGGGATCAAGGAACAGAGAAATGGGGTGAGAGGTGACCTTTGCGCTGCTGAAGCCACCCATGGGTATGGATGAGCAGGTGGTGAGGATGAGGAGAAAAGGTGAGGGGTACTGATTATATTAAACCCAGCAGCAACATGCATCTTGTCCACAGAAAAATGCTGGGCTACCATAACTGCCTGCCCTAGATTTTAAAAAAACCTTTCCTTTCATAAAAATAGATGAGAGTCTCTTGCTTTATAAATAGATTACATTTAGCTTAAGTTATCCCTTATATGACCCCCTGCCCCACACCCTCTCCCGCATCCCAAGCCAAAGATTCTCCAGGTCATCTGAGCTCCATCCACGGAGCTAAGTCCATGATGGACAGTCAGAGACCTCTAGACATATTGCCACAAGAAAACAAAATGTGTTTACTTGTCAATCATTTTTTTCCCCTGTTCAGAATCTCAGAAGTGTGTGTGCCTGTGTGTTCCACAATCAGGGAGCCCAAAGGAAGCTACTCTCCCTGCCCCTCCCCAATCCTCTCTTTTTATAAACCCCCCCAAAATAGGAGAGCAAAAGAGGGCAGCACAGGAGAACCCATCTGAGAACAATTCTGAAACACCAATGTCAATATGACACTGGGCTGAGAAATAGAAAACCAAAATTAAGTATTTACATCTTTACAAAGGACGGACCAGTTGGTCCCAACTGGACCTGGTGCTGCCCCAGCGAGCGTTGGGGTCTGTCTTGGCAAGCTGTGAGCCCACGGCAAAGGGGGCAAGTGGGGCCCACTGGCAACTAACTCAAAAAAGAACTTGGTGGGGAGGGAGGCAGCCAGGCCAAAGCCCAGGACCACACCCGGGAGGCAGGTCACTAACACTCTTGCTGTCCCCCCAGCCACCAGCCCCAAATCCTTGCTCCCCAGGGAAAGCAGCTATTGAAAGCCAGCAGGACGGATCTTTCTGGCTAGCATCTGACCCTGGCTCCTGCCACTTCCACACTTCCTAGATGAATTCAGAGTACCTAGTCCCCAAAGACAAATATCCTATGTATACAAGGGGGGAAGGAAAAATAATACTACTGGACAGCAATCACCGCAGGACCTTAGTTACCCCCTAAATACTTCTATTGTTGCTTACTGTCTTAACTCCAAAGATAGACCTGTCACCCTCCCACCACCCTGAGGCAGGCTTCCATTCTGCCCACCTGCCCACAGCACACAATGCCTCCCTCACCCTGGGCAGAGGAGGCCCGAGGGGAGGGGGCGGCGGTTTCCCACCCTCCCGGAAACGGAAAATCTTTTCAGCAGCTGAGGTCCAAGCCCAACTGGCTCTGATAACCTTTGGTTAAAATAAAAATAAAACAACAATAACAATAACAACAATAATAATCTGTTTGAACCCTGTAACCTTTAGAACAAGGGTCAGTGAGAAGGAGAAGCAGTGGGTGATCTCTCCTCCGAAACCTCGTCCCTTCACGTACCTAACGAGGGACTATCTGGCTAAGAGATGCTGGGAATGGAAGACGTTCAGCCAGACTTTTACAGGGAACCAGCAGGAGGTTCCCCCACGAAAACAAAACGAAGCAAAAAAAAAAAAAAAAGGAAAAAATTCACAATAAAGGCCACCAAGTTCTCATAAATAAAAATTACACACCATCACTAACACTCTCCTCTCTCTCCATATATATATATATTTATATAATATGAATATTATATACAATGGTTTTAAGACTGCAAAACAGGTGGGGAAACAGGAGAGAGAGGAGGCCCTTACAAATCACTGGTCCTCTGGGGAGGAAAGACTGGAGGCCTGATCTACTCAGAGCCCCTCTGCCTGCAGACACAGGCCGTGGGGGTAGTAAGGAGCTCCGGTCCTTGGGCACATTTTCCTCCTCTGACCTCCAGGGGGAGCTCCTGAGCCAACAAAACCAAAAACCCCCAATCACACCAGGGGATTGGTAGTAGTGAGTGGTGGGTCCAAAAAGATACTAAAAAAAAAAAAAAAAGTAAAGCCTGCTCTGCGGGCTCCCAGCTGAGATTTGAGAGTGGCCTCCACACAATGCCCTCTGACTCAGGTCCACTCAAGTCTGGAGAGATACTGGCTCAGATTAACTCTCCAACGGATCAATCAAGCAGTGAATTACAGTAGAGGTGAGTGTATGTCCATCCATGAGCGTGGCTCTCAGGCGAGCTCCCGCTCCGGCCACCTCCTCTGCCAGCAGTCCCCGCTGCCTCCCTCTGCTTCCCTTTCCAGTGCCCACCGGTGGCCAAACAGTGGGCAGCTGGGGCACAGTGGAGAACCAAGATGCTGGCAGGCAATACTGACCCAGCTCCCTGGAGGAGGCAGTGGCTACCAGGCCTGGCCCCCTCCAGACTTTCTCACAGAGAAATTTCAGATCTATAACCCCTTATTGTTGGCTGGGGGAAAAAAAAATCAGGGCAATAAAAGACATTCCCCACCCCCACCCCCCGCCCACCTCCCCAACCCACCGAAGTCCCAAGAAAGCAAGCAGCCAGGTGGCTGAGGTCCTTGGGACCCCCACCTCGATACCAACCTTGACCAAACCCGCTCCCAAGTCAGTGCTCACCCGCAGAGGCTGCGAGAGAGACACAGAGAGAGAGAGATCACCCTAGCTTCCGCCTCCTTCCCAGCTCCAGGGGAAAACCAAGGAGCTAGTTGGGAGAGGGCCCGCCTCCCACAATGGTATAAGGCAAGCTGCTTTTTTTTTTTTTTTTTTTTGCATAGTAGTTTAAACACAGTGAGGCTCCACCTTCCCCCACAGTGCCTTCTCCCTCTGCTTTGCCACTTGATCCAAAAAGAAAAGAAAAATTTGTCCTTCCCTCCCTCCTTCTAGCCTTCTCTCCCCTTCAGTAAATGACATGCCCTCAGGAAGTCCCCACCCAGGCCTGGAAAGGTGAAGGCAGGCAGCGCCTTCCTGGGGGGGAGGTGGACCATCCCAAGTTCAACTCCAGCAGGGGCGGGAAGGCAGAGCTCATGGCCAATCAGAGGAGCAGGTGGGAGGGTAGAAAAAGGCATTGACCACACCCGGGGGGGCTCCCCGCCCTCACCTTAGAGTTCTGTATAAAAACACCTGCTAGGAATAATTCTTTGGAGCTCAAAGTGGCTCAGCTGAAGGGAGAAGGCACAGTTAACACTGCATCGTCCGGACAGAGGTCTGCGTCTGTGATGTGGAGAACGATAGAAATTGACAGCACCATTCCTCGGGTGGGTGGGTGGAGGGGGGCACTGGTTGGTGGTGGGCGGAGAAAGGAAGGAAGGAAGCAGCGGTCCCTGGGGGCCTCCAGAGAAGGGAGGGCATAGGAAGTCTGCGTGGTCAGGGCTGGGAGCCCCACTTCCTGGCCCCGTGGGGAGAGGTGGGCAGAGGCCCCATCGCCAAGACCACCAGGCACGGGCTGAGGGGGGTGGGGGGCGTGCCTCAGTCATCAGCTGACCATGGGCTCCACGTCCGCCTCCCGCTCAAAGTCGTCGGGGATCTCGTCTGTACTTCCTGAGTCGCTGCTGGCCACAGAGCTTGGGGATGGTGAATTCCTGGAAGGGCACAACAGAACAGGAGACTTCAGAGGGCAGCCTGGGGCAGACGGCAGGAAGAATGGAGCAGCCCCTCCTGGAAAACCTAGCCTCCACGGGGGATCCTCGCCAAGAACTACCCTCTCTGCTTTCCTTAGAGTCTTCGAAGTTCAGGGCTTAAACAAGGCTCTCGAGACCTCGTGCAATGCCCTGGTGCTGAGCGCTCCACGGGAGTAGGAACCATGGGTCCAGTTCAGCTTCTACACTCCCATCATCTGGGCAATTAACTCAGAGCCCAAAGGGAGGCCACAGAGAATAGCAGTTAACAGCACTGGGTTCGAATTTTCAACTTGCTGAGCTGGGGGACCTAGTACAAGCTGTTTACCCTGGCTACATGGCACACTCCTCTATCCAAACAATGGAAACAACAGAAGTGGGTTCTGGGAATCAGTGAGCTGAAAGTAACATGCTCAGCCTCCCCCCCTACCCCCCGCCCCCCACACACAAAGCTTCCCCCTGCTTCTCCGTCTCTTACGGCCCAAACCGTGCAAGAACACAGTCATGATGAGAGAAATGATTATAACTAACATATTTGTGCTTCAGGCCAATCACTGTTACTTGTCATTTTATCACTAACATGTCTTTCTCCCCTGAAAGGGGGCTCCCCAGGTGGTTCAGTGGTAAAGAACCCGCCTGCCAATGCCAGCAATGTGGGTTTGATCCCTGGGTCAGGCAGATCCCTTAGGGAAGGAGATGGCAACCCAGTCCAGCATTCTTGCCAAGAAAATTCCATGGACAGGAGAGCCTGGTGAGCTACAGTCCATGGAGTCGCAAAGAGTCGGACACAACAACTGCACACACACACACTCCCCGAAAAGCTGCGTGTTCCCTAAGGGCAGGAGCGGCAGGGAAGGAGGCCTGATGTGTGTTGGTCTCCTGGGGACCAGCTCATGTGCCCTTGGGTTAGAAGATGGGAAAGGAAAGAAAATTGCTTCCTCGGGACCCATGTAAGCCCCGCCTACCTCCCCCTCCCCCCCTGCAGCAGCTCAGCAGGAAGTGGGGCGTGGGCTCCTGGAGGGCAGGGGCTGTGACCTGCTCATCGCTGTATCCCCAGGGCCTTGCACAGAGCACAACTTCTCAAAGGAGCCTTCCACAGTCCCACACCGATGGGAACAGGCTGGCTGTGCAAGCCACGTGAGCGTAGCTGTGTAAGGCACACGGTAGGTGGCTAACGGTCACAGGACGCCCAGACTGCTGGGCCGGCGGACGGAGTCCCCAGGCCGTGAGTCGCAACCCAGAGCCCCCGCCACCCGCATGCCGGGGCAGCGGCGCCGCGTGCGCGTGCGCAGGGAAGGCGGCGCGGGCGGTACCTGTCTGCGGAGCCCTTGATGAGCCGGCGGCACGTCTCCATCTGCACGTCCAGGCCCCGCTTCATGCTGCACATCTCCATGTACTCGTGCAGGTGGCGGTTCATGTCGCTCTTGGCCGTGGCCAGCTCCAGCTGCGGAGAGCCGACACGGGAGAGGGCGCAGGCCCCGTCACCCTCACAGCAAGCCTCGCGGCGACCTTGCCCTCGGCGGCGGCGGCGGCACGGGGCCGTCCCTCGGCGCCACACCCTCTGCTGGGGTAGCCCTAGCAACTCTGGCCTTGGCACTCCTTCACATGGACTGCGTTAGAAAAGGGGGCTCACGTTTCTGACCCTTCTCCTCAACCAAGGGCTCCATCCCTCGGGGAGGAGCCGGGCTTCCCTTTCTCCTGCCTGACAATGACTGACTCTAACAGACAGGTGTGCCAGGCACACACACAGGCTCTGGAGCAGGGAGAACAGGGCTTGCAGGCCGCTTCCCGGCTGGGGGTCTCAGGCAAGTCACTTGGTCTCTTTGGCCTCAACACCTCCTATGTATAATGGGCACACAGTGCCCACTGCACAGGGTGGAGGTGGAGGTCCCCCTCGGGTACACACACAGGGTATGAGAATACCAACGAAGGTGTATTTTTATTTATTTATTTATTTATTTTACTTTTTTGTTTCGAAGGTGTATTTTTAAAGGCCCAGTGTCACTTGATATCATTCAAATGTCAGTTCCCATTATTTTGAGATCACCATGTCAGTCAAACAACTTAAGAAAAAACCTCTCTGGGGCAGACAGGTATCACCACCCCCATTTTACAGATTAGGAAACTGAGGCCCTACCCAAGAGAGGGGTGACTTGCCCAGCACCAGGCCAGGAGAATCACTGGGTCTCCTGACTCCCAATCCTGGTGCCTGCGCTGCTATCCCAGCCCCTGAGCACACGGGCACTTAATCACCGAGGGCCTTGGGGGTCACGCGGGGGACATCACCGGGGGCCTCGGGGGTCGCTCGGGGACATGCACAAGCGGGCGCCTCACCTCAATCTGGCCGATCGTCTCCTGATACTCCTTGTCTCTCGTCTTGAAGAAAGATTCGGTCTCGTGGATCAGGTTGCCCAGGTTTTCCTCTTGCTGGAGAAACGGAACAGGGCGGACAGCTTAGCCGGGTGGTGGGGGCTGCCGGGAAAGAACGAGGGGCGGGGCACGGGAACGCGGCGCCCCCGGGGCCCGCCTGCCGGCTCACCTCGCCCTGCAGGTCGAGGCTCGGGTTGCAGTTGGTGAAATCCTCCCAGAGCAGCAGCGTGTCCTCATTCTCCTCCCACGTCAGGCTGTCGCAGTCATCGTCGAAGTCAAAGGTCTCCCGCCTGTGGGGGCACGGGCGGGCATGAGTGAGCAGTCAGGCTGCAGGGGCCCGGGCAGGCGGGGAGCTCGGGGCACGGGGAGGGGCCTGCCAGCTGGCTGTCCAAAACCATGAGAGCAGTAGCCAGAGGGGACGCGCGCCTTCTCCACGGAGCGCAGTTCTTCCAACGCAGAATGTACGTATGTATTACGGATACAACTTAAACTGCATGTTCCTAACGATGCCAGTCTCATTAATGAGACTAAAGAGAGCGTCTTGGGAACGGTTTCCACTCATTTTAACAACTCATTTCTCGAGCCCCTGCTATACCTGAGATGATTCATACGATCTTCTCTGCAACTTAGAAAGGTGGGTCTATTACTCCCATTTTACAGATGAGGAAACTGCAGCTCAGAAAGAATAAACTAGGGCTGAAAGCCAGATCTTTCTGTTCTCTATAGCTTTCTCCTCTCCATCAAAGCACACGCACAGGACCGATGACTAGGCATGTATTAGAGTGTGATTCATTCCATCCTCACAACAGTCCGAAGAGGTCAGTATGATTGTTAGTCCCATTTCGCAGGTAAGGAAATTGAGGCTCAGAGGGATTACGTGGAAACTCCTAGAATAATACATGCTGGAAATCGGATTTGAATGGAAATGCTCAGTGATTTCTGGGCTTCCCTATTCACTAGAACTGGCAATAGGGTGATGGACCGTGCAGGTGTATCTGGGACCGAGGGAGTTCTGCAGATGCACTGGTTATCCCAACTGCAGGGGACTATTTAAAAAAAAAAAAAATTCAGACCAATACACCCATTATTCAGATGGGAAGGCTGAGGTCTACAGGAGTAAGTCACTTGACCCGGTGAATCAGCTGGAGAGGCAGACGTGGGTCCCAAGTCCTGATTCCCATCCCAGGGCTCTCCCTGCTGCCCACGCTCACTCCTTCAACTACTCTCTGGATCCTATAGTGCACCGCTCCCAACCTGCTGGGGACACTGGGCAGGGCCCAAGAACCTCAGGAAAAGCGCTGTCCAGAGCGCCCCCTCGAGCCCGGCTCCCCACCAAAAAGCACTTCCTGCAGGAGCCTGTAGGTGGCTCCCGGCGTCCGGCGACCAGAGCTGGGACCCGGCTGCCCTGGAAGGCACTGCCCGCCCCTTAGCCAGACAGCTCCCGGCAGGCTCCCGGGTCAAAGGTCGACCCATCACGGCATCGCATACTGGACTGCTGATTTCACTTCCTTCCCGGCGGCTGGGACCAGAAGGCAACCCTGGCTGAGTAACGGAGAAGGAGAAAGGACAGGAAGCTGGACAAGAGGAAGGACTCAGAAGAGAGGCCCCGGCCCCCCAGATGAGGGGGGCGGGACCGAGGAAGAGGCGTGGCCATGGTGCAGAGAAAGGAGCAGATTCCTCCCCTTCTCCGGGATCTGAACGTGAACGTGAAGTCGCTCAGTCGTGTCCGACTCTTCGCGACCCCATGGACTGTAGCCTACCAGGCTCCTCTGTCCATGGGATTTTCCAGGCAAGAGTACTGGAGTGGATTGCCATTTCCTTCTCCAAGGGATCTTCCCAACCCAGGGATCGAACCTGGGTCTCCCGCATCGTAGAGAGACGCTTTACCGTCTGAGCCACCAGGGAACTCCTGGATCTGAAGCCCAAGCAATTGATTTTGATCAAAACAAAACAGCCCTGACTCGGGCGCAGTTATTCAAAGACTTCAGAGGAGCTGGCCCGTGGCACCTTCTGGCTTGTGTCTCAGCCCGGAGCCAGGGAGAAGTTGGTGGGAAGGGGCCAGGGCCCCACCCAGGGTGTGGTCTGATGGCTTTGGCAAGAACTGCTGGGGTGGAGGGGTGATCAGAGAGTTTTGTTTTGCTTTAACTTAGGCAGCTTGACAACCAGATCAATCTAATTGATGGGTTTAATACTAAGCCCAGTTCAGACCTGTCAACACTCAGGTGCCCGTTTTTGCAGCATGGCAAAGAGCACACATGGACCCAGGAGCACTCCACTAGCCCCCCAACCCAGCCCGCCCGCTTTCTGGGTAGGCTGTGGATTCCTGGTGACCTGGTGAAAACCTGGGAAACAGTTTCTTCAAAGAAGCCCTTTACTTCAACTGAATGAGCCCAGCCAGGGTCTCTGGGGCCTAAAGCCAGCTGGACACTCAAGAATGCCCACAGCAACCTTCAGAAAACCTAGACCTGCCCAAGGGTTCTCTCTCCTCCGTGAAAGATGAGAACATGAGAACGGAGAGGTGCGTGTTTGGCGCTAAGTAGCTTCAGTCGTGTCCGACTCCTCTGTCCATGGGACTCTCCAGGCAAGAACACTGGAGTGGGTTGCCACGCCCACCTCCAGGGGAGCTTCCTGACCCAGGGATCGAACCCGCGTCTCTTACGTCTCGGCAGGTTCTTGACTACTCGAGCCACCTGGGAAGCTCATGAGAAGGGGTGGGGTGGAGGGTGTTGAAAGATGAATCAAGAGCCTAGGAGTCTCCTTGTTACCCTCAAAACAGCAACCCCTGCTCTCCACAAACACAGCGCCATCTCAGTTTTGTTTCAAGGGAGTGTCACGCAAACCATCCTGCCTGGGGCCGACTCCTATCTCCCTCCCGAGTCACCAGGGTGGGTATGGCGTGGCAGGAGAGACAGAAAGAGGGAAATCTCTCTGAGGACACAGACGGCACTGGATCGAGATCCAGGCTCTGTCCTGACCCACCTGCCCTCTCTGAGCTGTTTCCTCATCTGTGATGAAGGGCTGGGCGGAGTGAGCGTGGGACTCTACTACCTGGGCCAGCCCCAAGCTCAGCAGGAAGGGTCTGGAGAGGCCCGAGCCCCTGGCTTCTAAAACGAGTATGATGGTAGGGGCACCTCCAGGAGAGGCCCTCCTGGAGGGGCGCCATGTGGGTGGTGACGGCCCATCCGAGTCAAACGCTCAAATCCAGCCCTGCTGTTGGGACACCCAGGACTCCCGGGGAGGGACATCAGGCCAGAATGCATGCTCGGCCGTAAGGCTTAGAGACCAGGGGGTGGGGGGAGAAGGAAGTGGGAGGGAAGATGGAGCCCTGGGTCAGGGCTCAGGGGACCAACGGCAGGGGACTCTGGGGAGAGGGCTGGCAAGGGCAGGCCCGTGGGGCAGGGGGAAGTAGACTCAGAGATGCAGCCCCAGCCTGCCGTCTGAGCAAGGCCCTGAGCTGAATCAGCCTATGCCTGCAGCCACTCCCCTCCCCACCCCGCGCAGGACGCCACGTGGACGCGAGCCAGAGGTGGGTCAGGACTGCAAGTGTAGCATGGAGTAACCAGGGCTGCAGTGGGTCCCTGCCCCAGACAGCCGCGCCTGGCTGGTGCCCAGCAAAGCAGCTGTCTGCAGAGGCCAGAGCGGGCTGCCCAGCTGCTGCTACTTATTGTTCTTTAGTCATTAAGTCATATCCGGCTCTTCGCGGCCCCATGGACTACAGCCCGTCCAGCTCCCCTGTCCATGGGATTTCCCAAGCAAGAATACTAGAGTGGGCTGCCATTTCCTTCTCCAGTGGATCTTCCTGACCCAGGGATCGAACTCGCGTCTCCTGCGTCGGTTGGTGGGTTTGTGAGCCACCCAGAAAGCCCAGGTGGGTAGCTAGTGTCCCATCATGGCGAAATTTAAGCTATTAGCGTGCCACTGCTGAACCTGGAGTGGGCAGACATCAGCTTTCACGAGCTGGCACAAACCGGCTCCAGCCCACCACCGAGCACACGAGAGCCCGGAGTCTGCCACTAACCCAGGCCGCCGCTTAACCCAAGGGAAAAGAAAAATTTTTTTTACTTTGTATGGTGATGAATGTCAGGCTTATTGTGGTGAGCATTTCACAATATATACAAATACTGAACCACAATGTTGCATATCTGAAACTAAAATAAACTTACAATGTCAGTTATATCGTAATTTAAGGAAAAAAAAAAAACTGTCCACAAATATGACCACTATTTGGCTTCCCCAGTGGCTCAGCAGTAAAAAATCTGCCTGCCAAGCAGGAGACGTAGGTTCAACCCCTGGGTCGGAAAGATCCCCTGGAGAGGGCAATGACAACCCACTGCAATTATTCTTGCCTGAAAAATCCCACGGACAGAGGAGCCTGGTGGGCTACAGTCTATGGGGTCGCAAAGAGTCGGACGCAACTTAGTAACCAAACAGAAATGAGTGCTATTACCAGTCTGGCCTTTTCTGAAAATGTGAAACTCCCCAAATACTAAATGTTGAAAGTGAATCCAGATTCTCACAGAACATCACGCTGGCCAGCAAAGCATCTGGAGGCTACTTGTCAGCCAGCCCAGGGCACCGGTTTGCACCCCTTGCCCTAGCAATCTGGGGAGACAGAGAGGAGCCCCGGGCGCCAGGGCAGCCAGGATACTCACAGCTGGTTAAACATACGCTTCATCTCATCTGTGATGTTCATGGAGCCGACCTCGTCGTCTGAGAACCGGTTCACCTCCCCATCCTGCTCGGAGATGTCGTCGTCGGAAGCCACCTTACGCTCTTTCTTTTTGGGGACCACCTGACCCAGAAAGAGAAAGATCAACATCACTGGGCAGCCCTGCGGAAACGGGGGGCGGGGCAGACCGGGAAGGGAGGTGGCGTCCCGAGGGATGGATGGAGTGTGGCTGGGGCAGCCACTGCCAGGAAGGATGCAGGTCCTCTAAGAAGCAGGTGGCGTTAGCAGGAAGCGTGAGGTGGGGAGGCATGCGGGGCAGAGGAACAGACGGCCTGGCCCCTTCCCTGCCCTGGGAGGCCTGGAGATTCGGCCGGCCGGATGTCTCAGAGCTCCCCGGAGAGACACAGAAGCCCTTACGCAGGTCAGATGGCTCCATGCTTCCCAGAGCCCACCTGCTCCCATGCAAAGGTGACAGGTAGGCAGCCCCGGTTCAGTGAGCTTCCTCCACTCCAAGCAGACAAGACGCGACAAACCAGACGCAGGCTGAATGGGCCCTTGCTTCCCTGCAGAGGGGCAGCCAGAAGGCACCCAGGGGAGCCCAGGCCTCACCCCAGTACATCCAGAGCCACGCACTTAAAGCCAGCGGCGCGCTGTTTTGCCCTGGGCTCAAGCAAAAGCCAAACCACAACCCCAAACTCAAGAAGCAGCCTTTGGAGAACGGCAGACGCCCTTTGGGCAGGTGGACCGGCCCCCAAGCCCTCCCTGGAGGACACACGCCAGTGCTAACCCATCGCCTTCACTCTGGACACAGACGCTTGCTCGCTGGGGGTAGGGAAGTGGGGGACTGAATGAGTCTCAATGTGGGAATGAAAGAAGAGTCAACAGGCCAACAGCTCCCCTTCTGAATTCTGAGGCTCGAGGGCTAGGGCTCAGGCCGGCTTGCCTAGGCTCCCAGTCTGGCCAGGGCTCCCCGACCACAGCCCTGGTCCCCGGCTCCTGCTCCCAGGAGAGGCAGGAGGCAGGGCAAGGGGCCCAAGGTGGACAGACAGACTGAGCCCTGGAAGGTCCGGAGACCCGAGTCCTCGTCCCAGTTCTGTTGCCTCGCTCTTCCAGGAGCCCGTCACGTCGCCCCCCAACCCCTAGTGAGTGGTGTCCTCGGACGTAGGATGAAGCAGTCAGCCTCGATGACGGAGTCACATGTGCCTGTGAGTCTATGCAGTCCCTGATTCTACACTTTCCTGGGAGGCCGGAGCGCTGGGCAAAGGCTGCCTGGGGGTGGGCTGGGGAGGCGGGGAGGGACATGGGCGGGGTGTGAGGGGCCCAGGGCAGGGTGGCCGGGGCGGGCGGCGGGCAGCGCCGGCTGGTGAGCGGGGCGGCCCTCGTCACCTGGAAGATCTTGGACACGTCTTCCGAGTTCCGCTGCTGCGCGACATCGCACAGCTTGGCCGTGATGTCGATCCGGCGGCAGATATCCATGTCCACCTTCATGGCCTTTTCTTGGATCTTTGTGTCCAGGTCTGTCATGGGCTGCAGGGGGGATAGCAGGGGGTTACGTGAGCTGGGAGGGCCAAGCAAGGGGTAGGGGAGGCACCCCCAGGCTCCGGCTGGAGGGAGGGGTGGGGAGACCCCCCAGGTGCTGGGCAGGAGGTCCCCGCAGTCCGAGGGGGGTCCTGCAGCCTTTGCTGGGCATGAAGGGTCGGGCCAGTGGCTCGGGCTCGGGGCAAGGGGCTGGGGGACGTGGGTGCTGTGGGGACCTAGGAAGACTGTGTTTGCCGGTCTCCCTAAGGGCCGGAAGGCATCCTCTCAGCAGACACGGCGTCAGTGTTGGTTTTGTCGGAACAAGGGAAAAACAAAGACACGTCCCAGCGCTGAAAGGCCGCCCTGCTCCCACGGCGGGTCTGCCCCACCTCTCCCCAACAAAGATTCCTCCCAGGCTGACGGTGGGGGCTACCTTGGACAGGTGGGGCTCCCCCAGACCCCGGTAAGGGGAGCCTTCTGCCCTCTTCCAGCCATCCCAGGCTCACACCGCCCAGGGCCAGAAGCCACGGCCGGCGGCGCCACCTGTCCTGGGCTCCATCTCCCTCCTGCAGTCTTTCTCTACATACTGCCTGCGGCCCGAAGGTGGCAGGAAACCACGTCCCCAGCAGGAAGGAGGCCCTTGCTGCTCTGCCAACAGCTGCCCCCGCCCACAGTGACTCAGAGGGGCTCCGACTGTCCCAAGGACGTGCACACCGGCCAGTCCCCACTCAACAGAGCAACCTCAGGAAGGCCGCTGGCCCGGGTAGCCTCTCGGCCCAGCGCAGACCAGACCCGGGGGCCCCTTCAGCCTGCCATCGGCACCCCCTGCGCCAGACACGGAGGCCCCCGGCCGCCCCCACCCCCCGCCTCCACGCTGGTGAGCCGGCAGAGTCGGAGCGAACGCACACAGGCCGTCAGAGGAGCCCGGGGCGGACGGATGGGTTAAGCAGCTGATTAATGCATCTCTACTCAGACCACGGGAAGCAGGGGAGGGGCAGGGAGGGGGGCCTGATCTCTGATGCATCCGTCATCCTCACAGGTCAAACGCAGCCAGCCAGGACTCTAACTAGAAGCCGAGCTCTGGAGCCTCGGAGTGAATGAAGCGTTCTGCATGATGGGTGGGGGGGTGGGGGGATTCATGACACCTGGGCGGTGGTGGCCGGAGGCACTTACGTCACTCATGAGGCCCTTGAACACCACCAGCTCGGCCTTGAGACGCTCAATCTTCTCGTTCATCTCCTCCTGGATGGCTTCCGCCTCCTGCGCTGCCTACGAGGGACGGAGACCAGGGAGGGGATCAGGGGGTGCTGGGCGGGCTCCCCAGTGTGGGGCGGAGAGGCTGGACACCTGGGTTTAGAGCCCTAGATGGACGCCTGACATCCAACCATGCCGGGTGCCTCTGTGCCCCAGGGGAGGGGAGCCAAGACCTTGACCCAGCCTGGCTCCCAGCTCAGCCCTCACTTCACCCCTCGGCCTAAAACAATTCTTTTCTGAGAACTGTTCATTGGATGGAAAAATCCGTGGCAGACGTTGAGAGAAAAAGTGGATATAAAAGCAATTCCAGTGGGTGAAAATAGCAGGTCAATGTATGTCAAAGTGCCAATATGTGACCATCTCCGATCTCCAGAATGGCAACATCATGTGTGTCAACCTCACTGAGCGTGCACATCCAGGGGCTGTACACGTACCCAGAAACACCCAGAAGGTCACCCACCAACTCAGCAACAGTGGGGCAGGGAGAACCGGAGGCTAAGTTTTGTTTTCTTCTCTGTGCTTCTCTGAACTTTCCAAGTGTTGGCCCGTGAACATGTTACATTTGTAAAGTAAAAAGACCTTTTCTCACAAAAGAAAGTAGGGCTGGGGGGCAGGGAGCCTTCATCCTTTTCCTTCTACACATTATTTTAACCGTTCCTTGACGCTGATGTCTTTTAATGTCTCCTTGACATTATTTTAATCCCTCTCTAACTTTCTTAGAAGATCAACGCTTATTTTCTTTCTTTCTTCTTTGGTTATTTATTTATGTAGATGATCAATGCTCTAACTATCCGAAGGCGACTTTTTTCAGTGTTAAAAAGAGCCGTCCACGGCTTCCCACGGGGTTGCCACTCTTGTGCCTATTTGGCTGAGAGGAGAACAGAGCTGAGAAGGTCACGTCTGCTCCCCAGAGTGCACCGCCAGCCCGTGTGAAGCAGGGCCCAGAGCACAGAGCCACCAAGCCAGAAAAGCCAGAGGCTGTCCTCACACCTGCCACGGAGCGCCCCTGGGGCTGGGAGCCCACCTGGCGACGAGCCCCACCCCGCCCTCTCCGAGGCACTCGGCCCCGAGTCCAGTCCTGCGTGGCTAAGACAGCAACAGGGCTCCTGTGCCCAGGCTTTTCTGCAACTGCGTGCCGGGGATGCCTTCCCAGCCCCGAAGCAGGGGAGGTGGGAGAGGCCCCCGGCCCCACAGAGGACAGGCTGAGCTGACACAGCCCAAAGGCTGTGCTGGGAACCAGCCCCCAGCCTCGCCCCTCGACCGCGCGGCTCGCCCCCAGCCTCTCTCGGTTGGGACCTCTTACCTCTTGCAGCGTGTCCACCATGGTCTGCAGGTTCACGCGCTTGGCAAGCTCCTCCTCCCACCTGCAACAGCCAAGAGGGACAGGCGGTCAGAGGGTGGCCTCCCCCAGGCAGCCCACCCCCAGGCACAGTGCCAGCATCCACCCTGGATCGCCCCCGCTGGCTGAGGAAGATGCAGCAGGGACTCCAGCCCCGCCTGTGTCCCGGAGCTCCCAGGCAGGGGGCGGTGGTGGATGCATGATGCCAGGGCATGAGTGCCAGGCTCCGGGCATAGGACAGCCCTGCCGGGAGACGTGCGGGAGGGGCTGCCGCCCTGCCCCTGTGCGCACACGGTGTTAGGTGCTGGACGAATGCTGCTGCCTCTTCCGCTCCTGTGAGACGCGGTTCTGAGGCTGTTCTCAGGAGCCGGGCTACAGCCAACACCACGTTCAGGCTCTCCTTTGCACCCACAAGAAACAAACTTTTTTGTGCCAACCATTGCCATCTCAGAGTCAATCTGTCCTGCCACCTACCCTAACCAACAAAGACATCTCCCACATAGCTGTTATCATCCCTTTCTTACAGATGAGGAAACTGAGGCTCAGAGAGGTTACATATCTTGCCCAAAGACACGCAGCAAGTTAGGGGATGGGGTTGGACTTCAAACCCAGGTCTGTTTTGTAACATTAAAACAAAAAAAGATATGTCTCACGTATTTAATGCCTGGGCTTCACTGCCGGCTCAGATGGTAAAGAATCGGCCTGCAGAGCAAGAGACCTGGGTTCGATCCCCGGGTGGGGAAGATCCCCTGGAGGAGGGCATGGCAACCCATTCCAGTATTTGTGCCTGGAGAATCCCCACAGGCAGAAGAGCCTGGTGGGCTACAGTCCACGGGGTTGCAGAGCTGGACACAGCACATTTCACACCTAAGTGAGGGTGAGGGCAGGCGGGGCCAGGACTCAGGCTCAGGCTGGGGGCTCCAGATCGGGTGCTGGAGACCCTGCTGGGCTCCCCGTGGACCCCAGGGAGCCCAGACCCCCGCCCCCCACCCAGATGGCCCTGCTGCTCCAAAGGGGCGGGCCCTTCTCCAGCCGCAGGACAGACAGACGGGGGCTTCTCTCTTTCTTCACCCCAGGGCTGCCTCCCTACATGGCCTCAGAGCAGGCAGGTCTGAAGCCTTGAGGATGCTGTCGGGGCCAGCTAAAAATAGGCCAGAGGGGAGGGATGGCTGAAGAGCGGGTTACGTCACCGGCTTTTGGAAACAAGAGAAAACGGATACTGTTTGCACACACAGAGGAAAATTCCTCCCCTTTCCCACATGAGACACAAACGCCCCGGGCAGGGCTCCCAGAGGACACACACGCTCCCCCCTCCCTTTGGTCTTCACCAGCCCCCAGCGGCGGCGGCCAGGCCTCGATCGGCAGTGTGCAGCAGAGTTCAGAACCCCGTGGGCAGCGGGGCTGGGTGGGCGTCCTGGTGTGGATGAGAGATACAGAGGGACCCAAGGAGGGGCAGGGAGAGAGTCTAAGAGTCTGACCCGGGCAGGATCGTCTCATGGAACATTCCCGTGGTACAAACAGAGACACCAAGGCCTGTGTGTGAAAGGAACCTGCCCAAGGTCACCCAGCACGTCGTGGGCAGGGCCATGAGTCCGAGGAACAGCTGGGGAACAGGAACCCCAGGTGGGGAGACGCTCAAAGCTGCCCCCAGCTCACCCAGCACACAGGGTGTCCAGGGCTGCCCTCGAGCGAGGCCGAGGCCCAGAATACAGGGCCCAAGCTGAATCATCTCTCCTGGCCACGCTGCCCCAAGGGGGGCAGGGGACTGGCTTCCAAAGCTGCTGAGCAGAGCGGGGCCAAGGGAGGGCGCTGACCGCAGCCTGGCCCCCAGGGTCGGCCTCACTACTGCATTGCGGCAGCAACAGCAAGATAAGGGGGGCAGCAAGGGATGGGATGTGGGCACCTGGGGGCATCTCACCCCCACACACACACCAGCTTCTCAGAGGAGCCTCTGGGATGAAGCCAGCCCCCTCTCACTTTTCCTTTTCCTGGAAGCAACCTTCTCGTGAGGAAGGTGGGGCAGCGGGTCAATGGACCCATTGAACAGACAGGAAAAGTGAGGCCCAGCAAAGGAGAGCAATTGGTCTCAGGTCAATGCAGAGCGAGGACACAAGCCACGTCTCTGGACCCTCATACACAGGAGTCGCAGTAGCAGCAGCCACTGATTGGCGAGCACCACTCGAGTCCCCTGCACTGGGCTCAGTGCCTTGGACACATCTCATTGGCTTGCATCTGACCTCTTAACCCTCTCCTATAAAGACTTTTTCCCCAAACCCATTTTGCAGATGAGACACCTGAGGTTCAGAGAGGTGTGACCTGTCTAAGGCCACATACAACCAGTCAGCAGGGATGGGACTCAAGTCAAGCTCACGCTCTCAAGCCTCCAGTTTCCAACTGGGACAAGCGTGGGCGTCACCCAGGGACTGCACTCACGTGCAGAGTCGGTTCAGCAGGTCTGGGGTGGGGCTCATTTCTCACGCGCTCCCCAGCGGAAGGCGCCTTGGCCCCCTCACCTCGCTAAGCTGCACCCCAGGTGAGCTTGCACAAGTGATGTCATTGGCCTTTCATTTCCAGAGCTGGATGGGTGCACGGCCGGTGCACCTGCCCCTGGAGACCCAGGAAGGACCCCTGTGTGTTGACAGCAGCTGGCTTGATAGACTGAGCCCACTGCCCGCGCTGACCTCCCCTCCCAGCCCTCGGCGGGAAAGCTTGGCTGTGCCCGCTTCCATGTTGACAGTGCAGAAACGCTTTGCCCTTCAGCTGCTCTGGCTGACTGGGGTGAGAGGATAGATGAGTGATGTTTCTTGAGGAGCCCCAGATGCCCTGCATTCACGGCAACTCAGCCGAGGGGGAGGGAGTGCGAAGCTGAGCCAGAAACTGGTCAACCGAGTTGTGGGCTTTGGGACATTCCAACACCTGCTTCCCAGGCCCGTCCCCTCTCCTGCCCTGGATCTGCTCACGGGAGCTCGGTTTCAGCAGGAGGGGAGTTTCAGGCGTCAGGACCAACATAAGCAAAGACAGGCCAGCAGGAAGCCAGGGAGAAGCCAGCTGCCACCAAGAGGGGACACGCCTACGGTGGGCCAGGGGCTGCTGAGCGCACAGTGGGCGTGAAGCCGCAGAGAAACCACCTCCCGTTTCACAGGTGGGAAAATGAAGGCCCAGCACACCCGGGCAACGCTAGCCAAGGCCAGGACAGCCCGGATCGTTTGGATCCACCTCTGCCTTCCCTGACCCACCAGCTCATAAAACTTCCAAACTCTATTTTCTCTTGAAGGAAGTGGAGAGAAGGACATTTATTGGTCACTTTCAGGGTGGTGAACACCATGCCGGGCCTTCACATACACATAAAAGATGAACTATCACTTAATCCTGCCCTAAGGGTGGCCCCCACTTTACAGACAGAGGAGACAGAATCAGAGGCAACCTGACTCCCTTTTCTCTCCCACCACTTCAGCCTCCTGAAATCTATCCATTCTCCCAGGCCTGTCTCACATGTTATCTCTCCTCCAAACCAAGGCAGCCACTCCCCTGGTTTTCCCTCCTTGAGCCCAGGCTTGACCTGGCAGGCCACAGGATGCCATCGTCCCCGGGGCCACTTCGCAGCAGCATCTCATCCACAGAGCCAGCCCACAATGCCAGGGACAGCAGCAGACCACCCTCCGTCTCCTCCACACCAAGGCGTGCTCAGGCCCAGGTCTGGCTCTTGCTCCCAGCAGCCCACGGGGACCCTCTCTGGCCCCAGCACCCTCCCACTCTCTCCGCACCTGCAGACGCCCTCCAGCCACGGCTCTCACAGCGGTCTCGGCTGTGGATGCTCAGGAAGCAGGCAGGGTGGGTGACGGCGGTGCTGATGCTGGTGTGACCGGGCGGCCCCCGCAGACGGGGCGCGGACAGGGTGCCTGGCGCCACCCGCAGAGCCTGCCTTCAGCTTCACAGGAACCTCTAGGCTGGGTTAGAGCATCTCCACGGGACTGATGAAAATGCTGCAGTCCAAAAGCGCGAGGCACCTCCCCCAGAATCACACAGCGGGCCGTGGGGCTGGGGGAGGGGGAGGGTGCTATTCCACAGAAACAAGAGACTCAGAGGGTTTCCAGAAACGAAGGCTGAAAGGGCCCAGAATCCACCTAGACCACACCTCTGAGTACACAGACAAGCAAAGTGAGGTGCAGGGTTGCCCAGGGAGTGGACAGCGGGGCAGGCGCCCTCCCCTGCCCCGGCCGAAGGGCTTGAGTCTGAACCCCGGCATCTGCTTCCACCGCTTGGGGCCTCAGTCTCTCCATCTTTCAAGGGGACGGAGTGTGAGCCTAGCACCCCCCAGGGACGCTCAAGAAGAGCCCTTCTGCCCCTACACTCCGGGCTCAGACCGGGGAGCCCATAGGTGTAGATGTGCGTGCAGACAGCAGGGCCAGCTCCTCCAGCACCCGCCTCCAGAGGGCTCGGGCACCCTGCGCCCGGCTTGTCGGGGCCCAGAGCAGGGGAGACGCCAGTTCTAGGTGGGGAAGGGGGTACAGAGTGGCGCTGCAGGGGTCAGGTCTAAAGCAGGGGTCTGGCCCCTCCCCAGCAGTTCATGATGGCTACTTCTATGCTCCCTGCATGAACCCCAGCCTCACTTGTAAGGAGTCAGACATTTGTTGAATGGATTTGCTGAATGAATGTGTCACGCAAGTGTCCAAATCTTTGTTGTGATGAGACAAAGAACCGAGGAACATACACTCACATGACAAACGGATGGATGACCCAGGTGGCAAGCGCCCTGCCCAGGTGGGGCCGCTTGGATGGCGGCCTCAGTCTGAGCCCCAGCCTGGGGGCCTCGCCGTTCAGCTCCGACCGTCCGCTTGGCTCCAGACCCTCCCGGGAGAGGCCCTGCACTGCAGGGCAAGCTGGCCAGACCGGAAGTGGCCCGGGAGAAGGAGAAAGCGTATCTGTCCTGCTCTCCGCAGCTCCAGGCTGGGGCAGGAGAGCAGGGAGGTCAGGGCTGCGGGCGGGGGTAAGAGATGCCTCCCCGGCGTCCACACAGGCTCAGCCACCGTCTTAGCAGAAGGAGTGGAGCCGGCCACCCTCCCAGCCCCCCAGCCCCAGCCAGATGTGGTCGCCTGCATTCCTGTGGAGACACCACTCGACCACGTGACGGACGGGAAGTCTGGGCAGGCTGCTGGGGGGAGGGGAGGCACTGAGGGGCCAGCCTCCCGCCCCCACCCCCAGCCAACGACGGGGCCAGGGCCTCCCTGCCCCCACAAGCTCGGGGTGACAGACCCGCAGGAAAGGGGCCACAAAGCCCGGCTTCGGAGGGGCGGAAGGCCAGGCTGAAGTCACTGGCAGAGGGACTGACTCACAGCTGCTTCACTTCCTGTGGGTCACAGAAAGAGGCTCCGGGGCTCCAGCTCCAGAGGAAAGTGGGTGCAGCCCCCGCAAAACCATTGCAATCCCGGGGGCAGCCTGGGGAGCCTCTGGGGAGAAAGTCCTGGGGACCCCAGGGAGGGGGGCGGTGGGAGACTGGGTTAGCATGCTGTCCCTGGAGCTGGCTGGCTGTGTGACTCTGGGCAAGTCAGCCACCCTCTCTGGGCAGGAAGCACAGTCCCTCTGAGGCTGTGAGAACGCACGGGGTCCAGTGGTGTGGCTGCAAATGCCCAGCCCCTCCCCTGGCACACAGAGTACACCGCAGACGCTCCAAGGCTCAACTCCAACTGCAGGATCCCACGGCTGGCTCCAGCAGCCAGGCCTCCGGGGGGCTGGGAGGCACCGCAGGAATGGTCCACACCTTGCCAGGGAGGGTGAGCCACTGGCACACCCAAGCCAGCTCACTCAGGTGATGGGAAGCAAGCTCAGGTGAGGCTGGGCCGGAGCCATGGGTGGAAAACTTCGTTCGCGGCCAAGCGTGGGCCCTGCCTCTGGCGGCGGGCAGGTGGGCGGAGGCAGTTTGCACCCGGGGCCTGAGGAGCTCATCCATGTCATGTGACTCCAGCCGGGGGCCTGCTGGAGCCATGCGGCCCACCTGCCCGCCTCTGCACTGCCCACCCACCCACAGATGCAGAGAGGTGCCCCTGCCCTACCCGCGTGGGCGTGCCTTGCCCCAGCCTCATGGCAGAGCCGGGGCCCCAAGTGCCAGCTCCTTGTCTAGACTAACGTCTGAGCTGGAGGACCAGGCAGACCAGGGCGACCCTTCCTCAAATGCAGTTTCACGGAAACCAGCGGGCTACAGATGAGAGCGGGCGCTCGGCAGGCCCCTACCCACTGACTTCTACTGAGCCCCCTAGAGAGCTAGAAATTCACAACCGGGTCAACTGCTCCCTTCCACGCCACCCTCCTTGTCCAAGACCACAAACAGTTCACGGCGGAGGCAGAGAAAGAAACACAGATGAGCAAGAGCGCGGCGGCAGCGGGGTGGGCAGCCCGGCGCGGACGCACATGGGCCTCCACGGCCCCTGACTCCCTGCTCTCGTAGGTACACCGCACCTTCTCTCTCCAGTCACCGGAGAGGCCGGGCCCCCAGCCTGTCAGTGGACAGGCCCCTGGCCCCCTGAGCCCCGCTCGCATGGGTACCTCCCAGCCCTGCCTCCCCCACGCTCACCATCTCCTTCCCTGTGGACTCCGGCGCTCCCGTCCACACCCAGCCCCTGATCCGGGGAAAAGGGACGCCTCCCAGACGTGCCCATCAGAGGCCCAGCTGCCCAGCTGCACTCTGCTGCTCAGAGGGAAACACAAATTAAATGCCAACTGATTGTCTCCACGGAGGAGGTATTAATTTAATGTGAACACTTAACCAGGGCAGCCGATTCCATTACAGGCCGGAGCACAGGCTGGGAGCTGGTGATAGGCTGGGTGGAGCAGCCACGTTATCAAGTGTGCGCCTCTTCCCAGCAAGTGGGCACTGCACACACACACGTGTGTGCACACACAGACACATCCATACACGCACATGCGCACTCGTGGGGGCACACTTGAAACAGCAGCTGCCTCCAGGGCTTCCCTACAGGGCGGTCTGTGCAAGGCTACTCAGGGTGGGTGGGGGTCTCAGGTCCGCTGGGGAGCACCCTGTGGAGGAGAGGGTTCTGGGCTAGAAGGGGCGGGAGACCCAAGCTCAAATCCAGCTGTCGCTAATTCACTGCATGAACCCAGCAAGTCCTTCCTCTGCTGGGGCCTCCGGTCCATAATACGATCTCTGAGTCCCTCTAGATAAGACCCGCACACCCTGGACGTGGCCCTTCCTCGGAGCCAGAAAGAGACAGCCTTAGGGACATCACCACCGCCCCCCAGAGTCACCCGGGGTGATGGCATCGAGCCACTGGCCCCTGTCCTCAGCACCCGTGACCAGCAAGCCAGGACTGGGTGGCAGCACGTGTTTCTAGAGTTGATTTTTATTGGAGAATAGCTGCTTCACAATGTCGTGTTGGTGCCTCCTGCACGGCAGAGAGATGAGCTGTCTGTACACACAGGTGCCCCCTCGGGCCTCCTTGCCTTCAGGTCACCACAGTGCGTGAAGCACAGCTCCCTGCGCTGCACAGTACCTTCTCATTAGTTATCTGTCTCATTCACAGCGCCAGCAGGGTACGGGCTTCCCTGGGCTCAGGGATAAAGAACCTGGGAGACCCAGGTTCACTCCCTGGGTGGGGAAGATCCTCTAGAGAAGGAAGTGGCAACCCACTCCAGCATTCCTGCCTGGAGAAATCCCATGGGCAGAGGAACCTGGAGGGCCACAGTCCACGGGGTCACAAAAGAGCCGGACACGACTGAGCGCGCAGCACACGCACACGTCGATCCTGCTTAAGTGTGAATCCCAGGCTCCAGTTCCTCCCACGCCCTCCTCCCCTTTGGTATCCATATATTTGTCCTATGTGGGTCTATTTCTGCTTTGTAAATAAGAGCATTTATACCATGTTTCTAGAGTCCACATATAGGCACTAATGCACGATATTTGTTTCTCTTCCTGTGCTTGGTTCGGCCTTTATCCACTCATTCCTTCCATGATCGGGTCTGGAGCACGTGCCATGAGCTGCTCAGGCCCGACAGAATCAAAGGTGACGTGAGCCTCCTCTGAGCAGGGCAGCAAACCGAGCAGGCCGCCTGCCCCTGCAGCGTCCCCAGAGCGCCCACTGGTCCCCGGCTGGAAACCTCAGTTTCCCCTCTGTGAAAAGGCGGCAGCAGCCCTACCTTGCAGGCTGCACGGATGTTAAAAGCACTCAAGCGAAGGTACACATGCGCCCTGCTGGACGAGGGCCATTCTCACCGCTGGCGTGGCCCAGCCTGGCCCTGTCTGGGAGAGGCAGCGACAGGTGGGTGTGCAAGGCCCAGACCACCCAAGCAGGGACACATCTTCACCCTGCCCTGACCCTCTGTGGGTCTAGAAGCAACTGAGAGGGGCTGGCAAGTGAATTTTCCCAGCCAGGCAGTGAAAGCAAGCCCAGCCAACGGACGGCAGGGCTGAGCTGCATGGATTCATTCCCACTCTCCCTGCCTATTCCGGTGACAACGGCTACCCTTTACCAGGCAGCTGGCAGGCCTCCGGGGCACTCCACGGGT
Organism: Oryx dammah; assembly: GCF_014754425.2. Lineage (NCBI taxonomy): Eukaryota > Metazoa > Chordata > Mammalia > Artiodactyla > Bovidae > Oryx > Oryx dammah. The sequence continues at coordinate 2,416,273 of NW_024070211.1, forward strand.
AGTCACCAGGCCTTGAAAGAGCGGGGAGGAAGAGACTGGCAAGTCTGTCACTGGACTGCAGCCCCCAGGCCCACACCCCCTCGGGCAACGAGGCAGCCAGCATCAGTGCAAGCTACCTGGTACCAGGTCCTTTCTCTCTCTTTAAAAAAAGAAACAAATTTGGTCGCGCCAGGTCTTAGTTGCAGCATCCATGATCTTTAGTTGCAGCATGTGAACTCTGAGTGGCAGCACGGGAGATCTAGTTCCCTGCCCAGGGATCGAACCCAGGCCCCCACACTGGGAGCGTGGAGTCTTAGCCACTGGACCCCCAGGAAAGTCCCAGTGTATCGGCCCTGTCTCTGCCAGGACTTACTATGTGATCTCAGGCAAGTCCCTTCTCCTCCTCTAGCCTCACTTTCCCATTCTTAATGCAATGGTGTCAGACTGGATAAGTTCAAAGGGCTCCCCCAGTCAGGCCACGAAACAACTTCCACAGTGCCTGGACAGACACCCCATGCCATCAGGAAAGCCATCTGATGAACCAAAGACAGTCAAAGCCAGCTGGGACATCAGCCTTTGGGTTCAAACCCGTGTGTGTGGTGGAGAGGTGGGTAGGGGTTCTGCAGTCAGAGGTCCTGGGGTCAAACCCCAGCTCTATACACACCTTGCCCCTGTGTGACCTGGCACAGACTGCCAACCCTCTCTGAGCTTTGCTAAGACTACCCACCTCGCAAGGCTGTTTGCAACTAGTCAACGGACCCGTGACGACAAGTGCAGTCAGTGGCTTCACCCTCGTGACCTCCCAGCTGCCAGTGGTCAGAAAGACTGGGAGCGTGGCCCCAGGCCACACTTCAAGTGACAGGGCCAGACCTGAACCCAGGACTGGCTGACCCCACAGCCTCTATGCCGCCGTAATCATCGCGTGGACGCGATGGGGAGAATGAGCTAGATGCCGCTGTCACCTGGCTAGGACGGGGGCACGTGGCGGGGGCAGGGGGTGGCCGAGGGAAGAGAGCCAGATGCTGACACCGCAGCTTCCACGACCGGCAAAACCCAGCCAGCAACCTGCTTCTGCCCCCCTCGACGGGCCCCAGGAAGGAACGGGCGCTGCTCAGGCTTAGAGGTCTGTCCTGACAAGGACCACCACGTCAGCAGGCAAGGCTAAGGCAGGAGGGGTCCCCTGGTCTTGTGGGGTCACCCCGGCAGGCACTGAAGGTCATTCTCCCAGGTTCAGACACCCCTGCTCATGTGCCCCCACGTCCATCCCAGGCTCCAGCTGTTTACACCAGCCTTCCGTTCCAGTTACCCAGCGTCCACATCTACCCAGGTGGCCAGCGTCACGCCCGCTTTGGTGCCGTTTACTGAAAGCCCCTTTGGAGACCCGGCAGCTCTGTGGATGCCCGTCACCCAGAGCTGAGGGTTGGGGGGCAGTGCCCTCCTTCCAGCACCTCTGTCTACAAACCGCACCCACGTGGCACTGAGCCCCTCTCCCCGGCCAAGCAGGCCACTACGAGAAGTGGCTCAGCGAGCATCTCCTGGGGAGCAGGAACCTGCTTCCCAGAGCGCAGGCCACCGTCTAGTTTCTGGGACACTGCTTCCAGCCTCTTCCAGGCTTGCAGCACCTTATCACCTCCTCCAGGAAGCCCTTCAGGACTTCCCCAGAAGGAGCCACTACACCCATCTAAGCGTCTCCAGCCCTGGCACGTGCCTTCCTCACAACATCTGGGTCATTGTAAGTGTTCACTTCTCTGCCTCTCTGATCAGACTCTGCTCTCCTGGACAAAGGGAGGACCTGCTTTTGCTGTAAAATGCTCATTTCGTGCTAGACTAGTCACTTTACTCTCACCCTAGCTCTGTGAGGCAGGCGTTACCCTTCCCACTTTACAGGTGAGTAAACTGAGGCCCAGGGGAACCTCCTTGCTCCAGGCCAGGCCCAGGTCCACCTGACTCCCACGTCTGAGCAGCCTGGCAGTGGTTCTATAATCCTCACTCCCTACTGTGTCTCCCCCAGCACACTGCTCAGGAAACACCCCCAAATGACCCTGCCAGGGTCAGCACTGGTGTGCAACCCTGGGTCACAGCCACTGACCTGGAAACCGGCCGCTTAGCCTGTTGACTCCCTTCCTGGGCCCCCAGGTGGAGAAAGGCCCTAGGGTTCCACCTCCACCGGCCAAGACGGACCTGCCCACAGCCTGCTGTCCATCCCACCCCCAAAGCCGGCTGGAGCAAAGCCCCGAACCTGCCATGCGCCTGGTTCCCGTCTTAGGGCAGGGGCTAGCGGGAGCACCCGCCTTGCAGAGCTGGTATATTAAATGAGTCAGCATCCGCCACGCGCTCAGCCCAGAGCTTGGCTCCCAGTAAACGAGCTCTCAGCCCAATGGATGGGCACTGATGAGCCATGGAACGTGGGCTCTGCGCTGTCTCTGCTGCCGTGAAGAATGGCCGGCTCAGCCGGGGGTGGCAGGTCTGCGGGGTGGGGGTGGCCAGGGCCCCGGGCACCAGGCAGGACCCCCAGGCACCAAACCAGACTCCCCTCTCCAACACCTGGTGACACCCGGGATGGTCAAACGAGGCTTTGGGGGCTTGCCTCATCTCAGAAGGACGTCTCACTGCCCTCAGGCCCAAGCTAATGCCACACCCTGGGGCTGGCACGTGACAGGCTTCGAGGACGCCCTGGCGAGCGGGCGCGGGTGCTGCTGTGAAGCCCAGCGCAGCAGCCTCAGCGTCTGCAGCCCAACCCCTCTGACTGTTGGCTTAGATTCCATCTCCTTTTCCCCACGACAGAGTCAACAAACATTTCCCAAGTGCCCACTTAGGAGCACAGGACTGATTTAAAAGGACTCTCCTCCCCCCGCAAGAGGAGCGATGAGTCTTGGGGCTCCCCTCAGGCGGGACCTCAGCCCCGCTCCCCAGTCGTGGGTCCTCAGTCCCCCCAACCCATCAAGGGCCAGAAGATCAGGACACCGCGGCCTCATGCCCTGAGAGTGGGGACGGAAGAGGGTGCACACCCCGGGCTCCTGCAGAGGCACCTTCGCTCTGCCCGTGAGTGCCCACTAGGACCCAAGGTGGGAGGGAGGAAGGCACGGCACCACCAGCACAATGGAAACACCGGTGGTCTCCAGAGACAGAGGCTTGCGGCTGGGGACAGGGGTGGGGGAGACCTGTCCCTGTCCCCTTCTGTACCTTTTTCTTTAATCAGAGTAAACTACTCAGGAAGTTTACCATCCTGACCATTTGTTAATTTTCTTTCTTTCTTTCGGTTGCTCTGGGCCTCTGCTGCGCCGTGGGCTTTTCTCTAGCTGCAGAGAGTGGGGACGACCCTCCAGCTGCGGTGCCCAGCCTGCTCACTGCGGCGGCTTCTCTTGTTGAGGAGCACGGGCTTACCTGCTTTGAGGCAGGCGGGGTCTTCCCGGACTCGGGATCAAGCCCGCGCCTCCTGTGTTGGCAGGCAGATTCTTTACCGCTGAGCCACCACGGAAGCCCCCATCTTAACCACTGTTCAGCGAAAGGCTGAGTGGCATTAAACACATTCCCACTGCTGTGCAGCCATCACCCCCGCCCACCCCAGAACTCTTCAACTTGCAAAACCCAAACTCTGCCCCCATTAAACGGTAACTCCCTGGTCCCCCTCCCCCAGCCCCTGGCAACCACCATTCTCCTTCCTGTCTCCAGGAATCGGACTGCCCCAGGTCCTCCACATAAGTGGAATCATACAGTATTTGTCTTATTGAGACTGGCTTATTGCACTAAGCGTAAGGTCTTCAAGGTTCATCTCTGTTCTAGCATGGGTCTGAATTTCTTCTGTATCTTTAAAATTTTCAACCGTGTAATGCATCAACTAGTCAAGAAAATCAAGGTCATTAAGACAAAAATACCCGCTCATTTTCCCTTTGTTTTAAACTGCCCGAGTATTTTACAATGATTACACAAGAAACAGGAAAAAAAAAAAAAAAAACAGGTAAGCCAACAAAGAACAAATGCAAACCAAGAACTGTGTGCTTTTCCTCCTTAACAACACACAGCAAGCACCCTTCCCAGCAGGTGATACAGTGGGTGACCAGGTATCTCCTGGGCCCTGCATCTTGGTACACACAGATTTGCATATTTGTCCAGTTATCCATGGAGTGGGTTGCTGGGTCAAGGCTTCCAGTGTAGAAGAGACTTCTCTGCCCCTCAAAAGTGCTGGGTGTGACAAGGCTGTTCTCTCACAGCTCAGCAGCTGCCCATGGAGCCAAGGAAAAAGCTGGATCCTCACCCCAGCTCAGCAGCAAGACTGTTTTGTGCCTCAGTTTCCCAATTAGTCAAATAGTCCTAAGGTTGCCTCTCCATTGGATGGAGGAAGACCCCATCGTAGATACTGTCCTTCCTCACCCTCACTGGGGTGGTACTCTGCCTTCACTGAGGAGCCAGGGTTGGGCGATCAGGCTTATATAAGAAACAGGCCTCATCACCTCTCTTCCGAAAGGGCAGACATGCCAACCTTGAGTGTGATGAGCCCCAGAGCAAGTGGCCACGTGCTAGGGTGGGGAAGACATGTCCCTGGCGCCTCCAGCCCCAGGCGTGCCATGCCGCATCATACCTCGAAGCCTTTGCCCATGCCCGTGTACTCTGCCCGGAAGCCTCCCTCTACACGCCCGCTTCGTCATTTGCCAACTTCAGGACTCAGCTTGTATACCCCCTCCTCCAGGAAGCCTTCCTTGGCTCCTTGGTCAGGATCAAGTGCCCCTCGTCTGTGTTCCAGAGACCCTGGTCACTCGCTACTGAGGCTGTCTCCACCTGTTGGTTTCCCCTACTTAACTCAGCCCTTGTAAGACGAGACTCTGGCTCCCAGCTGCAACCCCAGAGTGCAGCATGGAGCCTGGCACACAGTAGGCACCAGATACATGTTTGCTGGGCAAAGGGCCCCTGCAAAGGTCACCTCCAGGGCCTTCCCTAAGAGGCCCACTCTGGAGTCAGTGCAGCACCTACTCAGTGGGGCCCTGGACATGACCGCCCTGCCCGCCCCCCACCCCCAGCCTCAGTTTCCCCACGCAACTGCGCAGTCCCCGCCAGCTCTTCTGCTCTCCCCCAGCAGTCCTGCTCCCTCACCGGGACGCCGGACCCACCCCTCCTGGGGCAGATGGCTGGCAGGTTAGTGCTCACAGCTCTCCATCCCTAGCACTCAGCCTCTCTGCCCGGGCCTGGCAGAGCAGACCCCCACCCAACCCCCTAGGAGCAGCTCTCGGCCTCGGGGACCCCATCTCTTGTCCAAGTCCAGGATCCAGGAGGGGATCTGGGCAACCCAACCAAGGAGCAGGAGGCCCCAGGGGTCTGTGACCCAGGAGGCCAGGGGAGTCCCACCCAAGGACGTGTTTATAGCCTGGAGGAAAAGCAGCAACCGCCAAGGCTATTTTGGAAACCTAATGTGCACTTTGGGTCTCTCTGTGTTTATGTGGAGTACCCGTGCCGCCTTGCAGGTAAATGCACAGCCCTGCGGGTCTGCAGCTCAAGGCCATCGCCCCGCCAGGCCCACATCACTACTCATTCTACACTGAGCACACTCGGGCCGGCGAGGGGCAGGCGGCCAAGAGGAGCCCAGGAGGCAGAAGTTGGCACACACCCCATTCTGGGTTCAAACCAAGGCCCTGCAGCCTTGAGCAAGTTGCCTCTCCAGGCCTCAGTGCTCTCTTCTGTGAAAGGGGAAGGAATGACCCCCTCTTGGATTAAATGAGGACTGGCAAGCATAAACAGGCTCCAGGTGTAACAATTAAAAAAAAAAAAAAGCAGAACATGGGTCCCCAGCACCTCAGAACGGGAACATACAGAAGCCCACACCTCTGCACGCGAGGAGCCCGAAGCTCAGAGGAGTGAAGCGGCGTGCCCAAGGTCACACAGCCAGGCGTGGCGGGGGGTGCTGGAACCCAGAACCTGCGCTTCCTGCCAAGCCCCTGCTGAAGGGAGCACAGCCCCGAGCAAGCCCCAGGGAGGGAGGACCCAGGGAACCAAGCACAGGTACACGGAAGGCTGGTGCCACAGCGGACAGAGCGTGGCCCACCACCTGGCCCTCCCTGTGGGGCCGCGTGCTTGTCATGGCCGCCCGGGAGGGCTGCGGGCACCAGCGGGACAGGCAATGAGACCCGGTCCCCCGCGCCAAGCGGGATTAGTGACCACACACAGCTTAAGGGGACGGACTCCTGGCCTAACGCCAGCCACCAGCCACCTCGCAGCCTGACATTCAACTGCTTTTTTTTTTTGACTGCCCTGCTCAGCATGAGGGATCTCAGCTCTCTGGACAGAGACTGAACCCCCAGGAGGAACACGGAGTCTTCACCAGTGGACTACCAGGGAAGTGCCCCTGACATTCAACTTGATGTGAACCAGTGGGCAGACGACTGGGGCTCCCCCAGCACACACGCGTGCACGCACACACGCGCGTGCACGCACACGCACATACACACATGCACGCACACACACACAGAGCATTCCTCCCACCCATCCACAGGGCTAGGGTATGCCTCTCAGAGGAGAGAAAGAGGTCAAAAAAGAGCAGAGAAGCTTCTGCGACAGTAACACCCAGCAGAGCACCGCATAGGAGCCGCTAGGCTCCTCATCCCCATTCTGCCGATGGGGACACTGAGGCTCGGAGAGGTAAGGTGACTTGTCCAGGCCTTATAATCGTAATAGTTAACGATATGAAGTGTTAGGATGTGATGGGCACTATCAAGTCATTTAATCCTCACAAGAGCCTTATGAGGTAGATGCCACTAAGTATGCCCATTTTACAGATGAGGAAACGGAGGCACCAGGAAGTGAAGCCACGTGTGCAAGGCCACAGAGCTCAACAGCGGTCCAGGCAATCTGGCTCCAGAGCCCAAACGCATACCCAGCAGACACACCTGCCTCTGCCCTCTGTACAGAGCCGCAGATGCTGCGGGAGAACACGGGTCTCTCTGATCCCAGGGTCCAGATGTCCTTTTCTGGGCCATGTAGCCTCATGACAAGAAGGAGAAGGCCAGGGAGAAGCAGGGAGCAGTCTCCCAGGAGTCAGTGAGTGAGTGTGAGCGCTTGGTCAGGGCCGACTCTGCGACCCCACGGACTGTGGCCCACCAGGCTCCTCTGTCCATGGGATTCTCCAGGCAAGAATACTGGCGTGGGTTGCCATGCCTTCCTCCAGGGGATCTTCCCGACCCAGGGATCGAACCCGCATCTCTTGTGTCTCCTTTATTGACAGGTGGATCCTTTACCACTAGTGGGAAGCCCCCTTCAAGGGACAGAATGGATCCCAAATGGCATCCCCTCCAAACCGTAAGAGTGAAGCACAGACGCCCCCACCCTGGGGCCCGCTGGTCCTGACAGAGTGGCCCCTGAAGTGAGGGTCTCCTAGGCCTGGCCCAGCCCCCAGGACTCTCAGATGGGCAGGGCTAAAGAGCCTCCAGTCCCCCAAGCTGCCCAAATCCTGCCCGGTGCCCAGCCCAGGGGGGAGGCAGAGGGTCACCAATCCAAGCCCTGCCAAGGTACCAGCAGAGATTCCCTTCTCAACTCAAACCCATCTGGGGCTTCTGCTCCCCCCAGACTTGGTCCTCCAGCCACACGGCACCTGGACTCAACAAGAAGCCAAGAAGGAGGTGGTCCACGGCTGAGGGATGAGGAGCAGGAGCCTGGGGGTGGGGTGGGGAGGAGACCCTTCACACAGCCATACCGCTGTCCCTTATCTCAAACCCTGATGTCAACAGACAGACTCAGCCACACCCCAGCAGGTGGCCTGTAAAAGTGACTCTGCTTCTCCGAGCCTCAGTTCCCTCATCTATAAAATGGGGTAACAACAGTACCTACCTCACTGGGTTATGAAAATATACAAGATCATGAACACCGAGCATCTCACGTTACTTTCCACCTTAGCGAGCAGACCTCAATTCCAGCTGCTGGGGATGGGGCTGGGGTGGGGGTGGGGGGGTTGTTGTTTCAGGGTCCAGGGTGCTGGGCTTGACTGAGATGCACCATTCTGCCCCTCAGAGGCTTCATTCTCTGGGTCCTTCTCCCCAGTGCAGGGGCTGGGGCGCTTGGTATCCAAATAGCCAGCACATGCAGGCCCTCAGCCCCTGTTTACGTACTGGATGAATGAATGAGCTTGTGGGCCGGAGCCCACAGCAAGCAGCAAGCAGGCCTGGGTGTGTGGCCCACTCCGCCTGCATCCCAGATGGTCCCAGGACCCATTTGCACAATGAAGCTCCGACCACCCCTGGGTGCTCAGGCTCTCCCTCTGCCAGCCACCCCCTCCAGGCAGCCTGCCAGGGGTTGTGGCCCTTTCCCAACCTGCCGGCCTCCCAGGGACAGACGGCTGGTCCACGCCCACCCCAGCAGGCCCACAAAGGCAGCAGGCAGCCTCCTCCTGGTGACTTGGCCTTGGGACAGATGGCTCTTGGTGTGACGTCTGCCAAGCCAGCTGGCCTGGCTGCTTTAAGGGGCCAGGACACCAGCTGGGAGTCCTGCCCCAGCAGGCAGGGCTCTTAACCCCTTCCTGCCCCTGCCACGGGACTCGGCGTCCCCCTGACCCCTAATCACTGTCTGTAACAGTCAGGCCTCCTGCCCTCCACCCTCGGAGGTGAGGGGCCTCCCAGGGAGAGGCTCGCTAAATGGGAGTCAGAGAGGCTGTGGAGTGAAAGGGAGCCTCAGGGCAGATGGGAGTGGAGGAGGTCCCATCGCTCGGCTCTGAGGCAGGCCTGGCCCACCAGGAGTCTGCCAATCCAGAGGGCGGGCAGGAGGGTGCTGGATCCTGGCTGGGGAGCCCCGTGGAGCCCGCTGCCTTGCTCCCAGGACACCCATCCAGGCAGAGACTGCCAGGTCCAAAGGCCATCAGCTACCTTTATCAGGCGGAAAAACCCACTCCCCGACCCAATCGCCCAGAAATAGCACTGGCCTGCGAAGGAGGAGACCCGACGCCAGCAGTCTGACCGAAGGCGGCAGACAAGCTGCTCAGCCTCTCTGGGTCTCAGTTTCCCCATCAGGAAAGCTGGCCCGGGAGATCCCTGGACTCCAGGGCCACTTTCCGCTCAGAGGGCGCGATGACTCCAGGAGAAGGAATGTGCTTCCTCCCTTCCCCACCCCCAGGAACTCATGGAATCCTAGAGGGACCAGTCAGATCCTTTCTCCACCAAGAGCATGTCCCAACCACAACCAGAGCGCGGGCATGAGTCAAGAGGACTTCAGGCAGGAAGAAAGGAAGCTTCTGGGGTTCAGAGGGGGACTGATGAGGCCTGCAGAGGGCGGGAAGGGTCTTCACCAGGCAGGGCCCCACCCAACCCCCTGCTGGACAGAAGGCTAAACAAAGGGAAATGCAGCACAGGGGTCGGGGCCAGAGCCCAGGGAGGGTTTCCCAACGGAAGAGGCTACAGGGATGTCCTTTCAGAAGATGCCTCAAGGGGAAGGCTCTGGAATGTCCTTCCCAGGCTATAAAATCTCTAATGGGATTTGCAGAGGTCCTACACTCAAGGCCAGAGAGGAACAGACGACCGCTGGAGACCCTCCGCAGACAGCAAACCAGTCTCCACAGCAAAGCAGGACCTCAGAGTCTCTGCACTTGGGTGTCCAGCCAATCTGATGTCCCAAATGGACAATGGCGTCATCTCAGGGCACAGCACAGCCAGGTTCAGCTACGGCCTGGGGCCTGCATGCCAGTCCAACCAGCATCTCAGGACAGAGGTTGCAGAGGACTTGAGAAAAGCCCAAGAACACATCGAAACAACCGAGGAGGGAACGACAGGGCCAGAGGGCTGCCAGCCAGGAGTGGAGCCACCTGTCAGCCCAGCAGAGAGGCGAGAACATGGGGCTGGGCTCCACAGATGTGGCTCCGAGTCCCAGGTCTGCCACCAACGCTGGGTATGACCTCCAGTAAGTGACTACCCCTCTGAAAAGTGCGTGTTGGGGGAGAAATCAGACATCTCTAAGGACTCTTGCAGCTCTGATTTAACAGTCATTTGCTGAACTCCTTGGGATAGGAGTCTGCCATCATCCCCAGAAGCCAAGCATAGGGTCAAGCACAAGCACTCTAAAAATGGCGGATGGATGGATGAAGGGATGGATAAATAGAGAGGAGGGTGGATGGATGGAGGGAAGAAGGGATATATGGATGAATGCAAGGATGGAAGGATGGATAGATGAATAGAGAGACAGATGATGGATAGATGGATGGATAAATGGATGGATGGATGGATAGA
>NW_024070211.1:2426454-2542009 GCF_014754425.2 Oryx dammah
CAGATGATGGATAGATGGATGGATAAATGGATGGATGGATGGATAGATGATGGATGGATGGATAAATGGATGGATGAATAGACAGATGATGGATAGATGGGTAAATGGATGATGGATGATGGATGGATGGATGGATGGAAGGGTGGATGGATGGATGGATGAATAAATAGAGAAGTGATGGATAGATGGATAAATGGATGGATGGATGATGGAAGGGCGGATGGAAGGGTGGATGGATGGATGATTAAGTGGAGGAGTTCCTGAAAAAGAAGAGCAAGTCTTCAGGGTCTGCTGGAACGATTCCTTACTCTTGCCCTCAAGGCCTGCCTGGAACCACCTTCCCAGGATACACACCTCCCAGCATCCAAACCCCCTTCTCTAATTTGTACACAGAGGTGCACACACCTACGCACCCTCCCAAAGCTGCGTCTGGGAACGAGGCTGGGCAGTGGTGGAAGCCCAGTGACAATCCTCTAAGACCCAAGTTCACACGCCAGCTCTGCCCCTTTTCCGGTCGTGGCAAGTGACAAGACGCTTCACCTGCCGAGACTCGGATTCCCCATCTGTACAGTGGGCACAACCACATCCACCCTTCAGGAGTCTGGTGAAGATTGAGGATCTTGTGCAGTAAAAAAAAAATGGCTGTGAAGTTTTAAACTGTATCAGCCACAAGGGATGCTCTCGGGGAACCATGAGGGGACTGTTACGGGGTTCCAAGGTCCTGGCGTCCTTCTGGGAGGAGGTGAGGACGACCCGAGCCTCCCAGGGCTTCTCTGCTTGGGCCCTGTGATCCCTTCCACCTCGTTTCCCACCTTGGGGGCGGTGATAGCCAGGACTTAAGCCCAGCAGAAGCTACAAAGCAGCCTTTGTCTCGGAGACAAAACCCTAAACCGGCTGCCTTGACGTCAACCCTGGGCAACCAACGCCAGGACAGCCTTCAACATCACCCTTCTGCCTAGGTCTGGGAGTGAGGGCTTCACCCACAAGCCCTGGCAGAGACAGCCTGTGGGCTCACAAGAACCTGGAAGCCACCTTCCCATGGCTTTAAGAAGGAACAGCTGCCCCAGTGACCCCTGAGGTGCGAGACAGGACTTGACCCCCGTCCCCTGTATCTGAGGCCAAGGGCCGGGGCCAGGAACGTGTACCCATTCTTCAGCCTGGGAGACTGAGTCCGGGCTGAGACTAGAAGAGTCCATCAGGTTCAGGTTCGAACTCTAGCTCTGCCCCTCCACACGAGACCTCAGGACAGGGCTGAGACCTCCTGAAGCCGCCTCCGCCTCAAGGCTGCTGGGACTTGGGAGGCAGGGACAGAGAAGAGACTCCCCGTTCAAGACCACCCTCCAACAAGGCCCCTGGGAGCCTCAGGGTCCAGGCGACACAGCACGCTGGCCGCAGCCTCGGGGCCAGGTCTCGCCCTACAGTGACCCTCTGCCAAAGCCTGCTGGGGAGGACGGGGGATGTGACCTCCTCCCGGCCGGTCAAGAGGGCGGCCGCGCTGGGGAAGGGAAGTGCTCTGAACACAAAGGCCACTCTGCAGCCGGAAGCGGGAGGGCCGAGTCTGTGCTCACTGTGTGGGGCCTGGGGGCTGGGGAGGCAGGGCCGGGCTGAGACAGAGGCATACAGCAATAGCAGCTCAGGGGCCTGCACCACACTTGGCCCTCGGTGTGCCCCATCTCACTGGAGCCTCATTACAACCACGAGCTAGGGCTGTCAGCCCCATTTTACAGATGAGAAAACTGAGGCCTGGGGTGGTGATGCAAAGCCCAGGTAGTCCCACTCCAGGATCAGAGCTCCCACCCAAGTGAAAGCCCTGATCGCAGGCTGACAGTATAACTAAGGAAGAGCGAACAAATCGCTTCTTTTTAAAGCCCCATGGATCAACCCTGAATATTCATTGGACAGACTGATGCTGAAGCTGAAGCTCCAATACTTTGGTCTCCTGATAGGAAAAGCCGAGTCCTTGGAAAAGACCCTGATGCTGGGAAAGATTGAAGGTGGGAGGAGAAGGGGACGACAGAGGATGAGATGGTTGGATGCCACCACTGAGCAAACTCCAGGAGATAGTGAAGAACAGGGAAGCCTGGTATGCTGCAGTCCATGGGGTCACAAGGGGTCAGACATGACTTAACGACTGAAGGATGACAACAATGGATGTATTATGCCTTGAGGCCCAGAAAGGAACAACCTATAAATTAGGGATCCCCTGAACTCAGCATCAGGTTAATCCTGGCTTGTCTGTAGCCTGGTGAGCGCCAGCCTGTCTCCCAACATGGATAAGTCCTAATGTTGTAAACATCAGTATTTTATTTAAAGGCAAGTATAAAACCAGTTACAATGTAATATTAAGATTTTCCATAGAAAATTGTATAAATGTCCAAACGTACTATTTGTCAGGGCACAGCCCCAGACTGTGGACTCAAGAAACATGGTCTTTGTGGGGACTCAGGGGTCAGCCTTTATAGTTCACCCAGTTCCTCACTATGGGCCAAGTCCTCAGACCTCCAACGCCAGGGCTCACCCCAGAGAAGAGGGGATGGGAATGGCCCGTGCTGGGCCGGGCTCGTCAACAGTGCTGTGGGTCTCACCATCCCGTTTTATACCAGAGGAAACCAAGGCACAGAGAGACACACAGCTAAGCGCACAGCTGGCAGACAGGGTCGGCAGGTCAGTCACCATCCCAAGACGCCAGCATCAGGCCGAGCTTAGGGAGCTGCGTCCTGCTACAAGGAGACGAACCCAAGACGACCTCAGATATCTCCTGTGCAGCTCTGCAGCACTGGGGACCCAGCCGTCTGGCCAAGAGGCAGGGTTCATTTGGTCCCTGTGGGCGCCACCTCGACAGGCTCCCAGACCTCTTCACGCTAAGCTCTCTGACCTCTGGGAGTTTTCCAAACCCCTCCTTAAAGGACCAGCAGCCTCCAGAAGGATCCCTTAGCTCGAGGGTTTCAAAGGAACCCTATTTAGGGGACTGGGTTCCGGCCCCGACTGTGCTGTGACCTCAGGAGAGCTGCTCTCCTGCTCCGGGCCTCAGTCTTCTCATCAGTAAAATGGCCGTGGGTATTTAAGTGGGAGTAGAGAGAAAAAGATACAACACTGAGGGATGAACTCCCCGAAGTTCACAAGACAGCAGGCACATCTAGGCATCCGCGATGGCAGGAGAACAATGTCTCCAGGAAGCAGGGGAGGGCCTAGATGATCTCAGAGAGAGCCTCAAACCCTCTTGACCCACCAGGAGGCCAGAGGAAGGGGTGCGGGAGGGCGGTCAGCTGGGAGAGTAACGGTGAGCCGCCTAGTCCCCGCAGCCCCGAACTGCGTCTAGAACCGCGTTGAATCCTAGGCCTGGATCTTGATGGCAGCTGGGAAAGCTGAGGACCCCGGGACAGCACTGCCCTCTAACCCTGCAACTACCTCTCTCACCAACCTCCTCTGCCCCCCACCACGATGTCAAGACCCTAGCCCCAAAGTGCAAGGAGTGTGCACTGTGGGGTCCTGACCCCAGGGTGCTCCACGTCCACAGGGGAGAGACACGGGCTCCTAGCCCCACGCTCACAGACACACAGGCTCATGGAGCCTGGCAGGAGGCAAAGAGCCCCCACGCAGGCCTGGCATCGGGCAGGGGTGAGAGACTAAAACAAGGAAGAGAGAGAAGGAGAGAGGATGAGAGACAGCAAAACTGAACAAAGAGAGCCCAGAAGGCCCCGAGCGGGGAGGGAGGGGCAGAAATGGGAGAGAAAGAGCAGGCCCACCTAGCGGTGTCCCAACTCCGCCCAGAAGCCACCAGCCCGGCCCTTTCAGCTCCTGGCCTCTGCACAAACTGCTCTCTCCACCTGCAGCACCCTGTGCCCCCTCTCTTCCACTCTTATTTGACCTTCCGAACATAACTCAGCTACTGTCTCCTCCAGGAAGCATTCCTTAACTGGTCTTAAGCTGGCTCAGCTGCCTTCCAGAATTGCTGGGCTTCAGGCACGACAGAGTCCCAGCAGGGTCCTCTCTGGTCCAGCATTCTGACTTTGCAACGCGCTTTTCCCAAATTGATTCCTGTCTCAGCCTCCTCCCCTTCCCCGGATGGCCTTCTACCCATTACTACAGCTGCCCAGGGCAAATCGGGGCGGGGGGGGGTGGGCCACGGGTCCTGGGAAGATGTCCTGACCCTGCCCAGAGAGGAGCCTGTCTGCCGGGGAATTTCACAAGGTCCACTTAGACCAGCAGCTCTTCCCCTCCCCCCAGACGGCCAACAGACGGCAGTGAGCCAGGAAGCTTCTTAAATAACCCAAGTAATAAAAGTGGCCAATTAAGAGGGTGGAAGGCAGTGTCTCCACTGCGGGGGTGTCTCTCCATTGAGCAGCAGACGCACAGGGGGCTGCGTGCAGGAGCACATTCCGAAGTCGGAGCACGGAGGCCAGAGAGCGCTGAGCAAGCATCTCGGAGCCAGCTCGGAGCCAGCCCCTGCCCGGCGCGGCCCAGGCCAGGGCCCCAGCGCCCCCTGCTCCTCCCCACAGAGCCCCCGGCCTCGCTGAGTGTCCTCACGACAGCTGCCCGTGCCTCAGCGCTGTCCTCCCCTTTCTCTCGCCACTCATGCAACAGGGCTAGTGGTCCTCATGTTGCAGATAAGAAATCAAGATCTCCCTCAAGGTCACAGGGCTGATAAGTGGTGGAAACACTCCAGGACTCCTCTCTCCCCGACCTCCAAGTCACACAAAGGCTCTGCTCTGAGGTGTTTCGTTTCGAAGGTTTTGTTCAGCACCCGATCCCAGCTTGACGTGTGACCAAGGGAAGATCTGCTATTAAGGCAAGGGGAGGACAAGACTTTTCATGGAACTTCAAGCGGCCCCTGGTTGCCCGGGAAGCTGGAGAAGAAGCAGCAGTGTGGGTTTGAGCCCAGGGCCTCCGAGCACGGTCATCACAGGCACTGCTGCTGCTGCTGAGTCGCTTCAGTCGTGTCTGACTCTGTGCGACCCCATAGACGGCAGCCCACCAGGCTCTGCTGTCCCTGGGATTCTCCAGGCAAGAACACTGGAGTGGGTTGCCATTTCCTTCTCCAAGGCATACAAGTGAAAAGTAAAAGTGAAGTTGCTCAGTCGTGTCTGACTCTTCGCGACCCCATGGACTGAAGCCTACCAGGCTCCTCCGTCCATGGGATTTTCCAGGCAAGAGTACTGGAGTGGGTTGCCATTGCCTTCTCCACATCATCACAGGCACAGCACGTGACAATTTATAACCTGCTGCCACAGGCATCACTTGGTTTAATCTGTCAAACAGCCTCACGAAGCCAGGTTTATTACCCCCATTTCACAGCAGGAAAAACTGAGGCTCAGAGCAAGAAAGCTGCCTGCAATTGATATGCCCCTTCCTGGGTACCACAAAGCGTAAGAGGTTGGGTCTGAAGCCTGACTTCCTGGGTTTGAATCCTGGCTTGCTGCTTCCTGTCTTGGCCCTCAGGGTCTCAGTTTCAGCATCTCTAAAATGGGCCACTGATAGTATGCAACTCATAGGGTTATTATGAGGTTCCACGAATTAAACTGCTTTTGAATAGCACCTGGCAGAGTGTAAATGGTATAGAAGTATTTTTTAACTAATTAATTACTGCTTACTGTGCCCGTAGTCTGCACAGGCACTATTTGGGCAGGGGTTTGTCAGGTGGTACTGTCCCATTTGCCTGGTTCCCCAGACTCTAGGCTGCTGAGGGCAGGGGCTGTGCATGCTTCACCCCAGTACCCAGCACGAGGCCTGGCTGGGTGCCCAGCCACTGTCCAGAGAACAGAACTCCGGCTTCTCGGACACCCATACCCAGCAGTCTCATCTTCCCCACCAAGAGACACAGGATGACTGTAACAAGTTCCCCATTCCCTGGCGAAGTTCACAGCACCCACCGAAAGCAGAAATCAGACCTGAGCCCAGGGCGCAGGCTGGCTTCCCTCCAGCCACCGGAATGCCCACTGCCCTCTCTTGCTTGTCATCAGGCAGGGAGGGCCCCTGACCACTGCCCGGGGGGCCCTCAGGTGCTGGGCATGACAAAAGGAGCATTAACTTAGAGTGTGAGCCCCAAATCCTGCCCTGGCTCGGCAAGTGAATTTTCCTTTCTGATCCTCAGTTTCCATCAGGGAGGGTGGTCACAGGGTTTAAATCAGATCACGTGCAAAGTGCTCGGCAGGTAACGATTCATGTTCCCTGCTCACTCTCCCTCCCTCCTTCCCCACCCACGTGGATACGCCAACTAGGAACTCTCCCCTACCCAGAGCCCGGTCCTCAGCGAGCAGCAGGACTGGACCGCCCTCCAGGGCCACCCGGGAGGCTCATCTGCTCGCCCCTGGCACTGATTCATTGGCTTCACAAGAAGATAATTACCCTACAGTCACAGCAGGAAGTCTTCCCCGCGTGGCATCCACCTCCTGTTCTGCCACCCGCCGCAGCAGTATCACGTCAGGCGCCGGGGAGACCCACACCTCAGCCTGCCGCCCACCTGCCTCCGCCACCCTTTGCCAGCTTCACCAGCCTTCAGCCTGCATCTTCCCCGGGGAGGAGCCTGAACCTGGGGTCTGGAGACCCAGGCTGCCCTCCTTTGAGATCTGCGGCAGACGTCTTCACCCTTCTGAACCTCTCATCCGTAAAATGCTGCTAAGTTGCTTCAGTCGTGTCCGACTCTGTGCAACCCCATAGATGGCAGCCCACCAGGCTCCCCTGTCCCTGGGATTCTCCAGGCAAGAACACTGGAGTGAGTGGCCATTTCCTTCTCCAATGCATGAAAGTGAAAAGTGAAAGTGAAGTCGCTCAGTCGTGTCCGACCCTCAGCAACCCCATGGACTGCAGCCCACCAGGCTCCTCCGTCCACAGGATTTTCCAGGCAGGAGTACTGGAGTGGGGTGCCATTGCCTTCTCCGCATCCGTAAAATGAACAGTAATCAATTCCCACTTTTCAGGATGGCTCTAATAAACAAATCTCACTTATTTAAAGATTTCCTCACAAGGCTTAGCACATAGTAGGTACTCAGTCAATGATGGCGATTAACTCATTATGATTTATTTTAAACCTTTTGGCCAATGTTTCCACATCCCATGGTTTCAATTGATTTTTATATCAACCCTGGGAAGCAGAACTCATAAGAAACTTTATCCCCATTTTACAGAGCAACTCATCAAGGTACAAGAGACTAAACAGCATGCACAGAGTCCAGGTCACTCTAGGAAAGTCACAGAGACACCAGGCTTTCCGTGTCCCCATTGCCGGGTGGGCAACGGGAAGCTTAGCCCACAGCACAGGCAAACCAGGGCCATGAGCAGGGTGCCCCCTGGGCCCCTGGGCAACTCTAGCTGCCCCCTGCCACACCCTTGGGGGCTCAGCCAGGCCACAGGCCCTGGAGGGAACCAGCAGCATTTGCCAGGTTTAAGTACTGAATGACAACTCGTCTTGTATCAGGAACTAGGTAAAAAAACCACATCCTGCCCAGGAAGCCAAGCAGGGGTGCCCATTGTGGGTGGGAGGGCACCGCCCTGGCAGGCATCAGCAACCTTCACCAGCCTCGTTTCTGGCCTAGAATCTTCTAAGCACCTCACGGCCAGTCATGCCCAAAGGCTGCACCACCCCCAGATGCTGCCAGCAAGGTCAGGGGCCACCCTCTTTCCAGAGCCCCGCCTGGATCCTGACTTCTGCCCACCTCACAAAGCTGGCACTACCACCCCTTAGGGCCCAGCCTTCCGCCCTGTGAAGCCTGGCCGTGTAACTCTTAGAACTTCTCGTGCTGTAGCCATGGGAGCCCATGGCCTGTCCTTCGGTGTCGGGACACAGATTTCGGCAACCCCCTTTTCCAGATGAGAAGGTTGAGAATCAGGGAGGCAAAGGCAAAGCCCAGTTTTTATATCCTGTGCTGGGAGCATTTGGCATCAGTAGATGGGTTTTCATTCAAACTTGTTGAAATGATGTGTCAGGACCAGAGTCCTGGTCTCCTGACTCCAGGTCCAGACCTTTTGCTCGACAAGCTGCAAGTTGGCCAGATATAGAGTCCATGTGTGTGGGTCACCCATGGCCACGCAGACCCACTGGGGCCTGCCAGCACACAGCAGCCAGGCACACAGAGCCTCCCTCACTGCACAGATACTTGCTCAGCATGGACTCCAGCCAGACCCTGGCTTGGCTCTGTGTGTACAAGATGAAGAGGGCAGACCCAGAGCCGGCCCCCGCAGAGCTTACAGTCGGTGGAAGGGGCAGACATGTCCCAGGCAGCTACAGTTCAGGGTGGAGGGTGCTGTGCCAGGGGAGGCAGGGGGCGCTCAGGAATGCCTGATGGAAGGTCAGGGGAGAGCTCGGGGAACAACAGGGCTGCCTCCCTCCCTGCCATGCGCCTGCAGCCATCTGTGACCTGGGAAATAACCCGAGCGCCCGGCCGCAGCGCATCGATAGGATCAAAAGCCAGGACTCCACGGGCAACGTCCAGGCCCTCCGATACCACTGACTCATGGCGCGGTTCAGATCAGTTCCTTTGGAAGTCCACGCATCTCCTGGTGGCAAAGGACGTGTGAGCTCTGTGCTGACCCTTCTGTGTCCTTCAAACCCCGACACGTGTGGAGATGCGGGCACGGGCTTGGAGAGAGAGCCTGACGGCGCATGTGTGCATGAGCGTGCGTGTGTGTGTGTGTGTGTGTGTGTGTGTGTGTGTGTGTGTGTGTGTGGCTCAGGGGCCCCACATCCGGTGGCCAAGGAAAAAGCCCCGCCTCGAATTCCTGGGAGAAGGAATCTTCAGTGTCAGCTGTCTCCCTGCTTCCTGCCTCCTTTACTTTTCTGGGACCTCATTCCCTTCCTTCCAGCATAAGGCTCTGAAAGTCCCTCCCAAATTTGTCCCCAGAGAGCCTGCCAGCCAAACCAAGAGATTCTGGAAGACGAAGTGGCTAAACGGAGTGGGGTTTGTGTGTTTCTTTTAAAGGAGGCTGGGAGAAAGGGCAGGGGTGACTGGAGATTTCCGGAGACACAAATCAACCACTTAGAGTAGGAAGAACAGCCTCTTTAGATGCTGGACAAAGAAGCAGCCCTTTCTCCCTCCTCCCCCAGCACCATCTCCGGTGCCTTCCAAGGGACAGAGAGCGACGACGTGTCCTGAAATGGATGTGCCCGGCGTCCAGCGCCGGGCCGAGAAACCCTTGTAAAATGAAAGGAACAGATATCGCGGAGGGTGGGAGGCGGGGGTGCTCTGGGATGGGGGATGTCCCGGGAGCCTCGTGTGCTTAACCCAGGCGCTGACTTACCCCCTTCCGACCTCTAGGGGAGTTAGTCTCCCTCTTTCACAGATAGCAGTGGGCCAGGCAGCTCAGAGAGGCCAAGCAACTGCCCGCAGTCAGGCAGAGACTGGGAGAGCTGGGATTCGATCCCTGCTTCCTCCAGCCAAAGCTGCCCCCTCCCCCACCAGGACAATCAGAAATAAAGAAGCTGTATCCTCGGCGGCTTCAGAAACAATGGAAGTGCGGGGAAAGAAGCCCTCTGAGCAGCTTTCCGGGGAAGCCTTGTGGCTTTGGGGCACTCAGGGGCCAGCACCCTCCTGCCGAAGGGCCTCCCGGGGCATGATGGCAAAAAGGCAAGGGACAGTCCAGCGGGCCCACCCCCAGCCCGTTTTTGGAGCTCTGCATTCGGGCTGACAGCCCAGCCCCTTCCGGCTCAAGATCAGAAATAGCTGTTACAAAAGTCCCTCCCATCCCCGAAAGTAGCTTTTTAAAAAATGCTTAAAGGCAGACACATAAAAAGGTGGAGAGCATTCTGCCAAGTCCCAACAGAAGGCAAATGGTGCAGGCATCGCCTCGGGGCAGGAAACAAAACTTTCCATGACAGAGGGACGTTCTGCCCGACTTTGTGTGTCAGCTCCCTCTGGGCCTCAGTTTCCCGTCTCTAATGTGAAAGTATTCCGCTGAATCAGCAATTTCTTTCTTTTCTGCCAAACTGTAAAATGCTTGGTTTCCAAACGACTCTCCCTCAGAATATCAATTTGAGAGCCATGAAAATGGAGCTGCTGTGGTTGATGGGGGCAAAATCCTAGGTGATCTGCCCCCAGCTGTTCCCCAAATCACCTCACAGTACCCTGCTCCAGATCCCAGAGTTCCAAAGAGCCCGCCTGAAAACCACCGGGCTGAAGGATCACCCTGGTCCTCCAGGACCTCAAACAGAGCTCCAGTGAAAACAAACCAAGAGCTCCAGGCAGACTGGAGTCGGGGCACAGACACTCAGCAACACGCACAGGCTGGGGACAAAACCAGCCCGGTCCAAACCACGCCGGGCCTGGGGCTGGAGAGGGGCGGCCGGGACAGAGAAAGGCCCCTGCCCTCCCAGGAGGCAGGCAGAGCAGTCCTGACTCAGACCCTCCAAGTCACAGACAGACGCAGAGCGAGCTGGGAGGGAGGGCCTACAGGAAGCCTGCTGGGTATCGAAGACCCTCGGCTCAGAAACAGCAGCGCCTGGCCCAAGGTTACACAGTGCCTCACGGCCGAGTGGGGCCTGCAGGCTCCAGGCACTGGAGTCTGGGTCCCTAGGGTGCCCATTCTGATGCCGTCCGCCTATCTACAGTTCAGCTAGCTCCGGCAGGACTCTCCCAGGGAAAGGCCCCCCGCCTGCAAACTCAGAACAGGATATTTCGGTGACACTGCGTGGCGACAGGGTGCCGATGTTTGTTTTGGTTTCCAAATCAACGCTTGACAACCTTGTCAGCTATAGTTTCAGTGACCACACTTCCCGCATGGTAAAGAGCTCGGAGCTGATTGGCCCATGGGGAAATCAAAGCAGGAGTGAACCAGGCCAGGGGCTCTGGTTTGGGTAGGCGTTTCCAAAACACGGATCCTATCCCAATGACGCACATGAGCTGATGTGCGGTGGTACACAAAAGATGACTTTTTAAATTTACATTTTATTGACTATGTGAGTGGGTAAACAAAATGTGGTCTACCCACATGGAGGAATATTATTCAGCATTTCAAAGGGATGTACTGCTGGTATAAGCTACAGTGTGGATGAATCTCACAAACATCATCTGAGTGAAAGAGCCAGGCACAAACAACAACATGCTGCCGGACCCCGTTTATATGACAAGTCTACAGAGACAGAAAGCAGGTCAGTGGCTGCCTGGGCTGGAGGAGAAGTGGGATTCACTGCAGAGGTGCAAGAAAGACCTTTTTGAGGTGATGCGAGTGTTCTAAAACTGCATTGTGCTGATAGCTGCACAGCTCGATGGATTGACTAAAAATCATTGAACTGTATGTGTAAAACGGGAAAACTCTGCGATATGCAAATTATACCTCAATAAAGCTGGCTGAAAATTTAATGTTCAAAAAACTAAGATCATAGCATCTCTGGTCCCATCATTTCATGGCAAATAGAAGGGGAAAACATGGAAGCAATGGCAGATTTTATTTTCCTAGGGTCTGAAATCACTGCTGACGGTGACTGCAGCCATGAAATTTAAAGGCTCTTGCTCCTTGGAAGAAAAGCTATGACAAACCTAGACAGCATATTAAAAAGCGGAGACATCACTTTGCTGACAAAGGTCCATCTAGTCAAAGCTATGGTTTTTCCAGTAGTCATGTATGGATTTAAGAGTTGGACCATAAGGAAGGCCTGAGCACTGAAGAATTGACACTTTTGAACTGTGGTGTTGGAGAAGACTCTTGCAGGTCCCTTGGAGAGCAAGATCAAACTAGTCAATCCTAAAAGAAATCAATTCTGAATATTCATTAGAAGGACTGATACTGAAGCTGGAGCTCCAATATTTTGGCCACTTGATGGGAAAAGCCAACTCATTGGAAAAGACCCTGATTCTGTGAAAGACTGAAGGGGCAAAAGGAGAAGGGGACGACAGAGGATGAGATGGTTGGATGGCATCACCGACTCAATGGACATGAATCTGAGCAAATTCCAGGAGACAGTGAAGGCCAGGGAAACCTGGCGTGCTGCAGTCCATAGGGTCGCAGAGTCAGAAACGACTTAGCAACTGAACAACAACAACAAAGCTGTTTAAAATATTTTACAAAAATAATAATATAGATGGTGATACACGACTATGGCCGCAGTTCATGGAGGTAGAACCCCAAAAGTCCCCAGCTTGGAAAACACTGAGCTACACAACCAAGGTTGCCTTTTGGAGAGGCAGAAGGGCATCTCCAAGGCAGCGAGTTCCTCCAGGTGGACAGGGGAAACTCTGGAAACTTTCCTTCCCCAGGACAGGCCCTTTCTTTTGCTCACCTCTTGGGACCCCATGCTAGACATCCTGGAAGGATCTGAAGCCTTCAGTGGCCAAGAGCCCAGGTAAACACTCTGGTCTCATTCTCTTATGGACATAAGATCAGAAGTGGCCTAGCAGTTCAAACTCAGATTTACATATTGTCAAGGCTAGGAAGACTCTTCGAGGTCATCTAGTCCAGTGCTTCTTACACTTTTCAAAAAGGTTGATCATATGCCTGCCCTCTTCCCAAAAGAAAATCCTTATGAGAAACCCAAATAAAGAAATAAATATAGAATGTTATTTGTATGAATCTGTACTATAGGCAGTGAGAAAACAGTTACCAGTCCTTGAGGCTGATGAGCCCATTTGGGTCTGTTAACACTTTGAACTAGGATTATGGTTGACAGGTCCACCTTCGGCTTAATTCTATCTCTGGTTTGGGCCACAGAGTATCAGGAAAATCCTGACTCACACAGATTAGTAGCTACAAATGGGACCAGCTTTTAGCAGTTTGCTTTCTGATCTCAGAATATTCTTCCGACGAAGAGAAGGCGGGGGTGGCTCTAACTTGACTCTGAACCAACAAATCAACGTTAAGTCGACTTCCAAGAGTTAAGAGTAAGAACTCAAAAGTGAGTGAGCATATTTTCATGACCATTTGACATTTTTTTAAACATCAATTTTTATTTAACATTCAAGGAATGCCTAAGGCATCTCTGAAGCAGCCTGGAGCTTCAGGCTCTTATCACCTTTACAGACAGGGCAACTGAGGCTCACTCAAAGGAGGAGGCAGACGTGCTTTGGCAAAAATCCCACTTGAGCCCTGAATCAACTTCAGAAAAGATGCATCTCCCCAATCCACCCCCTCCAAAAAAAAATGGGGGAAGAGAAGGTGCACGCGCCCCCTGCAAGGGCGGGAAGAGAGACACACTCACCCTCCACCTGTCTCAGCAGCGCCCATGTCATTCCAGGCAGCACCAGAAGCTGACATCACACCCCACACCCTGGGTGCAACTTGAACTGGGCATTGCTCAATGCCAATCCATCTCCCTCTAGGACTGGGCACGGTGTTTCCATCTCCTTAGTAGCCAGGTCCGAAAGGAACACACACACATGCACAATAAAACAAACACCCTGCAAGCCTGGGGCATGACGACACCACCAACAGTGGCAGACCAAAGGGCCCTCCCGGTTTCACCATCAAAAGCAAGCGACTGTTTCCCTGCCCCACCCCAACAAAGCTGCCCACACAGGGCAGAGAGGTGGCCTCCCCATGGCGAGGCACCAGGCCATTCTCGAGTCCTGCAGAGAGATAACCAGCCCAGGAGAGTAGCTTGTCTCCCCATGGGGTCCAAGACATCTCCCCAGGAAGCCAGGCCCTGCATGGGAGACTGGAGACTCTGGGCAAAACTGACCCCT
Source organism: Oryx dammah (assembly GCF_014754425.2). Taxonomy (NCBI): domain Eukaryota; kingdom Metazoa; phylum Chordata; class Mammalia; order Artiodactyla; family Bovidae; genus Oryx; species Oryx dammah. The sequence continues at coordinate 2,440,062 of NW_024070211.1, forward strand.
CACAGCTTGACAAAAGAGTCTCTCATCTTTACTAATGTCAATCTGATTACTTCATACCTTCCAAAAAGCATCACCAGCCTACTCGCCCCTTGTACAGCTGTGGGTGGATTTTATCATTCCCATTTCTCCGATAAGTAAACAGGCTTCCGAGTAGGCCAGTGACCACTCAGTTCAGCCAGAGATTCTCACTGGCAGGGGCTGGAGGTGGCACTTGAATCCTGCCCAGTGGCCAGCCCACCCAGGTGAGATGAAAAGGGAGGAGACCCATGGCCAGCTGTCTGTGCTCTTGTGAGCGCTAGGACACAGGAGCGGAAGGAAAGATGCTTCTCAGGGCATCCTCCAGGCCCTGGGGGTCAAAGCCACAGTTCCCAACACAGAGTTGCCCATGCCTGGGACAGCAGAGGGCCCTGCTCCCTTCCTGATATGCTACAGACAAACCCCTCTCCTTTTATCAGAAGGCCGATTAGGTAACACCGACAGCCAGGTTGCGGGCAGGAGACAATGTCAGTTTCCCAGCTGGGAATCCGGGCTGGACAGAAATGTGCTAGCCAGTTCAGCAAGCAGTCTGCGCCGCACTCCAGCCAGATCTGGTGGTCTGGGTCCATTCACTGTGCAGTCTTCCAGCCTAAGGTTATCTTTGTTTGTGTGGATAACTCGGTCTTTAGGGCTGAATTTGTTGGGGGTCCAAAAAAACCATGAGAATTGAGGGTAGGGAGAAGAGAGGTGAAGGGAGGTGTTTCTAAAACTCGTGGCCAGTCTGATGTAGGTCTGGTCGTCCAGTCCAGCCAGCTGGATGTGACAGAGCTGGAGCAAGACAGAGGGCCCTGGCCTCAGTGGACAGACCCAAGCACTCTGAAACACGATTTTTTTTTAAATTCAAGGAAAAACAGAAAGTTAGTGGATTACTTAAGCGTTGTTTCTTTTCACCCACGGACAGAGGGGAGCCCACTTACTACATCCTTGGGGAAAACACCTAAGTTGCCAGGAGTATCTCACATCCCAGCTTCACCACCGATTAGCCAAGACACCTTAGGCAAGTCACTAGCATCTGTGCCTCGGTTTTCTCATCTACAAAACCAGGATAAGAATGCCCCACACTTTGTGTTGCCATGAGGATTGGGTGACATCACGTAAAACACCTACGGTCATTATGTCACCTAGAAAACAATGTGCCTGGTCCAGTGACGGAGCGGAGGTGTCCCCCACGGTAGTCAGCGCCGGTCCCCATCCTTGGAACTAGAAAACCGAGTTTTCCAAGTCTGCAAACACAGCTTCCAGCCCCACCTGCTAGGACCAGCTGGCCGCCCACCCCCGACCCCAGCCCCTCCGGAACGCACACATTCCGGGGCCGCCAGACCGGAACGACCCCCAACCCCCGAGCCGGGAGTGCGGGGGGGCAGGGCGGGGTCCCACTCACCTCCGCTTGTACTCGTCGCGCTCGCGCTTCACCTTGGCGAGCACGTTGTAGAGCGCGCGGATCTCGGGCGTGATGGTGTCGATCTGCACGCCCACGCCGTCGGGGTGCACCCACGACACTCCAGGGCCCTGCACGGTCTCCACGCCGCCGCCGCCCGTGCGCCGCACCTGCGTGTAGCTCCAGATGGTCCCGGGCAGGCGGCCGTAGTACTGCGGGTGCGAGCCGCCACCGGGGGGCAGGCCGCCCAGGGCCGCGGCGTGGTTGGCGTTGGCGCCGGCCGCCGCGCCGCTGCCCGGCCCGCCGCCGGGAGCGGGGGGCCGCAGCAGCTCCGGCCCAGTCTGCACGGCCTGCTCGCGGGAGAAGGTCTTGTAGCGCAGCCGCCGCTCGCGCTCGCTCTGCTGCTGCTCCAGCTGCTTCTCCAGCAGCCGGTTGCGCCGCTCCAGTTCGTGCACCTTGGCCAGGAAGCAGCGGAAGCGCACGTTGAGCCCCTTGAGTAGGTGGATGTTGGAGCCCAGGTCGTCCCGCAGCGCCGCCGTCACCGGCGACGGCCCGGGCCCGGCCCCGCCGCCGCCACCGCCCCCGCCGGGGCAGCCCCCGGGCCCGCCGCCGCCGCCACCCGGCGGGCAGCCGAAGGCCAAGGCCATCTCTCCGAACAGCAGCGAGTTCACCATGCGCCGGCCGCGCGGCTCAGGGCCCAGGGCCCGCGGCTCCAGGTGCGGCTCCAGCTCCGGGCAGGGCTCCCGGCGCGGCCGGGCCAGGGCGGGCGCGGGATCCAGCGCGGCCGGCCGGGCGGTTCCAGATGCGCTCCAGACGCGGCCTCCGCGATGTCGGCTAGCCGGGCCGCCCCCGGGTGTGGGCGCCGCGGCGAGGGAAGGGACTCGGGCCGCAGTGGAGGCCGCGGCGGCTCGCAAGGGGCGGCGAGGGTCGCAAGTCCCAGCACCGGGGGTTGTCGGAGACACTGTGGAGGCGCCGCGGCAGCCGCGCTTGGAGGACTCTCCGCGGGCACTGCCCCTCTGCGGCGGGCCCCGCCCACTGCAGACATAGGCCCCGCCCCCGGCCGCGCCCCGCCCACCGCGCCTTCCTCTGCGGCGCTCCCGGAGGCAGAGGCCCCGCCCCCAGGCCTCGCCCCGCCTACCCCGCCTTCCTCTGCGGCGCTGCCAAAGCCGGAGGCCCCGCCCCAGGCCCCGCCCAGCCCACCACTGCGGCGCTCCCGGAGCTGGAGGCCCCGCCCACCCCGGTCTCGCCCCGCCCACCGCGCCTTCCACTGCGGCGCTCCGGGAACCGAAGGCCCCGCCCAGCTCCGGACTGGACCCCTCCCTCCCCTGCGCCGGGTCCTGTGGCCCGGCCCGGCTCCGATCCTTCTCCCGGGGACACGGCCCGCAGAACTGCACCAGGCAGGCGGTCAGGTGGGATCGCCGCAGAGCCAGCCCGGCCTCTTAAAGGGACCGGCGGCCTCGGCAGCGCTCGCTTCCCCCGCCAGGGAGTCTCCTCCCCCGCGGTCTTTGCCAAGGAGGCTACCCTTTTCTTCCAGCCACCCCAGCTCCCGCGGTCCCCGATTCCGGCGGAGTGAGGGGGACCTCGGTCCGGAAGGGCTGGGGACCAGACCATCCGAAGGTGCATTCGCACCCACCCCCAGTCCAGCGTGGCGCGGCCTCGATCGACCTTCCCCGGATGAGGCGGCGCTTGCACCGGCACGTCGCCCACGCAGTGGACCCAGGAGGGCTCCTCCACCGCTTACCCCAGCTTCTCGTCCCGAGATCGGCCTGGGCTATGCCGAGCCGGCTGGTCCTCGGGCCCAAAGACGCACCGCGCGGATGCTGGGGACCTGCGTAGGGAAACTGAGCTGAGATCCTCCGGCATGTGCAAGCTCAGCCTGGGCTGCTGCCACTCTCCGGCCCCGAATGACCGCCTCCCTGCCACCGCACAGGCTGAGATGCAGCTGGCCCCAGAGTGGGGGTCCATTTCATCAGCCGCGTGGGGGGCACTTGAGGGCAGAACAGACCTAGAGGGCGGCGCCGACCCAAAGACGCATTCATTCACCCATTCAAATCTGTTTTCAGATTCACCACCCTAAGAAGACAAGTTCTCCAGTCTCCCGGTGTCTCTCAAGGTGTTGGTCGCTCAGTCGTCTCCGACTCTTTGCGACCCCATGGACTGTAGCCTGCCAGGCTCCTCTGTCCATGGGATTCTGCAGACAAGGATACTGGAATGGGTTGCCCCTCACTTCTCCAGGGGACCTTCCCCTCCCAGGGATCGAACCTGTCTCCTGCACTGCAGGCAGATGCTTTACCACTGAGCCACCAGGGAAACCTGGTGTCTCTTAAACCAGTTTGCAAACATCTCTGATTATGTTTTGAATACTGATAATAGTTTCCATTATTGAATGCTAAGTTATATATCAGGTGCCATACTTGTTATCCCGATAGTACAGAGGTCGCTGAGACCAGCGGAGCAGTGATCCACCCCTAAACACACACTGTAACCTGCCTACGCAATGCTGCTGGCCTCTTGTCCATTTCCCCAGTCGAAACCTCAGGGGGGAGTTGACCCCCACATTTGAATGCCTACGGCTGGCACTGTATGCATTTAACTAGATATGTGGCATGTTCCACATTCTTTCGGCTGCATTTTTTGAATTGCAATTAAATTTTTGTCGTATTAACTTTATGTGTTTGTTCCCTCTCTTTGTGTGTAAGCTTGAGGGCAGGTACCCTTTCTCAGAGGGACAAAGGCTTTGTGTTCTCAGCGACAGAAGAGACATAAAGGAGATACGGGCATGCTCTGGGGTGAGGTCGTGGCTGTGATGTTAGTTGGCTATTTTTGATTCAGTCGCAAGAGCAAACCCTCCCCAGGCTTCCTTCCCTCAACCCCGGCTCCTTGCTCCATTCCAAAATTAGGCTCACCTTTCTAACATCCCCAGCAGAAACTCACCTGTCTTAAAATCTTTCTCTGCTTCATGCAACCAGATGTGATCACAGCCCTTCAGTCTTTGATCTCTCCTCTCTTGGTAATTTTCTTGTTTATTTAACCTAAAGAATCAAAGCCGTTTGCCTTATAGAAGGAGTTCATGGATTCCCCAGGGTGGGGTGGGGATTGCTAAGGATAGAATTCTGCAAAGTCCATGATATAGACAAAAGTTACATTTTAATTTTCACTAGTACCTGAATCCGTTCAGTTCAGTCGCTCAGTCATGTCCAACTCTTTGCCTGAATGGTATTTAGTATTTCCCTTAATCATGAATGCAGGCAACGAGAAGTCCCTGTGATGTTATTACTAACAGAAATCACAGGTATTTTCACATCACCTTCAGTTTTTATATATCTCAAAGTATCATTTAAGCTACCATACTCTTAAGATCATCTTCAATTCACCACTAAGTCTTACTTAATGTATTAATAAACATGTTACTGTATCACAAATTTTTTAGTATTTCGATAGTTGTATTTTACTAAAATTGTCACTGGTGTCTGAATGCAATATTTTTAAAATTATTATGAGATAGATTCACAGGCTTCCCCAGATGCCCAAAGGGCCTTAACCCACAGAAAGGGTTAAGAAGCCACACCTGGGGAGCGGTTCCCTGCCACCTTTTCTCGGACAGATCTGTGCTGCTAACCACATTGCCCTGGAATCAGGGTGTGAAGCCCCCCTGGAAGGGCCGGGCAGGGTGGGGGCACCTCACTCCGGTCTGGGCCTGGAGACCCAAACAGTCCAAGGTCATTTACTGACCTCCTGCTTCAGCACAAGCTCCTCCCTGTGCTAATTCTGGGGAAACAGCGATGAACAACGACAGAGACCCTGGGGGAGCTCGTGGAGGCAGACAACCACCTCACTCCCAGCAGCTGCTAGTCCATACCTTCCATCAGGTCAAGGATCTTGTGCCAATACGAGGTCAAGTTCAGCAGTGTACCTCCATATCCCAGCATGATGCATGGCACATAATAGGTGCTCAACAAAGAGGATTTAGGTAAATAACTGGTTGAGCTGTTGGCACTGGGAAAAATCCCTGTAAAGTACTTAAGAGGTATTCAATAAATATTAGGTTTTCACATTTTAATTACATTTCTTTGTCTGATAACTTTATTGAGGCATTTTTGACATATCATATAGTCTACCCATTTCAATGGTTTTTAGTACCTTAACCAAATTGCACAACTACCACTATAAATCAGTTTTAGAAGATGTCAGCTCTCCCAGTAAGATCTCTCGTGCTGTTTACTATTTCCACCTCCTGCCTCAGGCAACCACTGATTGTCTTTCCGTCTCTGTAGATTTGCCTTTTATGGACATTTCCTATAAATGGAATCATACAATATGTGATTCCTCATGCCTGGCTTCTTTCACCAAGTATCATGTTTTTCAAATTCACATTATAGCATCAGTAGGACCTTCCTTTCTACTACCAACCTCTTCTAAAATGTGGTAGTTTGAATTTTGCATTACCTCATTTACTTTTCTGCACATCAGTTCCTCAACTGGAAATGGGCCTAATAAAAATATCTACCCCGGGGACTTTCCTGGTGGCCCAGAGGTTAAGACTTCACCTTCCAGTGCAGGGGGTGCAGGTTCAGTCCCTAGTAAGGGAGTTAAGACCCCAAATTCTTGGGCCACAAAAGCAAAACATAAAGTGAGCAATATTATTAAAAAAATTCAATAAAGACTTAAAAAAAAAAACCAGAATATCTACCTGGGAGGGTGGTTAAGGGTTAAATGACTCAATGCATATAAAGTCAGCATGCAGTAAGTGCTCAATAAAATGTTAGCTATCATCACCATTATTTCTTTTTCATTCTTTCTGCTTATGCCAGTGTGAAAAGCCCATAAATGTCCCAAGAAGCAGGGCAAAAAATAAGCCTCTCCCACGATCCCACACCCAGTGGCCCTCCCCATCATCTGAGCCCAGTTCTGTTGCCAGGAAGAATGAACTGCCCTCTCCCTTGCATCCCCCATTCCCACCCCCAGGCTGCAGTTTCTAGAACATTCCCATCAGGTGTCTTCATGGCGAAATGAAAGACAGCAGTAAAACATGGCGGCACAGAGGAAAGGGAATGGTTATTCGCCCCCCATGATGCACCAGGTGAAAACTAATCCTTTAAAAGGCACAGGCAAATTCTTGAGAGGGCCCATCTCTCCTCCCCCCAAACAATAATGACAATAACAACAGCCAAAAAAAACAAAAAAGAGCTGGCAGAAAGGGTGACTCTCGCCCATCCCAGCAGCAACGGCACGCTGCCCAGCCTCGTCCCTCCTGGGCACCTCCAGGCTTATAGGCGGCTTAAGCTACCTGTTGGCTCAACAATTATTCTGGGTGGGTTTGCCTTCCTCGAAAAGGGCGTAGGTTTCACTGACGTCAGGGCGCCAGAGTGTCCCACTGGCTGCCTAGACAACCCTCTTCTTGGTCAGCAGAACTCTGGTTGCTTCCACTGCCTTCTCTGGGCCTCTCTCACGCAGGCCAGCCGGGCGGTATGGCAGTGTGGTTACAAGCAGGGCATGCAGGGCCAGGCTCTATCAATTTACGGTGTGGCTGTGGGCAAGTTACTCACCTGCTCTGTCTCAGTTTCTCCTTCTGTAAAATGGGATGGTAGTAGTTTATGGGGTTACCATGAGGACGAAGCAAGTCCACAGAGCTGAGAGCAGTGCCTGGAATGTTTTAAGTGCCAGTTATCATGAATCAACATTCCTCAACCCCCTGCCAGGCACTGTTCTGGGGTGGGGAGGGTCTTTGAGCTCCATGTGACAGGAAGTAAAGGCCAAGGGTTGCAGAAGCCTAACCAGGGCCATGCTGGATCATTCTAGGGGGAGCCACAAATTTGGAGAGGCCCCTGCTTTTAGGCCTTCTTCCGTCATTTCCAAATGACTGCACCTGTTAGGCATCTTCTTTGCACGGGTGCCAAGCTGCTTCATTTGTGTCTGATTCTTTGCAGCCACATGGACTGTAGCCTGCCAGGCTCCTCCATCCATGGGGATTCTCCAGGCAAGATTACTGGAGTGAGTTGCCGTGCCCTCCTCCAGGGGATCTTCCTGACCCAGGGATCAAACTCATATCTCTTATGTCTCCTGCATTGGCAGGTGGGTTCTTTACTACCTGGGAAGCCCAGGATCTTCTTCACCCTGACTCGATCACTAAACCTCTGCATGTTAAAGACCCTTCTTACAGATGGGGAGCCTGAGGCTCAGGGGGTGAAGAGCTTATCCCAAAACACAATTCACAGCACAGTGGAACTCTGAACCCAACTTTGAACTCCAAGTCCCATCCATTCTGCTCCCGCTCTAGCCTCTTCCTCGACCACCCAAAGATGGAACATTCAAACATTGATCTGAGAAGTGAGCCCTTGAAGTGATTTCTACCATCCTGTTCCATGGTGTTGGCCTTCAGGTGAGTAGAACCGGGCACGGAGAAGCGATGGGCAGGGGCATTGTTAGACGAGCCCAGAGCCACGATGAGAAACAGCACCGTGCCCTCCTGTCTCCAGGTCTTTCCACATGCTGGCCCAACTCCAGGGACACCGATCCCCTTCTCGCTGGCTAGCTCTCACTTATCCTCCAGATCCTGGCTTTAGCAGCACCTCTTCATTGCTGTCTTGTTTTGACCTTGCCTTAAGGGATGATGTACATTCAACAAATATGTGTAGAGCTCGATGAATTTCTACACATGCACACCCTAGGGTACTCCACACCCAGTTCATTTCCCGCAAACAGAAATCTCCCTGGTGACCCCTTCCAGTGACACCTCCCAAAGGTGATTGGGCTCTGATGTATCTCACCGTGGATTCCTTTCTAGCGTCATGGACAACAGAATCGGACAGTACATTTTTTTACTTCTTTCGCTCAGTCTTATCTGTAGGAGATCCACCCACGTAGTTTGGGCTTCTTTGCTGGGTCATATCATGTGCTGTGAACATGTCACAGTGTATTTCTCCATTCTACCATGGATGGACATGTGGGTGGTTTCTAGTTTGGGGCTATTTGAAGTAAAGCTGCTAAGAGCCTTCTCATCTCTGTCTTTAGGTGAACATAAGCATTTGCTCTTCTTGAGTAGAAACTGGGGGATGGGGTTGCTGTGGGGCAGGGGTTGTGTATGTTTGGAGTTGGTCGATAGAGCCAGACAGTTTTCCAGGTTGGCCATCTAAATGTGTACCCCCAGCAGCAGTGTATGAGGGTTCAGATTGCTCCAAATCCCAGCTAACTGTCTTGTTGTTTGGTTGCTAAGTTGTGTCTGACTCTTTGCAACGCCATGGACTCTAGCCCGCCAGGCTCCTCCTTCCACGGGATTTCCCAGACAAGGACACTGGAGTGGGTTGCCATTTCCTTCTCCAGCGGATCTTCCCGACCCAGAGCTTGAACCCCATCTCCTGAGTCTCCTGCACTGGCAGGCGGGCTCTTTGCCGCTGGGCCACCAGTCGTTTCCTGTTCAGTAGCTCAGTCGTGTCCACCTCTTTGTGGCCCCATGGACTGCAGCACGCCAGGCCTCCCTGTCCTTCACTATCTCCCAGGGTTTGCTCAAACTCACGTCCATTGTGGCAATCAAGCCATCCAGCCACCTCATCCTCTGTCGCCCCTCCTCCTCCTGCCCTCGATCTTTCCCAGCATCAGGGTCTTTTCCAGTTAGTCACTGGAGCTTCAGCTTCAGCACCAGGCCTTCCAATGAATATTCAGGGTTGACCAGGGAAGTCCAATATTCAGTACAGTCAGAGATAAACAATAAGATTTACTGTATAACATAGGGAACTATATTCAATATCTTGTAATAACCTACAATAGAAAATCATCTGAAAAAGTATATCAAAAAATCACTTTTCTGCATACCTGAAACTGACAGTCTTGTAAACCAACTCTACTTCCAAAAACATATTCAGCATAATCAGTGCTTTTTTATTGTAAGAGTAGCACTTCCCCTAGAACCACTCTGCACCCTCAACACCAGGGTAGGTAGGGGCCTCTTGTTGCTCTTCCCCGTTGTAGATTCATTCGTCCGTAGCATTCCCCGCTAATTCCTTGTCTCCCTCATGGCAGGAAGCGAGGGCTCCTTGAGGGAGGGAAGAAAACCATCTATCTCCTTGGAAGGGAGAAGCCAGGCCCTGTCACCCCAGCCCCAGGCCACTCGCCCTCTGCCAGTGCAGCCGGAAGCGCAGGCCTGAGGACGCAGGGCCCCTCTCTCTGATGCGCCCTAAGCAATTTCAAGCCCCGAGCTTAACGAGAAGGCTCCTCACTGGATGTGTGACGCGGGGCCCTCTGAGCCTGTTTCTCTGTCTATAAAGTGGCAATGATGCCTCTGCCCCACAGGCTCGTGTTGTGTGTTGTATGTGCTCAGGCTGTCCGACTCTTCACAGCCCCGTGGCCTGTAAGCCACCAGGCTCCTCCATCCTCGGGATTTTTCCACACGAGGATATTGAGCTGGGTTGCCATTTCCTCCTCCAGGGGATCTTTCGAATCCAGGGATTGAACCCACGTCTTCTGCAGCTCCTGCACTGAAGGTAGATTCTTTACCCACCGAGCCATTTGGAGGAGCCCCTATGAGGGTGTGGTAGGGGCTAATGAAACGCTAAATTACGTTCCTGGAAGGGAGCCTGACAGAGGTGGGTGGCTCTTTGCAGTCAAAAGCCTGTCGCCCTCTGTCAGAGATGACCTCCCAAGCTTCCTTGTTCTCGTCGGAAAGCTCTACAAACTGCCCGGCAGCATGATGCAACCTGGCCATCGCTGCCTGAGCAGACAGGCCTCTGACCCCAAGAACCAACAGGCACTTCTCTCTGCTCCCTGCCCGGTGCTTCAGTCATTCCTCATGCTGTCCTTCTTAGACCCGTCCCAGTAGAAAGAGTCTGTGGGCCAGGCACCATTTCACCTGGATCACCTCCTTCTCTCCAAACCTCATCAATCTGAGGAAAGACTCTCATTCCACTTTTACAGATGGAGAAACGGAGGCTTGGAGAGGAAAAGCTAGATTCTTTCCCCTGTCTCAGGGCCTGGCAATCTTAGGTCCGAAACCTTAAGCCAGGTCCTGCCTGGATACTGTAATGTCCACACCGACCTCAGGATGAGCAAGGACCCTGCAGCTGCAGGGTGTGTGGGCTGTTGCCAGGGAGGCCCTGGGAGTTCCAGGAGCAAGATGGGGCAGGACAGGGGCGTCTTCACCCCTTGGGGACCCTCCTGTCTCCTCCACTGGCTTGCTTTGCTCCCATTAAGAGATGAGCTGGGTAAATTCCCACACAACCCACCTCCGATTTCTGGTTTGCAAACAGCTTTTCACTTGCCAGGGAAAGCGCTCAGAGGAGGCAGGTCCTCTGAGGCCTCGTGGTCCTGTTCCTGCTGAAACAGACACCCCCAGTCATGGGGCCGCCTCGCGGGAGGTGACTGCCAGCAAGGAGTGAGTCAAAGCCCTTTTTCCCAGAGGCCTGCCTCTTCCAGGGCCATGAAAAGGAGGAATGCGTCTGAACTCATCCCAGACCCTGATGACAGGACCAGCTCCCTAATTGTCCTGAATGCAAGTTTGAAATGACTCGCCGCAGAAGTCACCATGTCAGCCTCAGCGACTTCCCGATGGCTGTTTCGTAACTGCAGAGTCTTCAGCCAGCCAGAGGCTTCCTTGGTCCACACCTTCCAGCACAGCTCAGATGAGAGGCGTCACCTCTGTGTCCAGCAACTGGGGATTGACTGCTTAAGTCACGACATGTCCATAAGAAGTCATACTCAGGCAATCCTGAGGATAACACACACATCTTTATTGGCACGAAGGAGGTCCTCCAGTTATCACTGAAGGGAAAAAGCACCACTGCAAAACACTATAAAACCATATCATTTGTATGTGGGATCAAAAACTAAAACCAGTGAATATAACAAAAAATAAACGGATTCACAGATACAGAGAACACACTAGTGGCTACCAGTGAGGGAGAGAGCAGAGGGACGAGCGTGGGCAGGGGAGCCACAAGCATCCTACTACGTATATAAGGATACACTGGACAGCCAGGGAATATAGCCAATATTGTGTAGGAACCGTAAACTTTAAAACCTGTGAACCACTATGCTGTACATCTGTACCTTATGTAATACTGTACCTCAAATAGACTTCAATTAAAAATGAATAAAACTATAAAGTCCCACTTTTAAAGTATTCATCTTTGATCCATGGCTCTGTCCATGTGTTTATACACAGGGAAAAATTCTGTAAGGACATCCCAAAGGTCAGCTGACGGCTTTTGTTCTTTTACACACCTTTCAGTGTTTTCTGAATAATAACATATACGGATAAAGAACTAAAGAATCTCCCGATGAAAGTGAAAGAGGAGAGTGAACAAGTTGGCTTAAAACTCAACATTCAGAAAACCAAGGTCATGGCATCTGGTCCCATCACTTCATGGCAAATAGATAGAGAAACAATGGAAACAGTGACAGATTTTATTTTTCTGGACTCCAAAATCACTGCAGATGGTGACTGCAGCCATGAAATTAAAAGACGTTTGCTCTTTGAAAGAAAACTTATGACCAACCTAGACAGCATATTAAAAACTAGAGACATTACTTTGCTAACAAAGGTCCGTCTAGTCAAGGCTACAGTTTTTCCAGTGGTCATGTGTGGATGTGAGAGTTGGACTATAAAGAAAGCTGAGCACTGAAGAATTGATGCTTTTGAACTGTGGTGTTGGGGAAGACTCTTGAGAGTCCCTTGGACTGCAAGGAAATCAAACCAGTCCATCCTAAATGAAATCAGTCCTGACTATTCGTTGGAAGGACGGATGCTGAAGGTGAAATTCCCATATTTTGGCCACCTGATACGAAGAACTGACTCATTTGGAAAGACCCTGATGCTGGGAGAGATTGACAGCCAGAGAAAAAGGAGACGACTGAGGATGAGATGGTTGGATGGCATCACCGACTCATGGACGTGAGTCTGAGTGAACTCCGGGAGTTGGTGATGGACAGGGAGGCCTGGCATGCTGCTGTCCATGGGGTCACAAAGAGCCGGACACGACTGAACAACTGAACTGAACTAATATATATATATGTGTGTGTGTGTGTGTGCATGTGTGTATATATATATATGTAACACATATGAAAACAGTTGCGAGTCATCACAGTGGTAAGGATATCAACACCATTATCTCATTTAAACGACACATCAATTGACGAAGCTGCTCAAATTCTACCTGCATTTTAAAATGAGCCCTTATCACATTTAAAGGGGGGGCTTCTCAGGTGGTGCAAAGTGGTAAAGAAACTGCCTGCCAATGCAGGAGACATAAGAGACAGGGGTTCGATCCCTGGATCGGGAAGATCCCCTGGAGGAGGAAATGGCAACCCACTCCAATATCCTTGCCTGAAAAATCCCATGGACAGAGGCGCCTGGCAGGCTACAGGCAATAGGGTCACAAAGAGTCGGACATGACTTAGCACAGCACACACTTTTAAAAGGAGAGAAATAGAAAAGCTATTTTCACTTTGAGGAAAAAAACCCCAACATTATTATGTAAAATAAAAAGCACTGGGCCAAGTGGGAGATCTAAAGATGCGTGGGATGTGGACTTTGACTTCAAGAACTTTGCAGCCCCAGGTCCTTGAAGAACTAGACATGAGTTTACCTCTAGTAAGCAGGACCAAAGAGGCAGCTGGCAGAGTGTTATAAGGACACGGAGCAAAACATGTCACTTTAGGGGCAATGAAACAATGTATTGAGCACCTCCTATGTGCCTTCTGTCCAGAGCATCTCCTATTTCAGGCTCACAACAGCCCTTGAGATGGGCACAACTTCCACCACTGTACTCACGAGAATAGCCAGGCTCTACAAGGTTCTGGGATGTTCCCAGAGTTGTAAAGCTAGCAGCGGCGCAGGTGGGAATCTGAAATTCTGTCTCCAAAGCCAATGCTTTCTCTCCCACTCCTCACACTCCCACCATCCCCAGGGGACTGGAGTCAGGACAAAGCAGCTTCTGAAGGAATATTGCAACAGCAGAAGAGGCAACAGAAGCAATTCTCTCTCCAGGTCTCCGCTGCCTCACCTTTAAATTGGGGGGCAATATACCCCACAGGGCTCGTGTGAGGGTTAGAAGAGAAACCCAACATGTTGCCAGGTAGAGACACTGGAGACAGTCATGCATATAAAGCGTCTGGAACACATGCCTGCTGCGAACCGAGTGTTCGGTTAAATAGAGGCTGCAGGGGGCTCTGGAGTCAGGTTGCCTGCGTCTGCGTCCCTTCTCTGCCACTGACCATGTGATAGTTGGACAAGTTACGAATGGGCTCTGTACCTCACTTTCTCCCTCTATAAAATGGGGTGACAATAAAAGTCCCAACCTCAGGCTTTTGTCAGGACAACTAAGGAAGGGAAGGTATATAAGGGATTCAGACCAATGTCTGGCACGCAGTAGGTGGTTAATGAATGGTCGGTATTGTTATTCATATTATTTTGCACTGCAAAGACTTCTGAAGCCAACAGAGCCTGATCCTTGCTGGTAAGGGTTTTTTTTAAAGGACTCCCCCCACCCCGCCCCCGCCTTGAAATGTAAACATCCCTGGGAAGAACAGTAACACCACTGGTTTCCGTCTGCCAACGTTTGGAAAGATGAAGGCGATGGTGTCATGGGTAAAGATGAGAGATGGAGATCCAGGGGTCAGGCCTCAGAGGGAAGGGAAAGAACCTCTTACAGAAGAACCTAAACTGGGAAGAAAGGTCACTTCAGACATAACCCTAACATTTAGCTTCTCACCCAGCCCAATGCTAGTCGCTCAAGATGAGGCAGAAAATGGCGATTAATTGTAGCTCACATTGCTGAGTAGTTGTTATGGATCAGGCGCTTACCTGCCTCCGCTTCATTCACACAGGCAGTCATTTGGCCCTCACGTGATGCTATGAGCACATGCTCGCGTCCCCATCCTACACATGAGGAAACAGAGGCCCAGGAATCTCAACTGACTTGCGAACGTCACACGACTAATATGTGGTCCAGCCAGGACTGTCCCTGTGACTTGCATGCCCCCTGATTCAGCGGATGGACAGACCCCTCCCTTTACTCCCTGGTTCCCCAACTCCCAAGCAGCCAAGAAAAGCCTCTGCCATTGGGTTGGAATCCATCCTTGGGAATTTCTGGCCTTCTTTGTAGACAACCACTAAGGATGTCTGGAGGAAAGAGCTTGTCTGGCCAGCGGTCAGGAGTCCCCAGACCTCAGCCCTCCTCTGGGGATCTCATTCGAAGTTAGCCACCATCCTCACCTGTCAGGGGAAAGTCAGACCCACCAGCCCACAGGCAGGGCTGACGTCTGTTTTGGAGGAGGCTTTGGGGAGGCACAGTTCACCCCCTGTGACCTAACGCTGTGGGGCCAGGGTCACGGCCCAGGGCCAGTGACACCTGTCCTGCTGCTCACTCAGGCGTGAGTCACCCCTCGCAGAGCCTCAGACTTCCCAGCTAAAACATGGTGCGGGGGGCTCAGAAGAGACAGTCTTGCGGGGACGTTCAGCTCCCCCCAGATTCGGTTAGAGTTCTCTTCCCTCTTGGCTCTCAGCAAAGGAGCAGGAAGACACAGTCCTTACCCTCAAGGGATTCGAGTGGGGTGGCAGGGACAGTCACCTCCTGACCCTGTCCACACCCCAGCGCCAAGTGTCACCAAGTCCAAGCTGGCACTGCCCACCACACGGCATACCGATAAACCGAGAGACGAGTTACCGGGGCAAGGAATAGTGGCTTTATTCATAGAGCCAGCAGACCAAGACAATGGTAGACTCGTGCCCCAAAGAACCATCAGGCCTCCTTCACATAAAAGGGATGGGAGAAAAGTCAAACATTTCCTGGTCCCGGTCAGCCGCCAGAGTCATTCACAGGTGGGCCTGGTCAGGATGCTCTCTGTGAGCTAAACAAAGGTATTTTAGCTTAATGTCATTACCCGGGAGGCAGGGCTCCCAGAGATGGACCATTATGTATAATTTAAGCTTATGGGTAACATCCGTTTAGTGATTAACTTGTAATAGAATCCGAAGGTCCTTCCCTATTACACAAGTGTATGACGTCAAGTTATTTTTCTCTGAGCCTCAGTTTCCCTCACTATAAAGTGGGGCTATAAGAGCTACCCTTAAAATTATAGTGTTACCACATGAGACACCACTTCATACCCACGAAGATGGCTAGCAACAAAAAAAAAGAGGGGGGGCTGGAAATAACAAGTGTTGACCAGAATGTAGAGAATTTGGAACCCTCATGCACCGCTTGTGAGAATATAAAAGGTGCAGACACGATGGGAAACAGTTTAGCATTTTCTCAAGAAGTTAAACATAGAACTACCAGCAGTTCCGTTCCTAGGAATATGTACCCAGGAATTGAAAGCCGGGACTAAAAGACACCCTGTCCACCGGCGCTGAGAGCAATGTTATTCACAGTAGCCAAAACCCAGAAACAACCAAAGTGTCTGTCTACGGATGAACGAAAAAACAAAATGCGGCAAAGACACCCAATGGGCTATCACTCAGCCATAAAAAGAAGGGAAACTCTGACACACGCTATCACATGGATGAATCTAGAAGACGTTATGCCAAGTGAAGTAAGCCAGACACGAAAGGATAAACAGGGCACGATTCCACTTGTGTAAAGTATCTGGAACAGGTTACAGAGACAGAGCGTGGGAGAGCGACTACCAGGGGCTGCAGGGAGGGGGAGCAGGGAGTTAGTATTTCATGGGTCCAGGGTATCGAATTGGGATGAGGACAAATTCTGGAAATGGTTAGTGGTAATAGGTGCAGAGTACTGTGAATGAATTAAATACCACTGAGCTGTACATTTAAAATGGTTCAAACGGTAAATCACATGTTATGTATCAGTTCAGTCAGTTCAGTGGCTCAGTCGTGTCCGACTCTTTGCGACCCCATGAATCGCAGCACGCCAGGCCTCCCTGTCCATCACCAACTCCCAGAGTTCACCCAGACTCACGTCCATTGAGCCAGTGATGCCATCCAGCCAGCTCATCCTCTGTCGTCCCCTTCTCCTCCTGCCCCCAATCCCTCCCAGCATCACCAAAATAAAACTATACCTTGTTTTTTGGTTTCTTTTTACCATTAGGAAAAAAAAAACAAAAAACCTTGGGGCCTGTTAAACGAGACAGGTGTGCAACCCCCAGTTATAAGTCATCCCCTTATATTTCCTTGCCAAGAAGGGACAAGAGACAGACCAAAGTCCGCCACCAGCAAGGCATGCCCTCTGCTGAGCCCCAGAACAGGCGTGGGGTGGGAGAGGGTCTGCAGGACCTGTAGACCCTACTGTCTACTCTCTCCCAGAACCCCGCCCCCAAGGAGGCTCTGCGGCCCAGCGATACCCACAGAGCGTCAAAAGTGATGAATGACAAGGGGCAAAGTGGTCCCGGAGGCTGGGAGGAGCAGAAGCGGCAGGAGGGGATGCTGTCCTTAAACCAAAGTCCTGGGGAATTCGAAAGCAAAGACAAGGACAGTGGGGCCACTGGGAAGCTGGGGAGGCTTCCTGAAGGAGGTAACCTTGAACTTGGTTTTGAAGGAGGCAGAGATGGGACACCCCTGGTTTCTTGCAACACCTCTGCTTAGGCTGGATGCAGCGACAAACCATTTATGGAGCTTCTACTCAGCACTTACTCAGTCCTAACAGTGACCCTGTGAGGTGGCAGTCATTGTACAGAGAGGGAACCTGAGGCCCGCTAGACTGCACTTGTCCAGCGTGGCGGCCCAAAGGTTGAAACCCACGCTTATCTGACCCCCAGATCCATGCTGCCCCCACAGTACAATGCTTCTCCCACAGGATTCGAGCGGGCCCCACGTCCCTCACGACCCCACCCCACAGATGTGTGACTTCCACCTAAGGAGGAGGCTGTGGATTTAAACCCGGACTTACACCTGGCTGGGGAGAAGTGCAGGTGGCCCCTGGAACTCGCGATTGTTCTCTGAAATGGGGACAGTCTTGCGTGGTCCGTGCCCTGAACTTGTGGAGTCTGTGCTAATTCTAATGTCAGAACTGCACTGAACTGTGGGACGCTTAGTCGGTGTTGAAGAATTGTATAACTGGTATGGGAGAAAAGCACACAGTTTGGTATCAGGAAAAAAACAGTATCACACAGTCGTCTAAAAACGTTTAATGGTGCCAAGTGATTGGAGGAGACCCAGGGCGTCCAGGGCGCCTGCGGGCCCTTGCTCTTGGCCTGGCCGGCGCTGCAGTTGTTTGCTGTGTGGCCGTTCACTGAGCTATAAAGGTACCTGCCTGTGTGCTTCTGTCTGCTACTGTTACTTCATAATATGTAACAAGTCCCAAAGGTTGTTTCCTAAATTTTAACTTTACCGGTGAGAAAAAAACACATCTAAGGGCTAGATCTGGCTCCCAGGGAGCAAGTTTGCAACCCTTGAGTTAAGTGTTTTCTCCCAGGTGGAGGGCACCTGGCTGGTGAAATGACCAGGGCGCCAGGATCCGTCTCCCAGCTGAGAAGAGCTGGCAGCAGGGGACGAGGACCGCCAGGGCGCTTAAGGTCCAGCCCCTCGTCCTGCACGTAAGGTGTCGTTATCTCATGACTCAGATGCGGCCAGCAAGGTCCAGGCGCCCCCGACGAGAGGCCCCGCATCAAGTCATCATCCTGGGACTTCCCTGGTGGCCCAGCGGTTAGGAACCGCCTGCTAGTGCCGTGGACAGTGAGTTCAGTCCCTGGTCCAGGAGGATCCTGCGTGCCACGGAGCAATGAAGCCTGTACACCAGGCTCCTGAGCCCGCATCGTAGACCACGGGCCACAGCTACAGAAACCCGGGCGCCCTAGAGCCTGTTCCCCACAAGGGAAGCCCCCGAAATGCGAAGCCCATGCGTGGCATCAAAGAGCAGCCCCTGCTCCCCATGACTAGAGAAAGTCCAAGCACAGCAACAAAGATCAAGCGCCACAATTAATTAACTAATCTTTAAAAGTCACCATCTCATTAGGGGCCTCAACACCTCCAACAAATTTCCAGCTCTGTTTATCTCATCTTCAAGAGCCTCTTGCAGGTCTCTGCCTGGAGCAGGGCAGGTGGGATCCCAAGACTTTCTCTGCGGCCTCTTCCACGGGGCCTCACTTGCTTTCATGACCTTGAGTCACTCTTGCTGCAATTTTAATTATTATTTTAACGATGCTTTCCAAAGATGCTTGGCGGCCTTCGGGCACTAAGGTCTCATCAGCCCAAATTCATCCCCATTACTGTGATTAGTATTTTATTAACAGTAATAATTCCCTGCACAGTCCATCAATTTGTCATTAGGTGATTTCAGAACACTGGTAGAGGCTGGCTCACAGCAGGTCAGAGGCAGCGTTTTGCCTCCCGTGATTAGAACTCAGCACACGCCATGAGTGGTCTCCATGACCAGGGCCGGGCGCAGTGCTGGCATTTCCAATGGCACCTCCCACAAGAGGATGTTAGGCCTTAAACAGTGAGATGACCTCTTATGCATTCTTTTCCCACATTTTTTTCTTTAAATTTGACCAGGATAAAGTCTATCTCGTTCTGTTTGTCCCTGGAACCTCTCCATGTCTTTTTAGCACAGACAGAACAGACCCCAGGCTTGGACCCTTGGGCTGGACCTGGTGAAAATTTAATGATGCCAGTTTGCTTTTCTAGGTTATTTTCACGGTCATCTTCTATTAAGGGATGTAAATTTTCCTTTTCAAATGAGTTTATTTAAGTAATACAAGGTGAATCTAAAGAAAATATTTTTTTTTTATTTAGAGAAAAATTGCTTTAGAACGTTGTATTGGTTCCTGCCACACAACAACTCAAAATCAGTCATAATTTTATATATATATATACCCCCTTCCTCTTGAGCCTCCCTTCCCCCCTCCCAATTCCACCCCCTAGGTCATCACAAAGCCCCAGACTGGGCGCCCTGTGTTATATAGCAGCTACCCACTAGCTATCTATTAGTGTATATATGTCAATGATACTGAAGAAAATATTAAAGAAATAACAATCTGGATCAGAGGTCAGCAAACTGTGGCCTGCGTGCCGAATCTGTTGCACTGCCAGTCTTTGTATGGTTCATGAACTAAAAATGTTTTTAATAAATGTAGAAGCTGCTCTGTAACATAGGGAGCCCAGTCTGGGGGAAGGGAGTGGAGAATAAAACATGAAGAATATTTTTTGATATGTGACACATACATGAAATTCAAATTTCAGGGTCCAGAAACCAAGTTGAATTGGCACACATCCATGTTTATTGATTTACATTTTACCTAAGGCTGCTCTCCTGCCACAATGGCAGAGCTAAGTAGTTGCAAAAGAGACCAAATAGCCCACAATGTTTAAAATACTTGTTATTTGATCCTTTACAGAAAAAGTTTTCTGACCCCTGGTTAAGGTGGTTGGCTGACACGGCCAAGATCTTGTGATGGTACCAGAGCGAGTCAGTCCCTCATCAGAACTCTAGGAGGTTATCATCATTCGTTTCCACCCAGTTTACAGGTGAGAAGGAAACTGGGGCTCAGAGAGGTTTGGTGACTTGCGTGAGGCCACGCAGCCAGTCAGCAGAAAGTCAGGATGCGAACCAAGGTCAGACTCCAAAGGGGCACTTGGTGGGCAGGGTTGAACATCACGTAGGCTTTGCTGATCTTTCTTGCCACCCGTTCATTTTCTTCATGTCCCTCAAATACACCTAGTACTTTCTCTCAAACCTCTCTACCTTTGTTCAGACACCTCTTCTTCCTGTTAACTCCAGCAGGATAGCCCCTCCTCCAGGAAGTCTCTGCTCTAGCCCATCCCTCCTGGACCCAGGGCAGACTTCCCTCCTCTCCCCTTCCCACACCGGTACCTGCATGTCAGTGGATTTTTCATCATCATTATTATTATTATTATTATTTTTGCCCCATTGCACAGCACACGGGATCTTAGTTTCCCGACCAGGGATCGAATCTGTACCTCCTGCATAGGAAGTGCAGAGTCTTAATCACTGGACTGCCAGAGACGCTCCCATCATCATTTCTTGATGACACGGCTCATCTCCACAGCTCAGGAAACGCCCTGGAGGGCGGGGACGGCGACGAACACAGAGCCCTAATCACTGAGCAGAACCAGTCAGGCCCTCCTCGCCTCGAGCCTCGTCTCTGGCCACCTCACCTCGCCCTGCTTCTGCTTTCTGCTTTCTGCTCCTGCAGGACTGAACCACCTGTAATTCCCCAAACCCTTTTGAGTCAGCTCAGGCCTCTCTGCCTATGCATGGCTGTTCCTTCTGCTGGAACATCCTCCCTGCCCCTTCTGCACCTAACTCCTACGCATCCTTCAAAGCCCCAACCAGGCATCAGTTTGGAGACTGCTGCATACCCCCTCCCACCCCAACAGAGCAGACCCTTCCCTCCCCTTGGCTCTTCCATGCCCCCTGGCCCTGGTGAGGCAGCAGGAAAGGAGGCTTAGCCTGCAGGCTCTGGACAGTCTGGGGTCCAGTCTGGCTCTTCTCAGCTCTAGTTCTCTGTCATTGCCCCAGTGACTGAGCCTTGCTCTGCCTCAGCTGTTTAACCTATAAAAAGAGGGCGGTAACAGAAGGTTGCTCCTGGTATCACTGTGACGCTTGGATGAGATAACGCCTGGGAAGCCCTTACCCAGAGAGAGGCTCCATCACTGTCTGCTGTTTTATTTCTTTTCCTCACTTCTTTTTTTTAACCTGGCTGCACCAGGGCTCAGTTGTGGCACACAGGACTTTCAGTCTTCACCATGTCGTGTGGGATCTAGTTCCCTGACCAGGGATGGAAGCTGGGCCCCGGAATTAGGAGCACGGAGTCTTAACCGCTGGACCACCAGGGAAGTCCCAGCCTCTCCTGTTACTACTGCACCGTGATTCCGATTGTCAGATTCCAATTGTCAGCCCTCCGAGTGCTGGGGGTTCTGCGAGAACCGGGAAATGGCTCTTGTCTCCGTGACTCCCCCGTGCCCTGTTCAGCAGATTGGGGTGAGATACTCAGGAAACATGATTTCTCCTCCTTCCACCTCCTCAGCTGCACCCCCACCCCTACTGCCCTCTGGACAAAGCAAACAGGCCCCAGGGTGGCTCTCAGCCTGCCCAAGTACAAGCCTACTTTCTCACGGGGGTCCCCAACACAAATCCAGGGCTGCAGGTTCCAGGCTCCCCAGGGCCACCCTGAGAGCTGCCCCCACAGCAGCCCTTCCAGCCCATTGCAAATCCAAAGAGAGCACCCCATAAAGTTGGTTTATGAGCCAGGAAAAAGATCAGGACGCTTGCCTTGTTCCTGAGTCACTAAGACCACAAAGAAGGCCACACCAGTGTCCTTGTTTCCTGTTCAGCCCCCAGGCCCTCTCCTGAGAGGGGACCCCCCGCCAACCCCATAAATCAGAAAAAGAAAAAAAAAAAACTGCGCAGCCAAAGGCACACCTAAATACTGTCCTTAATAGCTGGGTTCAGGGCCAATATGGCAGCAGGCAGAGCAAACCAAAGCCTTCCCCAAACCAGAGTCCCCATACATCTAAGTGCAAAGCAGGTGGGTCAGCTGCTCGGCTGATCTTCACGACCCAGATAATCATGTTGGTGTGATCACTCACCTAGAGCCAGACATCCTGGAATGAGAAGGCAAGTGGGCCTCAGAAGCATCACTGTGAACAAAGCTAGTGGAGGTGATGGAATTCCAGTTGAGCTATTTCAAATCCTACAAGATGATCCTGTGAAAGTGCTGCACTCAATATGCCAACAAATTTGGAAAACTCAGCAGTGGCCACAGGACTGGGAAAGGTCAGTTTTCATTCCAATCCCAAAGAAAGGCAACGCCAAAGAATGTTCAAACTATGTCACAATTGCACTCATCTCACATGATAGCAAAGTAATGTTCAAAGTACTCTAAGCAAGGCTTCAACAGGACATGAACCATGAACTTCCAGATGTTCAAGCTGGTTTTAGAAAAGGCAGAGGAACCAGAGATCAAATTGCCAACATCTGTTGGATCATTGAAAAAGCCAGAGAGTTCCAGAAAAGCATCTACTTCTGCTTTATTGATTAC
This sequence comes from Oryx dammah, assembly GCF_014754425.2. Taxonomy (NCBI): domain Eukaryota; kingdom Metazoa; phylum Chordata; class Mammalia; order Artiodactyla; family Bovidae; genus Oryx; species Oryx dammah. The sequence continues at coordinate 2,462,425 of NW_024070211.1, forward strand.
TCCAAAGCCTTTGACTATGTGGATCACAACAAACTGTGGAAAATTCTTCAGGAGATGGGAAAACCAGATCACCTGACCTGCCTCTTGAGAAATCTGTATGCAGGTCAGGAAGCAACAGTTAGAACTGGACATGGAACAACAGACTGGTTCCAAATAGGAAAAGGAGTACGTCAAGGCTGTATATTGTCACCCTGCTTATTTAACTTATATGCAGAGTATATCATGAGAAACGCTAGGCTGAATGAAGCACAAGCTGGAATCAAGACTGCTGGGAGAAATATCAATAACCTCAGATATGCAGATGACACCACCCTTATGGCAGAAAGTGAAGAGGAGCTAAAAAGCCTCTTGATGAAAGTGAAAGAGGAGAGTGAAAATGTTGGCTTAAAACTCAACATTCAAAAAAACTAAGATTGTGGCATCTGGTCCCATCACTTCATGGCAAATAGATGGGCAAACAGTGGAAACAGTGTCAGACTTTATTGTTTTGGCTCCAAAATCATTGCAGATGGTGACTGCAGCCATGAAATTAAGATGTTTGCTCCTTGGAAGAAAATTTATGACCAACCTAGACAGCATATTTAAAAGTAGAGACATTACTTTGCCAACAAAGGTCCGTCTAATCAAAGCTATAGTTTTTCCAGTGGTCATGTATGGATGTGAGAGTTGGACTATAAACAGAGCTGAGCACCGAAGAATTGATGCTTTTGAACTGTGGTGTTGGAGAAGACTCTTGAGAGTCCCTTGGACTGCAAGGAGATCCAACCAGTCCATCCTAAAGGAGATCAGTTCTGAATATTCATTGGAAGGACTGATGTTGAAGCTGAAATTCCAATACTTTGGCCATCTGATGGGGAGAACTGACTCATTAGAAAAGACCCTGATGCTGGGAAAGATTGAAGGTGGGAGGAGAAGGGGAAGACAGAAGATGAGATGGCTGGATGGCATCACCGACTCAATGGACATAAGTTTGAGTAAGTTCTGGGAATTGGTGATGGACAGGGAGGCCTGGCGTGCTGCAGTCCATGGGGTCTCAAAGAGTCGGCCACAGCTGAACAACTGAACTGAACTGAGATGTAATTTACATACCACAAGATTCACCCACAGGGAGTAATTCAATGTGCTTTATTATATTTTACAGAGTCGGGCTACCATCACCACAATCCAACATTAGAATGTTGTCCATTTACAGCCACTCTCCAGTTCCCTACAGCCAGCACCCCCACCAGCCCCAGGCATTCTTGAAACTATTTTACGTCTGTATAGATTTGTCTATTCGGACATTTCACGTAAATGGAATCATACAGCATGCAGTCGTTTGAGGCTAGCTTCTTTCATTTAGCATGCTTTTGAGTTCATTCATTTTGTAGAGGTTTCAATATTTCGATCATTTTTGTATTCTACGGAATGGAAACATCAGGTTTTGTTTCTCCATCCACCAGACGAGGGACATTTGAACTGTTTCCATTTGGGGCCATCATGAATAACACTGCTATGAACATTTACGTGTGAGCTTTGGGTGGGTACCGGTTTTCATTTTTCTGAAGTGGATAACCAAGGGTGGAATCACTGGGTCATAGGCTAACTCTAGGCTTACTGTTTTGAGAAATTGCTTTTCCAAAGCAACTGCGCCATCTCACATTCCCACCAGCCATGCATGCAGATTCCATCTCTGCACACCCCTGTTGACACTTGTTATTGTCTAGTAGGCTTAGTCGTGTCTCACCGTGGTTGTGACCTGCATTGCCCTAACGACTGAGGGTGTAGAGCAGCTTTTCGTTCGCTTACTGGCCATCTGTCTATCTTCTTTGGACGTATATCTATTCAGATTCCTTTGCCCATTTTTTAACTGGGTTATGTGTCTTCTTCATCAGTCCCCTTTTACAGATTAAAGGACTGAGGCTCAATGAGGCAGAGCAGCTAGGCCATAGCACCACAGCTTGTCGGGGGACCGGGAGCCTGACCCCTAAGCTCTGCCCTTGGCACCACTGCGGGCCACCTGCAGACCCCCATTTGACCTTATTCCCTGTGGGCATGTTTGGAGCTTGTTAGGACTTGAATGGCTCTTTGGAACCGGGGGACTGGAGGGGGACTGGAGGACATCTCTCTACCTTTAGAAGTCTGTGATGCCCAGAAAGAAAGCGCTTGGCCCCTCCCCAGCAGCCTGGGCCCCTCCGCAGCACCAGGACCGGGTGACGGCAGCGTCACTCTCGCAGGTCCTCAGCATTGGAAGACGCGTGTCCCGGACCTCGCAGCTGCACCCCACCCTCTCCCCCCAGCTCCCGAAGCCTCTCCACCCGCCTCCCTCTCCGCCCTGCACTTGGGAGCCCGGCCCACTTTCTCCTGACCTCAGGCCTTGGCTCGACTTCCTGGCCCCTGTTCTGGTTTTTTCTCCGCGGTCCAGCGACTCCCCTGATGGCGCGCTGGGTCCCAGCCCTGCTGGCCTGACCCAGCTCTCCTCCAGAAGCCCCCTCAATCAGTCCTCTCAGCAGACAGCGTCTGTGCACCTGCTCAGAGCAGGACAGCAGGGCCCAGAAAAGGCGGGATGTGCCCTTGATAGGGCAGATGAGGCAGAATCGTAAACGGTTGAGAGCCAGTGACGGTTTTGCTTTTTCAGTTTGTTTTGGCTGTGCTGGGTCTTCATTGCTGCTCGGGGGCTTTTGTCTGGTCGTGGTGAGCAGGGGCTGCTCCTCTCTAGTCACAGTGCGAAAGCTCCCCGTTACGGTGGTTTCTCCTGTTGTGGAGCAGAGGCTCTATGGTGCACGGGCTTAGCAGTTGGAGCACACGGGCTTAGCTGCCCCACAGCACATAGGATCTTCCCAGAGCAGGGACTGAACCCGGATCCCCTGCACTGGCAGGCAGATTCCTGGGGAAGTGCCGCCAGTGACGTTTTACGGGAGCCGTAACAGATGAGAACGTCTGTGCGAGGAATTGCGGGGTGAGGGCTGGGAGGCGGAGGGGAGCACGGACAGACCCCATCGGAGGGCAGAGGCAGGCAGGGAGCGCCGGGCCGCAGGAGCAGCAAGAACCGAGGCGGGGAGGCGCGAAATCCGCGCAACTGCGAGCAGCTCGGGGTGTCGGTGTGGAGTTCATACCCGGGATCTGGTAAAGCTGGGGTCACGGAGGGCCTTGCCATACAGAGGAATTCAGAGCAGTGGGAGTGAATAAGGGTTTGAAGATGGGGGTGGACTTGGTCAAATCTGTGCTTTAGGTGATCGGTGCCATCAAGTCCAGCCCACGACTCACACGGGGTATTCCGTGGCTGCCGGCCCATCCCATCCCGCTTCCCAGCCCGTTCACTCTCCTGCTCTCCTAGAAGAGCGTTTCACACCTCCTCTCTCTCAAAGCTCAGACGCCTCTTCCCCATCCTCCTCCTCAGCTAATGGCCTTCCTTCCTATAGGCTAAGGAAGCAGAAGCAACCAGAAGAGATGGCTCACATCCGTCCATCATTTCATTCCAATCTAGGTGGCTGTGCTCCGCACTCCCACCATGGTGTTAAGTGAACTCTCCAGCTTGCACCTGAGTCCCTTTCCTCCATCTGTGCAAGGGAGCTGTCTGTCCTCCCCTATACAAGGACATCGCCCTGTCAGCTGGCCCCTGTCTGCTGGGTCATTCTCATCACCATACAAATCTCTATCTCACTGTAAAGTAATTTCTCAACATTTTTTTTTTTGACCCTGCATCCCCTCCAGCAATGGGCCCATTTCTCTGATCATTTTCACGGTACAATTTCTCAAAAGAGTTTTGGATGTTTCTCTAGCCACATTCAGTTTAAAGAACTGAATCAATTCAAAGAATCAAACTGAACATGGAGCAGGAGATTATAAAAAATACTAAGGCTTTTGGCTTTTAGCTCAGAGGAGGCAAAGGTGCAACTTTCTTTGGTCGTCCCAAATCTGGGTTCATCCAACACCAGCCACCTCCACCATGCCGCCTAAAAAAATAATAATAATAATAAAAATGACCATGGACATTTGGAAAAGAACCAAACAGAACTAGGAATGAAAAAGATATCAAGTGAAATTTAAAAATCAATGGCTGGATGAAATAGCAGATCATATAGAACTGAACAGATAACTGGGAAAACTGAAGATATATTTGAAGAAACTTATCTAGAATGTGAAACAGAGAGATATAATTATAAACTACAGGGAAAAAACTAAAGACATGGAGGATCGAAAGAGCGGGTGTGACACACACCTCTTTGGAGTTCAGTGAAGAAGGCTGAAAACAGTCCTGCAAAAGATACCCATGTCCTAATGCCTGGAACTTGTAAACGTTACCATATATGAAAAGTGGCGAAGGGTGGGGGCGGAATCTTTGCAGATGCGAGAAAGAGTCAGTGGACAGGGAGATTAGCATAGATTATCCTGAGTCCCTAAATGCTATCGCTTGTACTCTTATAAGCGGGAGATTTGACAACACACAGAGAAGTCTACAGGGAGACAAAACAGAGAGAGGTTTGAGGACACCGCCCTTGAAGCCTGGACTGATGCCGCTACAAGCCAAGAGGGTGGCAGCCACCGGGCCCTGTAAGAGGCAAGGAAGGCATTCCCCCTACAGCCTCGAGAAAGCATGGCCCCACTGACACCTTGGTTTCAGCCCAACCATATTAGGTAGGACTTTTGGTCTCCAGAACTGTGAAAGAATAAATGTCTGTGGTTTTAAGTCACCAAGTTTGTGGCCATTTGTTAACAGCAGCCGGAGAACACTCATAATGCGAGAGACGCTTAGCTGCAAAGATAACAGCTAAGAATTTTTTACAATTGATGAAATACTTGAATCATATGTATTGTAATACATGTAACACAGTAAACTTAAAGAAAGATCGAAGTTTAAATTCACATGTATGTATAATATAATGCACCTGCAGAATAACATCGTCAAAGAGAAAATACAGTCAGACGGGAAACAACAGATGGTTAACCAAGAAACACGGATGCTTGGACAGCTGACTTTTCAGTATTAACAACTATAGCCAGAAGACAGTGGAATAATGTTTTCAAAGGGTCAAATAATTGTCCTATAACGAAAATGATTGTCCCTAAGATTGTATGACCAGCAAAACTATCTTTCAAGAACAAAGACAAAATCTTCAAACGAATAAATCAGGTGTCTTGAACACCAGTACAGTCCACGGGGTCGCAAAGGGTCGGACACGACTGAGCAACTTCACTTTCACCACAAATAAACTTTCATCAAGAGTAAGTCAGACAGAGAAAGACAAACATCATAAGATATCACTTGTGGACTCTAATAAAAAATGACACAGATGAACCTATTTACAAAACTGAAATAGACTCACAGATCTCAAAATCAAATGTACGGTTACCAAAAGGGAAAAGTCGGGGGACATGATAAATTAGAAGATTGAGATTAGGATACATACTGAGCTGTCCTGCACTGTGCTGTGCTAAGTCATTTCAGTCATGGCCGACTCTGCAGCCCTCTGGACTGCCAGGCTCCTCTGTTCACGGGATCCTCCAGGCAAGCCCACCGGGGCAGGTTGTAGTATCCTGCCTCCAGGAGATCTTTCTGACTCAGGGGTCAAAGCTGCATCTCCTGCGTTGGCAGGCAGGTTCTTTACCACTAGCACTGCCTGGGAAGCCCCACCATGTATACTGCTAGATATGAAACAAATGCCTCATACGGACGTGCTATATAGCACAGAAGTCTACTCAATACTGTCATAATGTATATGGGAAAAGATCCTGAAAAGAATGAAAAAATATGTATGTGTAACTGATTCACTTTTCCATATATCTGAAACTAACACAACATAGTAAATCAACCATGCACCAATTAAAAATTTAAAGCAACTTTCACCCAGGGAACTTTAAAAAATGTACATCAGGTTGAAGGAAAATAATCCCAGATGTACGGTTGGAAATGTAAAATAGAACAATGGAAAAAAAGGGCAACCATGCAGGAAAATATAAACCAATGTTAACTAAATAAAATATAATTAATTAATTATATTAACTAATTAATAGATATATTAATTAATAGAAATTAATTAATGCACAAATTAATTTATCATTCAATGCAGTTTAATAAACTCCCAACCAGGTGTTCATGACATAGAACGATCTCTTTCTATAATTTATAAAGAAGGACAAAGGGCCAAAAGGAGCTGAGACATTCCTGAAGAATTACAAGGAGCAGGGCTTGGCCTACCAGGTATCAGCACACACAACATCCAGTGACCTCTAAGCCTTGGTTTAAAGCCCTGCTCTTTGGAGTAGTGTGGCCTTGGCTCAGAGACAGACACATAGGCCAGGGAGCAGACGAGCGAGTCCAGAAACAGACTCAAGCATAATGGAAATGTGATCTAGAGAAGACGTGGTTTTCAAAAATAGTGCAGAGGATGAACTGCTCAATGCAGAGAGCTAGAATGGCTGCTTATCCGAAAGGGAAAAACTGAAATTAGATCCTTATTCATATAAAATCAATTCCTTTGGCTAAAGACCTAAACATGCAAGGCAACATTTCAGAAGAAAGTAGAGGAAACTATGTTCTCAGGGGAGGAAAGGACTTTTTTAAAAGCACACAAAAAGCACAGATCTCATCGATGAGTTCCACTACGTTAAGAACAAGAATTTCTATTCACCAAGACACACCATTTAGAAAGCGGAAAGGTAAGCCACAGGTTGGGAAATGACTAGTTGAAATGCATGTACTTTACAAAAGATCAAGATCAGAATATATGAAAAGCTCCTAAAGAATCAATAAGAAAAAGATGACACAGCGGAAAAAGACTAGAGACGCAACCTAGCATTGCACAGACAAGGAGACAGTGTTGCCAATAGACATTCAATCTCACCACGAATCTGGGACATGCAAACGTAGAACCTCCACAATACGCCAGTTTACACCCACCTGCATCAAAGTCTGACAACACCAAGTGTTGTCAGGCTTGTGGGACAATGCAAGCTCTGTACACTGCTTTGGGAGTGTTAATTCATGCAACCGCTTTAGAGAGAAACTTGGCATTGTCTGGTCGAGTTCAGATGTGCGTATCTTCCAACCCAGCATTTCTATTCCGTTTGCCTCACCTAGAAACTCTTACACATGTGCATCGGGGGTGCAATAAATACTAATGGCAGCAGCCCTATGTCCACCAAGAGAAGAATGGAGCTGTGACCTGTGGCTGGCTTGTACAGTAGAGTGCATTACGGGAGTGAAAATGCATGCATGACAGCTCTACTCAACCGTATGAGCGAGTCTCATAAACAAAATGCAGGTCAAAAACATGCATCTGTAGGAAAATGCAGACAGCCCAATTTTATTTCTCCAAAGTTCAAAGGCATGCGAAACTAGGCAACATGTTTCTTAGGACTGCATCCATCTGTGAGAAAACTATAAAGAAAGGGGCAAGGAAATGATAAATCCAAAACTCAGGGTACTTATTGCCTCCGGATGAGAGGAAGAGGCAGATCAAGGAGAGACATGGGGAAGCTTCAGGAGTTAATAATGTTGGCTCTCCTAAGTTGGATGGTGGGTATATGCATTTATTATTATTATTTGATTTATATGTTTACATGGCTCAGTTCAGTTCAGCCGCTATGTCCGACTCTTTGCAACACCATGGACTGCAGCACAGCAGGCCTCCCTGTCCATCACCAACTCCCGGAGTTTACTCAAACTCATGTCCACCGAGTCAGTGATACCATCCAACCATCTCATCCTCTGTTGTCCCCTTCTCCTCCTGCCTTCAATCTTTCCCAGCATCAGGGTCTTTTCTAATGAGTCAGTTCTTCGCATTCGGTGGCCAAAGTATTGGAGTTTCAGCTTCAGCATCAGTCCTTCCAATGAATATTCAGGACTGACTTCCTTTAGGATGGACTGGTTGGATCTCCTTGCAATCCAAGGGACTCTCAAGTCTTCTCCAACACCACAGTTCAAAAGCATCAATTCTTTGGTGCTGAGCTTTCTTCATAGTCCAACTCTCACATCTATACATGACTACTAAAAAACCATAACTTTGACCAGACGGACCTTTGTTGGCAAAATAATGTCTCTGCTTTTTAATATGCTGTCTAGGTTGGTCATAACTTTTCTTCCAAGAAGCAAACGTCTTTTGATTTCAAGCCTGCAGTCACCATCTGCAATGATTTTGGAGCCCCAAAACAAAGTTTCTCACTGTTTCCACTGTTTCCCCATCTATTTGCCATGAAGTGATGGGACCGAATGCCATGACCTTAGTTTTCTGAATGTTGAGCTTTAAGCCAACTTTTTCACTCTCCTCTTTCACTTTCATCAAAAGGCTCTTCAGTTCCTCTTCACTTTCTGCCATAAGGGTGGTATCATCTGCATATCTGAGGTTATTGATATTTCTCCCTACATTCTTGATTCCAGCTTGTGCTTCATCCAGCCTAGTGTTTCGCATTATGTACTCTGCATATAAGTTAAATAAGCAGGATGACAATATACAGCCGTGACATACTCCTTTTCCTATTTGGAACCAGTCTGTTGTTCCATGTCCGGTTCTAACTGTTGCTTCTTGACCTGCATATAGTTTTCTCAAGAGGCAGGTCAGCTGGTCTTGTTTTCCCATCTCTTGAAGAATCTTCCACAGTTTGCTGTGATCCACACAGTCAAAAGCTTTGGCATAGTCAATAAAGCAGAAATAGATGTTTTCCTGGAACTCTCTTGCTTTTTTCAGTGATCCAACAGATGTTGGCAATTTGATCTCTGGTTCCTCTGCCTTTTCTAAAACCAGCTTGAACATCTGGAAGTTCACAGTTCACATATTGCTGAAGCCTGGCTTGGAGAATTTTGAGCATTACTTTACTAGCGTGTGAGATGAGTACAATTGTGTGGTAGTTTGAACATTCTTTGGCATTGCCTTTCTTTGGGATGGAATGAAAACTGACCTTTTCCAGGCCTCTGGCCACTGCTGAGTTTTCCAAATTGGCTGGCATATTGAGTGCAGCACTTTCACAACATCATCTTTGAGGATTTAAAATAGCTTACCTGGAATTCCATCACCTCCACTAGCTTTGTTCGTAGCGATGCTTCCTAAGGCCCACTTGACTTCACATTCCAGGATGTCTGGCTCTAGGTGAGTGATCACACCATTGTGATTATCTGGGTCATGAAGATCTTTTTTGTACAGTTCTTCTGTGTATTCTTGCCACCTCTTCTTAATACCTTCTGCTTCTGTTAGGTCCATACCATTTCTGTCCTTTATCGAGCCCATCTTTGCATAAAATGGTCCCTTGGTAATTCTAATTTTCTTGAAGAGATCTCTAGTCTTTCCCATTCTATTGTTTTCCTCTATTTCTTTGCGTTGATCATTGAGGAAGGCTTTCTTATCTCTCCTTGCTATTCTTTGGAACTCTGCATTCAGATGGGTATATCTTTCATTTTCCCCTTTGCCTTTAGCTTCTCTTCTTTTCTCAGCTATTTATAAGGTCTCCTCAAACAACGATTTTGCTTTTTTGAATTTCTTTTTCTTGAGGATGGTCTCGATCACAGCCTCCTATGTAGTGTCACGAAGTCCCATCCACAGTCCTTCAGGCACTCTCTCTATCAGATCTAATCCCCTGAGGCTACTTGTCACTTCTACTGTATAATCGTAAGGGATTTGATTTACATGGCTGAATGTCCTTAATTTTAAAAAGGAAACGCAGGGTATTCCCTGGCAGCCCATTGGTTAGGGCTCCTTGCTTCTACTGCAGGGGACATGGGCTCCATCCCTGGTCAGGCAACTAAGATGCTGCATGCAAAACAAAGAAATAAAACTGAAAAAAAATAAAACAGGAAATGCAACTAGCACGCACGGGCACCCATACCCTCTGGTAACCGTGAGGATGGTGTGGAATCCGGAGAGAGAGACTGGAGAGGGGAGACCGGCCACGAGGCTTTGCCTCTCTGGGAGCTTGTGAGTATCAAACAAAATCACGAGGGTTAAAATGCTGAAGAACAATGCCTAGCCCGTGATAATAAGGTCTATAGAAGTGTCCACTCTTATTGCAGTGATGAGGGTTCGGTGGGAGACGGTGCTCATGGGAACAGGAGGAAAGGAATGAATTTGAGAGATCTGTGCAGCTGAGGGTGATTGAATCGGGGCGGGGGTGAGAGAGTCAGTAATGAGAGGATCATTTCATTGTGTGTATTTCACGGCAGTGAAAGCTCTGAGTCCTAACCACTGAACTGCCGGGGAATTCCCTTGTATTTCTTAACACACTGAGTATTTGCCGAAAACCAAGCAGGGAGCAATAGAGAAGAAGCGGAGGGGGCTTGCAGACCGGGGGGTTGTCGGGCGTGCCGTGACTGGGTCACGTGGACGAGTCCCTCTGTCTTGGCTGCCCTGGGCCTTCACTGCTGTGCGTGGACTTTCTCTCGGTACAGTGAGCCGCTACTCCCTGAGGGAAGGGGGTGAGCCTCCCACCCCCGTGGCCCTTCCCACGGCAGAGCGTGCACTCTAGGGCGTGCGTGCACCAGCAGTCGTGGTGCTCAGGCTTAGTTGACCCATAACATGTGAAGTCTTCCCGATCCAGTGATTGAACCGCTGCATTGGCAGGCGGATTCTCAACTACTGGACCGCCAGGGAGGTCCAAGGGTTATGTGTGTGTGCACTGCCCTGAGAAGGCTGGACTGGCAAGGTTGTCTAAAGGAGGGGAAATCAAGGATTTGCTGGAGGCACCTTCCCCAAGCCTGTCCTTGGAGCCAGGGGCAGACACCAGAGCTCACGGTCAAGGCTGCTGCAGCCCTTGGGAAAACTCAGAGTCTAAGCAGTCCCCTTTGGGGCTCGCTGCAGCACCCTCCCTCCCTGCCCTTCAAAATGCCAAGCCTCTTATCTGGGGAGGTACACACATCTTTGGGGGCTTTGCAGGCCACTCAGAGGTAGAGAATCCAGCTGTCAATGCAGGAGATGAGGGTTCAGTCCCTGGTCTGGGAAGATCCCCTGGAGAAGGGAATGACAACGCAGTCCAGCATGCTTGCCTAGAGGGTTTCACGGACAGAGGAGCCTGGCAGGTACCGTCCATGTGGTTGCAGAGTTGGACACGGCTTAGCGACTAAACAACATGCCTTTTGAGGTGGCTGCCCTTGGGAGTGAAGCACATTCGTGCCAGAACCCTGTCTCTGTGGGCCTCAGGGGAACCTGACTCCCGAACTGGGCTCTCTGAGGACAGGGTCTTTGAAGATGCTCCCAGGGGCCTTGGCCCTCCCAGCCACACGTCAAAGCTAACCTTGACGCGGGCTGCACGGTCCGTCCCTTCCCCCGCCCACCCCCACTCAGACATCATTCCCTCCCTCTTACCCTCCCAAAGGAAGAGAAGAAATGATCATCAAAGGCTAGTGGCCGCTGGAGAGGCAACACCAAGAGCCGCTCCACGCTCGGGAGAGAACGCTGCATCTCCTCATGGCCTACACGGTCAGAGAAACTTCTCCAGTAACCAATCACAGACGTGATGCCTGAAAGCATAGTCTTACGGTTTGTCTTCTTGTTCCTGGAACCATGGATCAGTTCCGGAAGGAACCTCAAAAGGTCATCTGGGCAGCTGTGCCTCTGAAGACCAACCTGGACCAGACACATCTCCTCTGTCTCTGAAGGTGCCTATGAGGGAAACGCCGCTGATGCGCTCTGGATAAGAAGCTGCTCTTGAAAGGCCTTGAGGCAAAGGGGACCTGTCAGGAACTCCTGCCTTGGGCAGCCTGCAGTGGGTTCCCATTTATGGAAGGCCACTGGGCACTGCGAATCACAGGCTTTAAAATAGCTTCATCCCACATAGTTTCCGAATAAAATGATCCTAAATAAACAACCAGACAGCTGAATTAAGATGCACTTACAAGGTTGTAGATAACAAAGAAAGAATATAAATGAGCTATGTGAGGATTTAAATGCATGGCGGTAAATGCAGGCAGCACAGACCATTAAATACACCCATTAAAAAAATTTTGGCTTGACAGAGAAAGACAAATATCATATGATATCATTTACATATAGAATCTTAAAAAAGCGATAAAAATAAATTTTTATACAAAACAGAGACAGACCCACAGACGTTGAAAAGCAACTCATGGGGGAAAAGCAAGTCAAAGGGGAAAAGAGGGGGAGGGATAAATCAGAAGTTTGAGATGAACATATACACACTAGTGAACATAAACCAGATAACCAGCAAGGACCTACAGAAAACAATAGTCAATATTGTGTAATAACCTATAAGGGAAAAGAATCTAAAAAAAGGATATATGTATGTATACTAAATCACTTAACACCTGAAACTCACACAATACTGTCAATCAGCTATACTTTGGTATTAATTAATGAAAATAAAAATAAGTAAAAAGTGAAAAAAAAACTTGGCTTGAGAGAGTATTTATGACGTGGAGACACACTCAAAACATAACATTAAAAAGCAGGTCATAAAATAGAATGTTTACTAGTCCATTTTTTATTTTTGAAGGAAAATACAGAAAAGATGAGAAGCACGTGTAGTAAGATCTCAATAACGGCTTCTTTGGGAGGTAATATAGGTATTTTACCCTTCATTTGCATAGCTGTACTTTCAAAGGCTTTGCAATGAATACAGGTAAGTTTTAACTTTTTAATTATACCAGTGATGCACAAATATGGAATTCGGGGTGACATCTTCGAATGAAACACGTAAGGTCAGCAGGTCTCTAGCCACCCCCCGCCCCAGGGCCCATCCTGTTCCGTCAGTGACCACGTGAGGAGTTCAGTCTCCTTCCTTCGAACCTTTTTCCTATGCATTTTGCACGGGTGTATGTGCATTTAACACACTTAGAAATAGGCAGCATTCTTTCAGGATTTTGCTTTCCCATATTAGGTGTTACAATGTATGTACCGTACTGATACGTAACTTGTTTTGCTTTTTCACTTACCCACAGACCTAGGAGGTCTTTCCGTGTTGGTGTAAGATCTGTGCAGTTATTTTAACTGCTGCACAGTATCTCCGTGGTGGATCACAGCTTGTCTGCCCGTCCACAACTGATGGATATGTGGGTTGTTTACAGTCTCTGACATATAAACACTGATGCCTTGAAATCCTCACCCAAGCTGGCATACGTGCAGGTACATACACACTTCTCTAGAGATTTCTTTTTTAAAAAAGTTTATTTTAATTGGAGGCTAATTACTTTACAATATTGCAGTGGTTTTTGCCATACATTCACATGAATCAGCCATGGGTGTACATGTGTTCCCCATCCTGAACCCCCTCCCACCTCCCTCTAGAGGAGCTTTCTAAGGAACCAAAGCTATAGTCATGCACATTTTAAATTTAAATAGGTAACCCCAAAGTACATTCCAAAAGTAAGATTGCCTGTGGATTTTCCCACTAATGGTATTTAAGGTACCTGCTCCTTGCCAATACATGACCTCATCATCAATCTTTTAAATTTTTTGTAAGAAAATAGGATTATTAAAGGTCATCCTGTTTGACCACCACCATCTGACACTTGACTGGACCTTTACTGTCCTCCACGCATCCAGCAGCCTTTCTCCCTCACAGTTCTGCACTCAGTGACCTGGGTGGCTGGGGTCACGTGTCTGAAGGCTGGGCGAGGAGTGCGAGTGGGCTGTAGAGGAGAGGGGAGGTCCCAGAAATGCAGGAATCATTTCCCATCACCAAGCACCACACACGGACTATTGGTCTACCTCCAGAATAAACGTCAGCTCTGCCTGCCTCTTCTGACTTTGTCACCACCATTCGAGACCCAGGCATCCTCATCCATCACATAAACCCTGAAACTGTCTGCCATTGGCCCCCTCTTCCACTCTTGCCCTTTCAATCCTGTTCGTTTCCCACCCAACAGCCAGATGAAGCTTTCCTGAAATGTAATTCAGATCCTGTCACTCCCCTGCTCGAAGGCTTCCAATCGCTTCCTGCTAAACTGGGAATTATACCCCAGCCCTTTTCCAGGGCTGCAGAACCCTGCACCCTCTGCCCTCCCCACCTCCACTGACTTCTTCTCTGCTCCCACCTTGCTCACTACTGACCAGACACACGGGTTGCCCTTCTACTCCACAAAAACCCCCCAACTTCCCCCAGGGACTCCAGGGTCCCTGTCCACCTTGCTCCCTCTATCAGGGACACTCTTCCCATGCTGACGCCCACTCACCTTTCAGATCTCAGCTTAAATGCCATGCAGTCTAAAATGGGTCTTCCCCAGCTTGTTCTAACTTTCCACGTTTTGCTTTCATGGCGCCCATCATAACCAAAATGCAGAAGCTTACCTGTGTGCTCGTTTCCGATACTTCAGGTCCGTCTCCCCACGAGACTGGGAGTCCGTGGGCGTGGAGTCTTGTCCACCGTTTCTTTCCCGTATCTCAGCACCTAGCGCCGCGCCTGGCACATACGATCAATAGATGGCTTGACGAGGAGCGAATGCACGGATGGAAGGACGCACAAGAAAGGGGGAGGGGAGGCATCCTAGGAGCTGGGGAGGAAAGTTGGGGGAGTCAGGAGGTGCTCAAGGGAACCCTTGATCAGGAAGGAGCCCGGGAGGTGAAGGAGGCCTGGAGGTGGCTAAGAGGATGAGCAGCCGATGGAACCTTCTGGCTGTCTGCTCTTCTGGGATGTGGTTCTCTCTGTGACCCCAAATCTCAGTAAAAGCCTGTGCTGCTCAGATGAGTGGCACCTTGGGAAGAAGTTAAAGGAAGACAAGTTGCTCCTGAGTCCAGGTGGGGCTAGAGAGACAAGGACAGCTGCAGGAGGCGAGTCAGAGACACACACCCCTGGGAACCCTCAGGGACTCAGTCCAAGGGGGGACAGCGTGGGTCCCCATGGTGGGGGCTCACTGAAGGGAAGAGTGACCCCACCCGGCTAGAGGAACTTGGTGATTCCATTATCCTACCAGGCTCCCCATTTCCTTCAGAGGAAAAGAAGATTAAGGAAAAAAACAGGAAGGACCAAGAATGAAGTGACTGGTTCCTCTTAGAGGTGGGTGTTCAGGGGAAGTGAGCCCGAGCCTTGGCCTCAGCTGAGTTCTGGGTTCCAGTGCCAGACCCTCCTCTGCATCAATAATGTGGGCAGGACAGTCACTGCCTTCACCCAGGTGTCAACAGATGACACGAGATGACAGACCTCAAATCTTGGCTCTGATTGATGCACTTTTGACTCCATTCACAGCAGGGGAGGGGAAGGGAAGGCACAAGCCCAGTGCCAAGAGTGTGGAGCCCTGGTAACTGCACAGGTCATGAGGCCTGGCAGCCAACCCTCCCCCCGTGCAAACTCACTCCTGGGCTAATGTTCTGCTTTAATCTTGACAGCTTGAAATCCGTCATTTTTGAACAAGGGACCCTGCACTTTCATTGTGCACTGGGCTCTGCAAATTAAATTATGTAGTGTGTGAGTGTGTGTGCGCGTGTATGAGAGAGAGAGAGAGAGGAAGAGAGAGACAGAGAGAGAAGGATACTGCTGTGAGTGATCAGCAGAGAGATGAAGTGATGTTCTCATCAATGAAGCGATGCTAATTGACGGTAACACCCACCCTATGGGACCGGGCCAACACCACACACCAGCAAGCTGAGACATCGCCTAACAATAGCCCCTCAGTCCTAATCGTTAACAACCAAAACAACCCCTCCTAGACTTTGGGCTGGTACCCACACACCCCCACACCTGCAGGCTGAGGCCCAACACCCAGCGGTGCCAGGTCTGGGCTCCCTGAGAATTTTCCCAAGGACTCAACCAGCGCTGGAGGCTGTTTGCTGGTGTTTCTGAACAAGAGGCACGCAATGCGCTCGCTCCCACAAGTGCTGCCTGAACTATCCTGTGGGCAGCCTAAATGACGAGTTTACCTCTGGACGAGATGGTGAGCTCCCTGAGGGCAGGAGCTGGGCCGGCATCGTCTCGCTGTTCCCGAGGCTGGTTGCTGCGCCTGGAGCACAGTGGGTGCTCAGCAAACACATGCCAGCATCATGTATGTCGTTCCGCAGACACTCATCCTCTGAGAGTGCGGCCGCAGACGAGATGAGCATAAGATAAAGGGATACGTAGAAGTCTGCGGTCTGAGGACATCCCCGGTGCTCCGGAGGCTAAGACTCGCACTCCCAATGCAGGGAGCTTGGGGTGATCCCTGGTCAGGGAACTGGATCCCACATGCCACAGCTAAGAGTTCACGCGCCACAGCTAAAGATCCTGTGAGTCGCAAGTAGGACCTGGCACAGCCTAAATTAATAAATAATTTTTTGTAATTAAGAAAAAAATTTTACAGTCTGAGCAAGTATTTGGACTCTTACTAGCAGAGGCTGTGCCTTCTGCAGTCTGGGACTCACTGCTGAGAAGTGGGAACAAGGAAGGGCTTCTCTTTCTAAATCCACTTCTAAGTTGCTGCTTCAGTGTTCAATGCCTGCTCCAAACAGGGCACTTGGTGAAGAGGAGTGAGAGGCCCCTGACAGTGTCAGCAGACCTTGGCTCTGATCCCACTCAGCTCAGTGCCCTTGGCCAGACTACTCCCTCCCTGGACCTCACGTCCCCCTCCACCAGGCGAGCTTATTGGATAAGGGATGCGTTGCCTGTCCAATATGGCAGCCGCTTGCTTGAAATGCTGCTAGTGAGACTGAGACACTGAATTTAAGCTTTTGTTTTTAATTAACATGAATTTTAAAACTGATATACAATCAGTCATTGAAGAATTAGAATCATTTGGAACAAACGAATTTCAGGTTTTGGTTTTGACACAGAGGTTTTAGAATTTATTTTTGTTACCCCTCCCGCCCCCCCAAAAAAACCTTAAACAAAAAAGTATGGGTCTTTCTGAGTACAGGTGTTATCTTAAACGGCTGAATTATAAATAATCTCTCTGGTCAGGTTCACAGCTAGAGTTGGGGCTGATGTCCCACCTTCATTGTAAATTTGATAAAAATCTAAACACAGATGAAATGTTTCTGAAGAAATTTTAGCATTGGAAGAGATGTAATAAGTGTAAAATACAGATTTTGAAGACTTAGTATGAAGAAAGAAGGCAAAGTATCGCATAACACTTTTTGCATTGATAATAGAATAGGATGAGCTAACTTTGGCCACCTGATGCAAAGAGCTGACTCATTTGAAAAGAGCCTGATGCTGGGAAAGATTGAAGGCAGGAGGAGAGGGGGGCGACAGAGGATGAGATGGTTGGATGGCATCACCGACTCAATAGACATGGGTTTGGGTGGACTCCGGGAGTTGGTGATGGACAGGGAGGCCTGGTGTGCTGCGGTTCATGGGGTAGCAAAGAGTTGGACATGACTGAGCGACTGAACTGAATGAGTTGAATAAAAGACATTATGAAAATTAATTTCCCCTGTTTCTAGGTTCCATTTTTATTATGGGCACTAGAAAACTTGGGACAGGCATATGACCAGGCCTGGCCAATCAGAAAAGAGCATCCTCCCTTTGACCACAGTGATTGGCTCAGATATGGTGCATGACCACCCCATCAGCACCAGTGAGACACCCGTTTGATTACAAGCTTGACAGCGAGTCTAGCAACCTCCCTGGAATTGAGGGGGGCGTAAGATGGAAGCCTAGGCCTGAAGGCAGCCCTCCTGCCCCTGAAGGCAGGAGAGACCAGCCTGCCTTACAAGGAAGGCAGCACAAAGAAAGGAGGACGGGAGAGAGGCCAAGTCTTGCATCGCAAGTCAGGATCTATCCCTGGGAAAAAACAATTCCTTTTTGCTTAAAGCAGTTTGAATCGTAATTCTGACCCCGGAATCATGACCACCACCTAGACACCAATGATTCCCCTTAACTCAGGCTCAAGTGACTGTCTTCTAAAACTGCTGGGCTAGGGACTCCCCGGGTGGCCCCCTGGTTGGAAGAAGGGTACATGGGTTCAGTCGGGGCGGATTCCATTTGCTGTGGGCCTACTGAACCCTTGTACCGCAACTCCCGAATCCAGCCTCTAGAGCCTGCCAGCCCCGACAACTGAGACCCAGCCTCCCAGAGCCAGTGCTCCACGACAAGGGGCCCACCGCAATGAGAGGCCCACACACCGCAGCTAGAGTAGCCCTTGCATAAGGAAGACCCTATGCAGCCCAAATGAAATGAAATAAATTCATAATAAAGTTTTTAAAAAATAAATAAAACCATGGGATGCTGTCCTCAGTTCAGTTCAGTTCAGTCTCTCAGTCGTGTCCAACTCTTGTGACCCCATGGACTGCAGCACGCCAGGCTTCCCTGTTCATCACCAACTCCTGGAGCTTGCTCAAACTCATGTCCACCAAATCGGTGATGCCATCTAACCATCTCATCCTGTCGTCCCCTTCTTCTCTTGCCTTCAATCTTTCCCAGCATCAGGGTCTGTTCAAATGAGTCAGCTCTTCACATCAGGTACCTAAAGTATTAGAGTTCCAGCTTCAACATCACTCCTTCCATTGAACATTCAGGACTGATCTCCTTTAGGATGGATGGATTGGATCTCCTTGCAGTCCAAGGGACTCTCAAGAGTCTTCTCCAACACCACAGTTCAAAAGCATCAGTTCTTCAGTGCTCAGCTTTCTTTGTAGTCTAACTCTCACATCCATACATGACTACTTTTGTTGGCAAAGTAATGTCTCTGCTTTTTAATATGCTGTCTAAGTTGGTCATAACTTTCCTGCCAAGGAGTAAGCATCTTTTAATTTCATGGCTACAGTCACCATCTGCAGTGATTTTTGAGCCCCCCAAAATAAAGTCTGCCACTGTTTCCACTGTTTCCCCATCTATTTGCCTTGAAGTGTTGGGACCAGATGACAAGATCTTAGTTTTCTGAATGTCGAGCTTTAAGCCAGCTTTGTCACTCTCCTCTTTCACTCTTATCAAGAGGCTCTGTAGCTGAGGCTGTCCTCGACCCTCTCCCAAACCTGCCTTCTCATATGTGCAGCCTCTTCTCTCCCGGCCACTCTCACCCTCCCGTCAGCTAGAATAACTTGTAGTGACACGGACCAGTCTCACTTGTCTTCCTGCATTTTCACAACCCTGCGTTTCCCACTGCTTGGGAGATCTCCTCTCTCTCAGTCTCCACCCCTACTCTACCCCCTGCCTCCTAGGCTCTGGCAAGCTCCCCATCTCTCAAGCCTCAGCTGCTCTCGTCAAGGTCACTGATGGCCTCTGTGCTGCCAGGCCCAGCGGGCACTTCTCCGTCTTCCTCTTGTGCAGCTTTGACCACATTCCACACAACTGTTCCCATCTTCCTGAAACTTTTCTCTTGGCGTCTGTGACACCTTATTCTCCGCCTCCCATGTCGCTGACCACTCCTTCTCCATCTCTTCACCCGTTCCTTTATTCTTTCATGCGCTCCTTCAACAAATACTTACTCAGAGCCTACTGCTTGCTGAGCCCTGTGCTAGGTACTCGGCAGTCACAGAACAAAGCCCTGCCCCGTGGAGTCTATATTCTAGGGCAACAATCCTTTATTGATTCTCCACTTCCGATCAACCTCCAAATATTGGCCGTGTGTGTGTGTGTTAGTTGCTCAGTCGTGGCTGATTCTTTGTGACCCTTAGACTATAGCCTGCCACCAGGCTCCTTGTCCATGGGATTCTCCAGGCAAGAATACTGGAGTAGGTTGCCATTGCCTTCTCCAGGGGATCTTCCCCACCCAGGGATTGAACCCCAGTCTCCTGCAGGGCAGGCAGATTCTTTACCATCTGAGCCACCAGGGATATCTTGTCATTTCCACCCTATCCAGTCTTGTGGCTTTAAATTCCATCAATGTGTTGCTGACTCCCAAATATTTATCCCTAGCCCTGGCTATTTGCCCTGAACTCCAGACTAATAAATCCAACTACCTACTTGATTTACACTTAGATATCTACAGATTGCATCAAGATTAATGTGTTGAAAACAGAAATGTTTATTCCCCAGCTCTCAGCCTGAACCTGTTTCTCCACCACAGTCAATGGCACCATCACCTACCCAGTTGCTAAAGAAGCCTAGGAGTCATTCTGATTCCTATCTTTTCTTCTCACCCTGCACCCCATCTAGCTCTACCTCCAGAAGGTACTCTGGACCTGCCCACTTTTCTCCATTTCCTCTCCTACTCCAGGTCACCCTCCACCATCCCTGGACCAGTATTGTGATGACCTCTTCACTGGTTTTCCTGTATCCACTCATACCCATCACCCGCATCTCCCCTTCTTCACCCCGTAGCTGGAGCAATCTTTTAAAAATGTAAATCAGATCACATCACTCCTCTTAAAACCTTCCATCAAGCAGCATGGGAGAAGACATTTGCAACATTTATGAAAGACAGTGGATTAGTAACTCGAATATATAAACAAAGAAATTTTTTAAAAAGAGAGCCTTGTCAAAAAAAATGGACAAGGGATATGAACAGCCACTTCACAAGAAACTCTAAGAGCTAATAAACACAAAATTACATGTTTAACCTCACTAGTAATCCCGGAAACACAAATTAAAGCGAGTTACCATTTTATACCCAAAACACTGTCAAAATTTTAAAAGGCTGACAATATCAACAGTTGGCAAGGATATAAAGAAGTGGGAACTTTCAGATGCTGTTTATGGGAATATAAATTAGGATGCCAACTTTAAGCAGCCATCTGGCAACTTCTTGTAATGTCGGAAATGCACAAACCCATTAATTCCCCCATTTCAGAATCATTTGAAATAGTAAAAAAATGGGATGAAACCTAAATGTCTATCAATATGAGAGTGAATAAATAAAATACGACATTCATGTGCCCAAATAATTCTATAGAGCACTGAAAACAAATTAACTAAGTTCACTCAACATCTCTCAAGCATTTTTGGATGAAAAAAAGGCGGCCATAAAATTTGCTCAGTCGCTCAGTCGTGTCCAACTCTTTTCAACCCCATGGACTAACCCACCAGACTCCTCCATCCATGGGAGTCTCCAGGCAAGAGTACTGGAGTGGGTTGCCATTTTCTTAGCCAGGGGATCTTCCCGACCCAGGGACTGAACCCGCGTTTCCTGCATTGGCGGGTGGATTCTTTACCACTGAGCTGTCTGGGAAGGCATAAAAAGACTGCATGCTTCCATTTACGAAGGTTTAAAATTTTAAACTTCAAAAGAAAAATGGTTTCCCATCCCCCTAACAGTAAAATTCTAATTCCTCCCCAGGACCACAAGGCCTTTGCCATCTGTCTCTTGCCCGTCTCTCTAATTCCATCTCATCCCACTTACTTAGCTCCAGCACGGACAAGGGATATGTCCAAAAAGAATGCTGTTTTCAAGCATTCTTCAAGCACTGCATTTTTGTGCCCACCTTAGAACCCTTCCATAAACGCTTCCCTCTCACTGGTGCTCCCCCTGAAGCAGGCTCCCCGTCACCTCCAGACATTGTGTTTACCTATTTGTTTATACCTTTGTCTGTCCCTACCAGACCATGATCTCCAAAAGAGTAAGAACCTTGCTTCTGTTGTTCATTGGTATATCATGAATGGATGGCATTTTGTAGGTGTTCAATAAATGCTTGTTGAATGAGTCACTGTGAATTCCTTCAGGAAGTCTTTCCTGCATTCCTAGACCAAGAAACATTCCTTCGCTTTGCCCTTCAACAGCTTCCTGCTTGGCCCGCTCAGCTCTTTCCCATTATGACTCAGCATCTCTTGATCTGGGTTCCAGACTGGGTGTCAGGGGAACCTGTGAACATCCTAAACTCTAGATCAAATTTCATATGCATGCGCTTATTACATCTTCTGGAGAAGGTTCTTTGTTTCCATCATATTCTTTAAAGGGTCTCTGCCACAAACACACAGGAAAGTTTTCACAACACTAGGGTTTCACTTGCACTGTCGTCTCACCACATCCTCCAGATCATCGGCTGCTTGAGGGCCAGTCAACCACTGTTTTCACAAACGCCAGAGAAGGGCCTGATGGGTAGTAGATGAATTTCAGTGAAACCTTGAGTGAATGAGTAAAGGAACAAATGCATGTTTTCGGGGTCTGGGTGGTTGTTGTTCAGTTGCTAAGGCGTGCCCTACTCTCTGCAACCCCACGGACTGCAGCATGCCAGACTCCTCTGTCCTCCACTATCTCCCAGAGTTCGCTCGAATTCATGTATGTTGAGTTGGTGATGTTATCTAACCATCTCATCCTCTGACACTCCCTTCTTCTTTTGCTTTCAGTCTTTCCCAGCATCACGGTCTTTTCCAAAAAGTCGGCTCTTCGCATCAGATGGTCAAAGTATTGAAGTTTCAGCTTCAGCATCTGTCCTTCCAGTGAATATTCAGGGTTGATTTCCTTTAGAATTGACTGGATCTCCTTGCTGTCCAAGGGACTCTCAAGAGCTTTCTCTAGCATCACAATCTGAAAGCATCAGTTCTTCAGTGCTCAGCCTTCTTTACAGTCCAACTCTCACGTTTGTACATGACTCCTGGAAAAATGTTAGCTTTGACTATATGGCTTTTTGTCTTCAAAATGATGTCTCTGGTTTTTAATATGCTGTCTAGGTTTGTCACAGCTTTCCTTCCAAGGAGCAAGCGTCTTTTAATTTTATGACTGCGATTACTATCCACAGTGATTTTGGAGCCCAAGAAAAGAAAATCTCTCACTGCTTCCACATTTTCTGCTTCTAGTTGCCATGAAGTGATGGGACTGGGTGCCAGGATCTTGGGTTTTTTAAGACTGAGTTTTAAGCCAACTTTTTCACTCTTCTCTTTCATCTTCATCAAGAGGCTCTTTTGTTCCTCTTCACTTCCTGCCATTACAGCAGTATCATCTGCAAATCTCAGGTTGTTGATAGGTGCCGGGTCTATATCCACTCCCAGTCCCTTTGCAAGGCTGGACCTTGGTTCTGGGACAGAGAAGAGACAGAAGGCCAGCCCCAGAGTGGGGCAGGTGAGGCTCTCAGCACAGCATCCTGGCCCGGCCCCTCCTCTTGCTCACCTGGGCCCAGCCACCCTGATCCGCTACAGGTTCTTCCATCCTTGACCCAGAGCTGGCTGCACCCTCCTTCTCTCTCCTCCTCACCCCGCAAGATGAACCAGCTTTGGTACCAGGGGTGTTGCAGCCAAGACCAAGGCAATCGCCAAGCTCAGGCAGCCCCATGGAAACCCCACAACAAGGCACCAAAACAGAGACCAAACCCGTCCCAGAAAACTCCAGGGGCGAGGAGCGGTGCCTCTCCACCAATGACTTAGGAATCCAGACATTCCGGTGCGGCCAACTGGGTAAGGGGTGCGGGATGCTCGTCTCCTTCCATATAAAGAAATCCAAGCGCCAACATACGTGCTGTCTGCTCGGTGGCCAGGGTCTTTCCCCAAGGCCATCTTGCACACCCCTGAGGTACACGTGTTTCCCTGAGACGTTCATGAATGAAGTCCAGGCAGGCTGGGTCCTCAGGTTATTAGGAGGAATATTTAATAATGCTGTTGGCTCCACTGACGGAGGTCAACCGTGTGCCAGGCCTTGGACGACGTGACCTACATTTTGAAAAATTTAATCCTCACTATGTCTGTATCAGCCCCATTTGACAGAAGAGGAAACTGAGGCAGAAAAGGCCAAGTGGTTGGCCCAAGGCCCCTCGGCCAACGAGTGGCTAAGGCGAGATTCAAATAGGTCACATGAGTCCCGTGACCTTCAGCTAAACCCTAGAGCTGCCGTCTATAAAGCTGGTCACTTGGGGCTACACCTGATTACACTCAGGCCTCCCAGCAACCCTGGCCAGGGGAATCACCATCACTTCCCTTATTTTATTCTATTTTTAAAATTAATTTTTCTTTTATTTTGGAGCATAACTGATTTTGGCTTCCCTGGTGGCTCAGTGGTAGAGAACCCGCCTGCATCACAGGAGACACGGGTTCCATCCCTGGGTCAGGAAGATCCCCTGGAGAAGGGAATGGCAACCCCCTCCAGTTTCCTTGCCTGGGAAATCCTGTGGACAGAGGAGCCTGCAGTGCACGGGGTCGCAGAAGAGCTGGCACCACTGAGCGGCTAAACAGCGCACTGGCTGAGTTATGACGCCGCGCTAGTTTCCGGTGTACCGCCGAGCGATTCAGTTACCTATACAGACGTCCATTCTGTTCAGATTCTTTTCCCACGTAGGTTGTTATAGACTGTTGAGTACGGTAGGTCCGTGTTGATGGCGGATTTTGTATACAGAAGTGTATCTATTAATGTCAAACGCCTAACTTATCCCTTCCCCCAACATTTCCCTTTTGGTAACCGTACGTTTGGCTTCAAACTCTGTGAGTCTGTTTCTGTTTTGTAAATAAGTTCATCCATATCATTTTCTTTAGATTCTGCACATACAAGCGACATCATATGGCTTTTGTCTCTGGCTCGCTTCACTTGGTACAATAATCTCTAGGCCCATTCATGTTGCTGCAAATGGCATTATTATTTCATTTTTGCACTCTCATCCTAGGTTTATTCAACACAGTCCTTTCACTCTCCTCAACGGAGTACAAACACAACATTAGCTAAAATGCCACAAAGTTACAAAACTCTAAAACAGAAAATTTGTAGTCCTGACTATGATGAAAGTCAAAAAAGCAATGTACATGTTGTCAAGGGAACCAGCAAGACCGCCATGAGTATCAGCCAAACAGGGGGTTCTGGGAGGACGCTGCAGAGCTGGCCTTCACCCTCCTCATCAGTTTCAGAGAGAGGGAGACGTGAGGTGTGTGTGTGTGTAACCCCTCATAATAACATGTAAAAAGAGAACCATTTTTAGCAACTAACAGTGATTATTTGACCCTAGAGGTCAAAAGAGGACTCAAGCAAGAATGGCAGCTGCACAAAAGTACATACACCCTTTCCTGCCGGACCCTGCGGGCCAACAAGCAAGGGCATGAGCAGGCCCCAGGTCGTCAGCGGAATGGAAAAACATGCTCTCAGGCTCATCCCTGCTGGCTTTGCCACTGACTTGCCTCTCAGGAAATGGAAACATGCGAGCTTTCCAGCCAGAAAATTTAAGAGCACCTTTGTAAGTAAATCCCGCAGCTGCAGTGCCCGCCCGGGCCTCGGTTTGTCCTGCCTCCGTCCACGTGCCTGTGTGTCGTGCTCCCTCCAGGAGAGGCCGGCGCACAGGACGGTCTCCGCAGAGGCTGGAGAACCCTCGAGAACTAATTGCACAGCGATGTGCTTAGTCGCTCAGTCGTGTCTGACTCTTTGCGACGCCATGGAGTGTAGCCCGCCAGGCTCCTCTGTCCATGGGATTCTCCTGGCAAGAACACTGGAGTAGGCAGCCATGCCCTCCTCCAGGGGATCTTCCCCACCCAGGGATCAAAGCCGAGTCTGCCGCACGGGCAGGTGGATTCTTTACCAGCTCAGCCACCAGGGAAGCACAGCAATAACCAACGCTTGGCCCCAGAGCACTTGGCCCGCACATGCTCGTGGGTGTCTCTCCACAGCCACCATGAGGCCGGCATCACACTCCCACTTTACAGGTTAAAGAGCTGGAAGCCCAGAGAGGGCACGTGAGGTGTCACCCGGGAACAAGGAGCAGAGCAGGGGTCACTTCAGGCCCCTTGGCCTTCTCCTCCAGCCTGTGCCCGTGCGTCAGGATCTGGCCTTAGAGCAATCATGGGTCAGGGATGAGATGAAGGCTTATCGAGGGTGTGTCCCCAGTCCACAGGCCGATGGTCAGGAGCAGCACGTGGACCCTCGTTTAGAGAGAAGTGAAACAGAAACAGACATTCCCCTGGATGTGCTCAAAGGTCTCGACCAGACAACCAGGCCCGGAGGACTTCTGAGAGCCGCACGGCGCCCCCAAATGGGTTCCGATGGGAAACCGGGCAGAGAACCAGGGGCCCCGCCCAGGGATGGCCAGACAGGCTCAAGCCAGGCTCAGGCGGCCCCAGGAACCAGCAGTGGGCCCCCGCCTGCCCTCCTGCTCACTCCTTCTGCTGGGACACAGGCGTGTCACTGGGGAAGCCGGATGCCAGGTAATGGGCTGGGAGGGCAGACTTCTCTCTGGTCTGGGCCAGGCGTGGGGGTGCCGGGCCCGGCGTGGGGGTGCCTGGCCTGGCCCTGCCAGGCCCTCACCAGACAGCCAAGCACAACGCCCCTCTCAGGCAGGCAGACAACCAGCCCTTTCAGTCCCAGGGCAGCCTGGCTGGTGTTCCCCGCACCTCTGTTTCTCCCTAGCTCCTGAGAGTGAATCACCAGGAGTTACGACTCTGGGAACAATGAAAAGGAGCTGGTTTGAGCTCTCGAGCAGACAGAAAGCTGGGTCTGCTGATGAAATCCATGCTGTGGATCCCCCAGGGTCACAGAGCCACAAAACAGAGCCACAGAACTGACACCATGGAAGGGTAAGGCCGGAGCACCACAGATAGTTCGAGAGCTACAAGTTGTTCTGATCACAGAACCATCAAAAGCCAATGTCCCAGAACCATCAATTACTGGAAGCCCAGAATGACCAACTTGGGGAACCAGAGACTTCCAGGACCTTCAGTCCATCAGTTGTCAGAACCCAGCTCTTTTTATTTAAAAAATAATTTTATTTGTTTACTTAGGGCTGTGCTGGGTCTTCATGGTTGGCTTCATGCAGGCTTTTTGTCTAGTCGCGGTAAGCGGTGGGGCTGGGGGAGAGGGCGCCTCTCTCGCCACGGTGCAGGGCTTTCCCGTTGCGTGGCTTCTCTTACCGCAGAGCACGTCCTCTGGGCACTAGGGCCGCAGCCTCGGCAGTTGCACAGGCTCTTGAGCACAGGCTCAGTAATTGTGGCACATGGGCCGAGTTGATCCGTGGCGTCTGAGATCTTCCCAGCCCAGGGATCGAACCTGTGTCCTCTGTACTGTCAGGCGGACTCTACCACTGAGCCACCAGGGAAGACCCAGAACCCAGCTCTTCAGAGCAGGAAACGGCCGTGCTGTCTGAAGCTTCGTTCTGCAGGCGGGGAAACTAAGTTCACTGGTCATGACCACAGATCTAGGGCTGGGACCCAGACCTCGCCACTTCCCGTCCTAGCTCCTTTCCCAGGGAAGGTGGGCGAGGGCAGCGGCAGCCTGAGCTCCTGGACCCTTGGCCTGGACTTGCCCCCGGGGACCGGTCTGGCCTCGTTCTGGGACATTATCCAACACTGTCAGGGCCCCTACAGTCAAGCCCTTCTGCTGTGTCAAGATCTGAGGCTTTGTGATCTCTAGGGTCAGGATGATGTGTTTGGCAAGCCTGGGCAGGCTTGGACTCTCTTAACCAATCCCTCAGTCCCCTGCCTAATATGGGAGAATTGTGCACCCTCATGATTTTGCCTGGGAGGATGCCCAGTGGTGATCACGCAGGAGAGAGAGCCGGTCCTCCTAGGTTTTCAGACTGGGATGCCACTGCCTCGTCGGAGTCACTTCAGTTCACTGTCAAGCCACACAGGGTAATCCTGTCTCACTTCCCCATCACATGCTAGGCTCAGAGAAGTTTCTAAGATAATGAAGACTCTGTGCCCACCTTTGAGGCCCTCGTAGTCCACTGAGACAGTCACATGTATTTTTGGTTATAAGTCAAGGCAGAATGTGATAGCGATAATCACAGAAGAGGCAGAAACGTAGAAGAGCTTTTTGAGAGAGGGGTAACATCTAACAGGAGCCTTTTAGAGAGCTTTTCCTTCTGTCAGTTCCTGACTTCCGCATCTGACTATGATGCAGTAACAAGAATTAGGCTTGCCTTGCCACCTAAACAGCTAGACAACCAACCAAAATATATGAAACAACTGCTTTCAAGCAATGGAAAGCAACTGTGGCGGAATGTGATCCATAAGAGAAGAGAGATAAATATAGTGGGGGTTGGGGGAGAGGGCTGATTGTCCTGGTTTTCTGCCTGGAGTCATACTTCAGACCATGGTCCAAGGAGAGGGAATCCCAAGAAGAACATACCAATCTTGCTGAACTGAGCATTTGGAGTTTGGTGTAGAGAGACACAGCTAGAAGTTGTATGGCAAAGTTCCAGAAAGGAGGAAGCTGTGCAGCAAATGAGCTCCAGAAATCTGCATAGGACCTTCTAGAGTTGTTGTTGAGTACTAGAGTAAAATTCCCCATGACAGAGCAAAGACAAACTGAAATTTGCAAGTGGAACAATTCCCAGAGCTCACACAGGTCAGAAAACATTTGAGTTGCGACCAGCCAGAGTGGTGAAAACTAAGTAAAAACCTCAAATATTCAGTGGAAACTTCACAGAAGTCACGTGTTAGCCATGGGCTACACCATCCCTAGAGTGAAGGCTAGTCCAGACCAGCCATAGCAAGGTTTGAAAACAGGCTTCAAAGGATAAAGATAGTGCGCAAGTAACCTAGCTGCGTGTTACAACAAAGCCCAACATTATTTAAAAGAAGACAACAAAATTGAGACATTCAACTATGTAACAGCCATAATGTCCAGCATCCAGTCAGAAACTGATGGATATGCCCCAAAGCAGGAGACTGTGACCTACGGACAGAAGAAAAATCAACCCGTGAAAATGGGCACAGAAATGATAGAGATGATGGGACTAGATACAAAGATGCTAGAGAGTTATTGTTATTACAAATATTTTAAATATATATATAATCATAATAAGTAGAGGAATGGAAGATATAAAAAAGAATCAAGTAGAACTTCTAAAATGAAAAATAGACTAGGTAAAATGAGAATTTTATCCAATGAGATCAACATTGCAGAAGAAAAGATAATTGACCCAAATGTTCAATACAGCAATATAACCTACCTAAACTGAAGCCCAGGGAGAAAAATAGATGGGAAAAAATAAACAGAGCTTAATGATCTGTGATATGACATCAAGTGGTCTAACATGCGTATAATTGAAGTCCAAGAAGGAAAGGAGAGGAGAGAGAAAGAGAGAAAAAGACAGACAAAAAGAATACATTTGAAGAAATGATGGCTGGAAATTTTCTAAATTTGAGAAAAATTATAAATGCAGAGATTCAAGAATGTCAAAAAACTCCAGTCAGGATTAACATAAAAACCCCACACCAAGATACATCATAGTCAAATTGCTGAAAACAAGTGATAACAAGACAATTTTAAAAGCAAACAAAGAAAAAAGGGCAGGTCATATACAGAGAAACAATGATAAGAATTTAAAGCATTCTCATCAGAAACTATGTAGGCAGGAGACAGTGGAACCTCTCCAAAGCACTGAAAGAAAAAGAAAAAAGCTGTCAATCTAAAATTTTATGGCCAGCAACAATACCCTTTAAACAATGAAAAGGAAATAACTTCTTCACAAAAGGAAAACAAAAGCGGAGAGAATTTGTTACCAGCAGACCTGCACTACAAGAAATGGTAAAGGAAGCTCTTCAAGTGACAGGCAACTATTCTGGATGGAAACCTGAACTGAAATAACAAGTAACAAACAGAGATGAAACACATGTGACTTCGCATCCATTGACTTCTTTGAAAGATAAACAAAAATAACAGTGTATAGTGGTGTGTGCAATATATATAAAAGCAAAACGTATGGCAACAGTATCACCCAAGGGACACAACAGGACTGGAAATCTACTGTTAAAGACAACGTCTTACTCTCTCTGCTTTGGTGGAGTTGCATTGTATCAACTCAGCTAAGCTGGAACTGTATTCTTTCCCTGTAGAGTTCCAAGTCAGCACAGGTCACTAGAGACATTTTATACAACATCTGGTGGGTACAGTGAAGCAGCAACCACTTGCTTTTTTTTTTTGTCACTCTAAAAATTGGTGCGGGGACACCAGGTGCAGAGCGTAACTTGCTGTAACTTAACTGCTGGGTCACCTTGTCACCACGAGGCAGCAGCTGAGCCCACAGCCCCTGCAGCTCCTGCTGGATCATCGTGCAGTTTCTCCGAGCCCTGGCCCAGGTGTGCTGAGACTGAGAAACCCCAGTCTCTCCTCTAGGTCATACACATCATCAAAGATGAGAGAGGACGTGTGGGTGCTGGTTTGTTCCCGCTCCCCTACTCTTCCCCCACTTCAAATCCGTCTCCCGCTCCCAATTTCTTTCCCTTCACATCCAGTAAATATACCAGCACTAGGCACGAAGAAACCAGCCTTTTAGAAACTGTTTAGCCAGCTCCCTATCATTGCATAAGATCAAATTTCTATAATAAATCCCTTGCTAAGTATCACTCTCAGTGGTTTTGTTTCTCTGTTTGAATGCTGACTAATAAATATGCAAAGTATTCAAGTGTTATGTGATTAAAGATGCATATAATTAACCCCAAAGCAGCCACTGAAAAAGAAAATAGGGATTTCCCTGGTGGCCTAGTGGTTAGGATTCCAGGCTTTCACTGCCCCAGCCCTGGTTCTCTCCCTAGTTGGGGAGCTGAGATCCCACAAGCTGTGCAGTGTAACCAAAAAAAAAGGGAAAGAAAGAATGAAAATAAAATGGATTATAAAAGATATATAACCAGGCAAGGGGAAGAAAATTAAGTAAGAAAAAAGAGATGGGAAAAATAGAAAGCACATAGCAGAACAGTAGATTTAAACTCAATTATATTGATACTTAAATGTAAATTATCTAAACTCAGACAAAGTAGGCCTTCAGAACAAGGAATTTTACCAGAGATTAATCAATGAGAAATGGATCAACTAATCAAGAGACTACATTACTCCTAAATATACATGTGCCTAATAACAGAGCTTCAAAAATACATGAAGCAAAAACCAAGAGGAGAAATAGACAAATCCACAATGAGAGCTGGACATTTCAATACTCTTATAATTGATAGAACAAGTAGACAGAAAGTCAGCAAGGATACAGAAGACGTGAACAGCACTGTCAAACAACTTGACCTAATTTACATTTGTACAACACTCCACCCGATAATGGTGTACACTTTGTTTTCAAGAGCAAATACTGGGCCATACGATAAATATCAACACACTTTAAAGAGATGAAATCACCACACGGATGCTGGAGGGGGAAACAAAGATAAAGGGATGTACAAGGTTTTTCTTGTTTTGTTTTTTTTACTAAAAGAGAAGAGAAACTTTCCATATAATGCAAATGAGTCATCTTTTCACTGCTTGCAAGTGATAGCCGGGGATTACTGCAGTGTATTTTAAAACTTAACTCCTTTCAAATCAGGCCATGTGTCAGAAGGGACTTCCAGGCCAGGAGAGCATGTGGTTGGAGGTCTGGACAACTTTTCAAAGGGAGGTTGCTGGTGATAATGACTTGAGTCACGAAACAGGCCTGCAAATAGCTAGTGCCCTGAGCTCCTGTGATAAACCCCACTCCTACCTCTTGGGTGTCCATAGCTTATCAGTACGTCCATAATCAAGCCAACAGAATAACACCGGCCCCCTAGAGCTCCCATCTTTATC
The DNA here is from genome assembly GCF_014754425.2 of Oryx dammah. NCBI lineage: Eukaryota > Metazoa > Chordata > Mammalia > Artiodactyla > Bovidae > Oryx > Oryx dammah. The sequence continues at coordinate 2,493,584 of NW_024070211.1, forward strand.
CCTCCTTCTCAAAGCTTCTATTTCTCTTGAATTATCCGTCTTAGTCAACAGCACCACTCAGAGATCTGTGGGTAGTCGAAACTCCTGCTTTCTTTTTCTGTCCCCAGAGTAAATTAATCAGAGTCCTCGTGAGTCTTTTTCTCCACTAATCACTTGAACCGTATTTTCTCTCCCCCTCATCCCCAATGCCAAGTCCAAGCCATCTCACGACTCGCCGTATTCTCTCACTGCCCCCAAGCTGCCCCAGGCCATCTGCCTTACTCTGCTCTGCCCTGCTCGCCAGCGGGATCCTAACGTCCATGTGCTTCATGTTCTAAAAGTCACACAAGAGGGGACTTCCCTGGTGATCCAGCGGTTGAGAATCCATTCTCCAGGGCAGGAGATGTGGGTTAGATCACAGTCAGAGAACTAAGAACCCACTCGCTGTGGGGCAACTAACCGTGAGGACCGCAGAGAAGACCCATGCAGCCAATTTCTTTTTCAAGTCACACAATAATGCGTATTTCTCAACAGAAGATGTCTAATACAAGGAAGCAAAACCCAAGATACATTGCTTAATAAAAAGAAGTGAAGGCGAGTTGTAATTTCCCACCATTATCGCTCAGTGCTAACCATTGCAAATGTTTTGGAAGAGCTACCTTGCAACTCTTGTCTAAACATTCATTTATATTCCTTACACAATAGGATTGTACTAGACGTTCTATCAGGGGAGCCCGGTTTGCTCAGGACAGTCCCCGTTTTAGCCCTGAAGATCTTGCACCCAGGGAAAGCACTCAGTCCTGGGCAAAGGGCGATTGCAACTCTGCCACATAGTATTTTAGGGCTTCCCTGGTGGATCAGACGGTAAAGAGTCTGCTTGCAGAGCGAGAGACCTGGGTGTGATCCTTGGATTGGGAAAATCCCCTGGAGAAGGAAATGGCTACCCACTCCAGTATCCTTGCCTGGAAAACCCCATGGACAGAGGAACCTGGCAGGCTACAGTCCACGGGGTCCCAGAGAGTCAGACACAACTGAGCGACTTCACTTTCTTTTCTTTAATATATTATTTTAATATAGTAACAGCTTGCAGTGTTAGTAATAGACAACTTTATCTTCATTTTAATGACTGCAGGGATTGCAGCATGTATCAATGTCAAAAGGACCTTTTAAAGGTAAAACCCACATCTCTTCCATTTTCTAGCTTTTGATGCACCCCGCAGTACACAGTCGTGAGCTTGAAAGTGGGAGAAGGGAGATGGATTTCAGGAGATACACAGAAGAGCCACTGGGTGCAAAGGAGAGAAAGTACCAGGATTTCTGTTTATATGTATTTTTATTTCTGCTGGGGAAACTGAACAACCACACGCAAATGAATGGAACAGGACCACTGTCTTACACAAAAATTAACTCAAAGTGGATTATAGATTCCAACATAGAATGAATGGTTTCAAGTTCTGGTTTTAACTTCATGTGTTTTATTACGTGAGTCTCATGTTGCCTTAGACTTTTTGTAGGTGTGCTACCTTAAAAAGTGATCTTTGGACTTCCTAGGTGGTCCAGTGGTTCAGAATCCACCTGCCAACGCAGGAGACGTGGGTTCGGTCCCTGGTCTGGGAAGATCGCACATGCTACAGGGCAACTGAGCCCACACTTAGAGCCCGTGCGCCACAACAGGAGAAGCCACCGCAAAGAGAGGCCCACGTGGCCCGACAGAGAGCAGCCTGTGAACCACGGCTGGAGAAAGCTCACACGCAGCAACGGGGACCGGCACAGCCGAAGACAAACAAAATCCAAAAACGATCTTTGCTGGCAGTTCTTTCCAAAACATCATAATCAACCAAATTATATTAAATAATTATTCACAAGGGAAAAAAAGACTTGAATGTAAGACCTAAAGCCATACAACTCCTAGAAGAAAACACAGGGGCCGAGCTTCTTGACCTCAGTGTTGGTGATGATTTGGCCCCGAAAGCAAAGGCCAGAAAAGCAAAAATAAACAAGTGGGGCTACATCAGACTAACAAGCTTTTGCTTAGCAAATGAAACCATCCACAAAATTAGAAGGCAACCTACCAAATGGGAGAAAATTTTTGCAAATCATATACCTGATAAGAGGCTGATATCCAAAGTGTATAAAGAACTCACACAATTCAATAGCAAAAAAAAATCCAATTAAATGCTTGTATTTTTGTGTCTTATACATGATACATTCGTGTGTATATGTATATAATTTATTCATGAATAAATCTCCATATAATGGACCTTTTGTGTGTGTGTATTTTAGAGCATGATCTTAAAAGTTGGGGACACTGGCCTCACTGATAAAATATTAACTTTTTAGCAGTTCTGGAATATCCAGTGCAGTTAAAGCTTTACTGTTCCTCTGGCTTCATAGACCACCTACCCACACCACAGCAAGTCATAGCAAGCCACATCTGTCCCCTAAATATCCACATTCTCCCCTCCAAGTCTTTGCACAAGCTGTTTCCTCTGCCAGAATTTCCCACCACCCCACCCTCTTCACTTCCTGGCTAACGTGTACCTGTATCTCAAGACTCAGATCAAGTGACATCTCTACCAGGAAGCCTTCCTGGGTACACACCCCCTCGTGAGCCCAACCCACCCAGACTGGGGGCCCCTCCTCTTTGTTCCCATAGCAGCCTGTGCTTACCTACACAGCACTACAGCACTAACCATGTGACTTCATAACCGGCAGTTTATCCCTTTACGACTTTCTCGAGGGAGGGCACTGCCCTCCAGATCTGGATCCCTAGTGGCTGCCCAGCCCAGTACCTGCCACGGAGCCGTCTCCTGGTAAACGGCGACAGACTAAACGCTAATGGCACACACGTGTACTGCAGTTTGCCAATGCCAGGCACTGGCTTAAGACCTTTAACATGCAATCCACCCCCAAGAGCCAGGTCTTTCTGTGCTGTCCATTTTATAGATGAGGAAACGGAGGCACCGAAAAGTTAAGTAACTTGCTGCGTTCACATAATAATTGGCAGAGCCTGAATTTGAATCCAGGTAGATCGGTTTCAGAACCCACGCTATCAATCGCTGTGTGAACCACTCAGTGAAAGAATGATTGAACAAAGGGAGGGATGAAGGAAGAAACGAGTGAACGGTTAAATACAGGAGGGAGTAAATGAATGTCCAGTGACCTGGCGTCATGAGGCCGTGTCCAGCCTGCTGTGCAGACATCAATCAACTGCTCTGTCAATCAGATGCAGATGCCTTAGTCATTTTCCATTTTGCACTATTTTCAAAATCTTAGTCAGTGCTTAAGAAGGAACCAAAATCTTGGTTCCTAAAGAAAAGGATAGTGTAAGATAATTAAATAGATCATTTAGGTCTCCCACTACAGGATCAAAGACAGAGGGGGGATTTTAAGGGCGTTTGGGAGACTGTTGTAGGCCAATGACTACTCGGGAAAAGAGTCCAGTAACCTAGCAACAGTTTACACTACTCTGAAGGAAGACCAGGTGCCTCTAAGCGCCAGGCACACTCAAGCCACAAGCCCTGATCGTTAAAGCACAGGACAGTAGATACAGGGTCTGAATCTTGTTACATGAAGTCAGGGAGTTAATGGTCCTTGAAAAGCAGCGTTTCTGCATATAGTTAATACAGGAATACAGGTAAAAGGTGAAAAAACTAGGGGAAAGGGGAAATTACACTGAAACCCGAGGTGAATTACCATATTTTATTATATGTTACCGCCCTTTTGCTAATATACATATGATTTCAATCACTCCATGACAGTCCTGCTTAGACCATATAGGGTCAAAGGAGAATGAATGATGAAAGCCTTGGTGTCTGACAAGAGGGAGGAAGAGGGTGGCCTTCTCCCCTCCCTACTTTTTCTTTGATTATACAAGGGTAGCCCTCCTTTTTCTCGGGACTGCACTCCCTTGCCTGCCCGCTTGAATTTCTGACGCCTCTCATGCCAATAAACTCACTCTTCACCTCTTTGCCTCACACTGAACTCTGTCTGTGATGAGAAAAAAGAACCTGAGCTTCAGTAAGTCCTGGCACCAGGTGAGGGGTTTTAATTAAAAGACAGTGGTTTCAAATCCCCCCCAAGTCAGGGGCTGTGGGGTCAAGTCCCACCCTGAGGTGTGTCTGGGTTCAGGTCCCACCTAGGAGGGCAGTTTCATTTCCTCCTCAGCCTTTTACTGGCTCCAACCAAGCTGTCCCATCCCCAATACTTCCTCTCTCACAGCGTGTAGGACTGTAGAGTGTTAGAGCTGCGGGCTGCGCTGAGAGCCCTCAGTTTTGCAGATGGGAAAACTGAAGCTCCGAGTGGCAAAGCAACTTGTGAAAGGTCACACAGCAAGTTAATCGCAGAGTCGAAGTGGACCCGGCCGTGTGATTTCCAGTCTGCCTCTCTCTACTAAACCGCCTCTGTTCATCTGCTTCCGGCTTGTCAGTCAAGAGGCACTTTGAGCAAAAGCGCTACGGACAGGTTTAATGATTTCTCAAGTGCAGACACGACCCCAGACCTGCTTCTGTGTCCATTTGAAAAAGTCATGGGAATAAGGGAGGTGAGAAATTCAGTGTGGAAGTCTTGCGATTTCCTCCAGGCAGAGAAGTAACTGACACCATCACTAACAACTTGCCACGTGCTGGGCGCAATGCGCTTCCTTGTGTTATCCCACTTAATCCCCTCAACAGAGATAATCACCCCCAGTTTACAAGCAAATTGAGGCTCAGAGAGGTAAACAGAATGACCGACTCCAATTTTTCAGGAACCATCCCTGTTTTACAACTGAAAATCCCATGTCACAGGAACCCCTCTGTCCCAGGCAAACTAGAACGTTTGGTCACCTGTGGGGTAAGTAGCCCACTCAAAGAATTGGATCCCAGAGATTCCAGCCCAGACCTGACGCCAGGTCTCAGGCTATCACGCTGTGCTGCGCCTCTGGGTAAACAGATAAACCCAAGAGGAAGAAATAACCACATAGACGAGCAAGTCGGGATGGAGTGGGAAGTGGGCTGGAGGTGGGTGGGTACGGAGGAGGGGCAGCTCTGAAGGCAGGTCAGCCCTGGGTCGCCGCAGCTGAGTTAAGCCGTCTGGGATGTCGGAGGCTGCTGGCTGACCTGCCAGGCGAGGACAAACAGAGGCTGTTCTATTCCTCCCTCTGTATCCCAGGAGGAGTCTGTTGACCACGATAACAGTCCTGTTATCTCGGCCAGGTCTCTGGGTTCTTGCCAGACAGTGACTAGGGGGATAAGATCTGAGACTGTGACAAAACCCATCTCCCTGGCACCCTGGCAGGCTCCCCGTCCTTGCCTGAGAGCCTGCTTGTTGGGGCAGGAGGGGGGCAAGTAGAGCCCCGAAGGGCAGGGGCTCCCCACCCAAGGGGCCCCCGGGAGACCAGGACCTCTCTGCTCAGGTATTGGATCTCTGTGTTGCCAGGAAAAGGGCGTCGCAGGTGCAGACCAGCGGCTGGAAGTCAGACACGCCGGGTGCTGCCTCTTGATACCCTCTCGGTCCGCATCACCTCCACCCAACAGAAGAGGATGCTGAGGCTCAGAAGCTGTGACATCCGCTCACACAGCATGGCAGTGATGCCGTGTGTCAGCAAACCCCAGCTCTCCTTGCCTCCCAGCCTTGGTGCTGTTCTCAGCACAAGGCTGTAAAATGATGACACGAAGGTGGCCTGTGTCCCAGGAGCGGGTCTCTGTGATCCTGTCCCCACACCACACCTCCTCCGCCCCCTCCTCTACCTGGCTGACTCCTCGCCGTCCTTGGACACCAGCTTGAGGGCCCTCGCCTGCAGGCAGTCTGCCTGATCTCCAGCCTGTTTCAGAACCCCCGGGGCCTGTGCTTGGGCAACCAGGGTTCTTACGCTTCAGGTTGTAGCAGGCCCTTGTCAGTCTCCTCCTGCACTAGGGCACCCAGGGGCCAAGAACTGATGGCCACTCTCCCCCGCCCCCAGAAAAAATAAACACATTTAGTAAATTGCAAGATCATCTGTAGCTGCTCCCGAAACAGTGGCATCCTGCAGGCAAGAGCCCACTAAAGAGCATTCTAGCAGATGTCTCTGCTTCACCCACTCCCCTCAGCCCCATGACCCTTGACCTTCATCTGTCACCTCACGACTCAAAGTGTGGTCCCTGGATCAGCAGCATCAGTACCACCAAGGACTTGTTGGAAATGCAGAACCTCAGACAACCCAGACCCCACAAAGTGGACCTTCATTAACATTAGCTCTTGTTATAGGATTGGAACCTTGCTCCAAACCCTACTGTGTGGCACCCATCATCCCCATTCCTAGTTGGGGAGCTGGGCTTCAGGGAGGGGAAACGACTTTCTCCAGGTTTAACAGCCAGAAAATGATAGATGTGGGTTTCAAAACTAGGGTTCGTCGCTCTCTCAAGCTGATGGAAGTTAGTACTGATGTTCCACATGGTGGAAAGAGATGGGAAGTCTACATCTATCAAGCATGCACTCCATGCAAAGCCCTTCACCTGGCTCATCTCTTGTGATCTCCCCAACCCCTTTATGAAGTAGGGGGTAGGCAGTCTCATTTTACATTTATGAAAATACAAGACTCAGGTGGGCAGGGGGGACCTTGGCCAAGGACCACAGCCAGGAAATGGCAGTACTGGGGCAGAACCCAGTTCTGTTTACCTGAAGCCAGCATGAGGCCTGTTCCTGACCCAGAGGAGCAGAGCCGTGGACAGGGCTGCGGGGGGCGCAGTGGGGAGGGGGTGGCTGGTTCCCTGCTCCAGCTCCCTCCCGTCCTCTCCCACCTTGGAGAGCCTGTGGCCTTGGGTCAAAATTCACACTTCCTTCCCCTTTCTGATCCTCTGCCTTCGGCTGAATCGTTAACCACTTCTGACAGAACAAAAACACCTGCCTATCGCAGCAATCCATCGGCCCCCAGTGTATGACGTCACCCCAACCATTTCCAGCAGCTGCTGGCAGTGCCGAGAACTTCTGGGATCGCGCTCATGCGTGCCTGGGGCTCACCTTGCAGGTCCTTCTGTGTGTGCTCCTGGATGTGCGCCTCCGCAGCAGACAGCTCACGGGGTGAACACAGGGGTGCGACCTGAAAGGCCCGTTCCCGTGGCAGCCCCGTCCCTGTCGCTGCTGAGTTTTGGGCAGATTTCTCAGCTTCAGCTTCTCCATCACTAAAATGAGCAGGTGATCTCCCAAATATACAAACAGTAAACAGCCCAATCAAAAAATGGACCCAAGACGTAAATAGACATTTCCCCAAAGAAGACAGACAGATGCCCCCAGGGGCACGTGAAAAGATGTCCGGTACCACTAGCTGTTAGAGGAATGCAAACCAAACTACAGTGAGGCATCACCTCACAAGCTCAGAATGGCTATCGCTGAAACAGTCTAAGAAAAAGGGAACTAGCTCCCTGGCTCTGTTGGTGGGAATGTAAATTGATTCGGCCACTGTGGAGAAGTACGGAGGTTCCTAAAAAAGCTGAAAGTAGAGCTGCCATACCGCCCAGCAATCCCACTCCTGGGCACACACCCTGAGAAACCACGATTCAAAAAGATACAGGCACCCCAACGTTCAGTGCAGCACCGTTTACAACAGCCAGGACGTGGAAGCAACCTGGATGTCCATTGACAGATGAATGGATAAAGAAGGTGTGGTGTGTATATATATGAAATGTACTTAACCATAAAAAGGAACGGAATTTTTGTCATTTGTAGAGACGTGGATGGACCTAGAGTCTGTCATACAGAGTGAAGCAAGTCAGAGAAACAAAACCAAATATCGCATATTAACACCTCTAGTAGCTCAGCTGGTAAAGAATCCGCCTGCAGTGCAGGAGACCCCGGTTCAATCCCAGGGTCGGGAAGATCTGCTGGAGAAGGGACAGGCTGCCCACTCCAGTATTCTTGGCCTTCCCTGGTGGCTCAGCTGGTAAAGAATCCGCGGGAGACCTGGGTTCGATCCCTGGGTTGGGAAGATCCACTGGAGAAGGGAAAGGCTATCCACTCCAGTATTCTGACCTGGAGAATTCCATGGACTGTGTAGTTCATGGGGGCGCAGAGTCAGACACAACTGAGCAACCCTCACTTTCAACACATATATGTGGAATCTAGAGAAATGGTACAGATGAACCTATTGCAAACAGACACAGAGACACAGACATAGGGAACCAAAATATACGGACACCAGATGGGAAAGGGGGGTGAGACGAACTGAGAGACGGGGGTTGACAGATACACACTGCTGTGCCTAAAACGGATAGCTAGTGAGAAGCTGCTGAACAGCACAGGGAGCCCTTTGTGAAATAAAATAGGTGGGTGACAGCTTCCCAGCGACCGTGAGAAGTATTCGGAGTGTGTGGACGTGGCTGGAGGGTCGCAGTCCCCACTGACTGTGCTCAGTCGTGTCCGACTCTTTGTGACCCCATGGGCTGTAGCCCACCAGGCTCCTCTGTCCATGGGATTTTTCAGGCAAGAATACTAGAGGAGGTAGCCGTTCCCTTCTCCAGGGGATCTTCCCGACCCAGGAATCGGACATGTATCTTCTGGGACTCCAGCGCTGAAAGTGGGTTCTTTTTTATGTTTATTTATTTATTCATTTATTTGGCTGCGTCAGGTCGTAGTTACATCCTGCGGGATCTTTTGTTGCCGCTCCAGGACTCGCCAGTTGCATGGGCTTAGTTGCAAGTGGATTCTTTACCGCTGAGCCCTCAGGGAACCACCCCCCACCCCCGGCACACACACCAAGAATCAAAACAGAGCTCAGGACTATCTGCAGGGTTAGCCGGTGACAGTATCTGTGCAGGGCCTGGAGCCGCAGGGATGGCTCAAGGGCAGAAGTCTCGTTTAGAAGAAGAGGCAGAATGTGGACTCCCGCGGTGGCACTGTGTGCGTGCCCTGTGGAGGGGTGCCCGGGGGTGCCTGGGCGGGGGCCTGGTAGCTCTGGCTGCAGGCACCAAGGTGTGAGCAGAGTGCTAAGGGCAGCCTTTCCTCACCTGCAGAAACAGGACCTGCGGACCCAGTGGACTCTGCAGGGGCCGGGAGCCTTGGAAGCCAGCTCTTGGCGTGACTCCTCCATTCCTTCAGACGGCCCTGGCTGCTGGGGCCTCGGTGACTTCGAGAATGAGAGACACGGGCTGCTGATGAATGCAACCAGGATTTGTGAGCCCTGGGGGCCCAGGAGGCACCCTCGGACTCCCAGACCCAACCAGGTAAAGTCTGGGGAGGCCAGGTGTCCGAGGGGCAGTGGGCAGCCAGACCCACCGAAACTTGGGTGTGTGCTATTAACACAAGCCTGCTCATCCACGAGGCTGGAGAGACAGGTTCCAGATAAAGAAGGACTTGTACTCAAGAGGGGGAAGGAAGGGCCCCTGGATGCCCAGCTGGCAGAGCCGGGGCTTCAAGTCGAGAGCCCTGCCAGCTGCCCCCTCCCACACCTGGACTCGGGGCGAAAGGCACACCCAGGGGGCGCCCCCGAGAAGCCCTTATAAAGTGAAACCTTCTCCATGAGTCAGCCGGGGCCTGGCCAGCCCAGTGCATTCACTGGAAAGGTATTCTCTTTTCAGCTCTTTTCTGCCCTTTCACTGCTGGGGAGGTGAGGTCATCGCTAGTAAACACTCTGCCTTGTGGTGAATTTCCTCTGAACGCTCTGCTTCTGTTTAACATGCCAAACCTCAAGGGAAGCTGGCAGCTCAGAGTTGGACAAAGGGCACTGGGCTGAGTCGGAGGCCTGGCTTTGGGTCCCAGCTCAGCCCCTTTCTAGTTGTGAGAGTTTGCCAATGCAAGCCCCATCTCTGGGCCTCCGTCCCTCTGTTGATAAAATGAAGTCACTGCTCCTGGAAGGAGACTAAAGAAGTACTCAGCGCCACACGCTTATCCAGTCAACACATATCTATTGAGTGCTTACGTGTGCAAACTCTACGGTAAGGACCATGGAAATCAAGGTCAGGTAACCACACGCGGGGCTGCCTTGGAGGCTCAGTGGCGAAGAACCCACCTGCCAAGGCAGGAGAAGGGGGTTCAGCCCCTGGGTCGGGAAGATCCCCTAAAGGAGGAAACGGCAACCCACCACAGTGTTCCTGCCTGGGAAACCCTATGGACAGAGGAGCCTGGCGGGCTGCAGTCCATGGGGTTGTGAAAGAGCTGGACACCACTTAGCAACTTACAAATAGCTGTGAAAAGAAGAGAAGTGAAAAGCAAAGGAGAAAAGGAAAGATATAAGCATCTGAATGCAGAGTTCCAAAGAATAGCAAGGAGAGATAAGAAAGCCTTCCTCAGCGATCAATGCAAATAGAGGAAAACAACAGAAGGGGAAAGACTAGAGATCTCTTCAAGAAAATTAGAGATACCAAGGGAACATTTCATGCAAAGATGGGCTCGATAAAGGACAGAAATGGTATGGACCTAACAGAAGCAGAAGATATTAAGAAGAGGTGGCAAGAATACACAGAAGAACTGTACAAAAAAGATCTTCACGACCCAGACAACCACAATGGTGTGATCACTCACCTAGAGCCAGACATCCTGGAATGTGAAGTCAAGTGGTCCTTAGAAAGCATCACTACGAATAAAGCTAGTGGAATTCCAATTGAGCTACTTCAAATCCTGAAAGATGATGCTGTGAAAGTGCTGCACTCAATATGCCAGCCAATTTGGAAAACTCAGCAGTGGCCACAGGACTGGAAATGGTCAGTTTTCATTCCAATCCCAAAGAAAGGCAATGCCAAAGAATGCTCAAACTACCGCACAATTGCACTCATCTCACATGCTAGTACAGTAATGCTCAAAATTCTCCAAGCCAGGCTTCAGCAATATGTGAACCATGAACTTCCAGATGTTCACGCTGGTTTTAAAAAAGGAAGAGGAACCAGAGATCAAATTGCCAGCATCTGCTGGATCATCGAAAAAGCAACAGAGTTCCAGAAAAACATCTATTTCTGCTTTATTGACTATACCAAAGCCTTTGACTGTGTGGATCACAATAAACTGTGGAAAATTCTGAAAGAGATGGGAATATCAGACCACCGGACCTGCCTCTTGAGAAGCCTATATGCAGGTCAGGAAGCAACAATTTGAACTGGACGTGGAACAACAAACTGGTTCCAAATAGGAAAAGGAGTAGGTCAAGGCTGTATATCGTCACCCTGCTTATTTAATTTATATGCAGAGTACATCATGAGAAATGCTGGGCTGGAAGAAGCACAAGCTGGAATCAAGATTGCTGGGAGAAATATCAATCACCTCAGATATCCAGATGACATCACTCTTATGGCAGAAAATGAAGAGGAACTAAAAAGCCTCTTGATGAAAGTGAAAGAGGAGAGTGAAAAAGTTGGCTTAAAGCTCAACATTCAGAAAACGAAGATCATGGCATCTGGTCCCATCACTTCATGGCAAATAGATGGGCAAACAGTGGAAACAGTGTCAGACTTTATTTTGGGGGGCTCCAAAATCACTGCAGATGGTGATTGCAGCCACGAAATAAAAGATGCTTACTCCTTGGAAGAAAAGTTATGACTAACCTAGATAGTATATTCAAAAGCAGAGACATTACTTTGCCAACAAAGGTCCATCTAGTCAAGGCTATGGTTTTTCCAGTGGTCATGTATGGATGTGAGAGTTAGACTATAAAGAAAGCTGAGCACCGAGGAATTGATGCTTTTGAACTGTGATGTTGGAGAAGACTCTTGAGAGTCCCTTGGACTGCAAGGAGATCAAACCAGTCCATTCTAAAGGAGATCAGTCCTGGGATTTCTTTGGAAAGAATGATGCTAAAGCTGAAGCTCCAGTACTTTGGCCACCTCATGCGAAGAGCTGACTCGTTGGAAAAGACTCTGATGCTGGGAGGGATTGGGGGCAGGAGGAGAAGGGGACGACTGAGGATGAGGTGGCTGGATGGCATCACCGACTCGATGGATGTGAGTTTGAGTGAACTCCGGGAGTTGGTGATGGACAGGGAGGCCTGGTGTGCTGCAGTTCACGCGGTCGAAAGAGTTGGACACGACTGAGCGACTGAACTGAACTGAACTGAACTGGCAACTAAGCAGCAACAACAGCACACACGTGAGCACACATACACGTACTCTGTCTCACACATACACACACACAGTTCCCACTGTCTGCCCTGGGAAGAGTCACATTCTGGTGAAGACAGATGGGAGTCACACGGTCCTATAAGTGCATGTTACGATGCGGCCGTGATGGGAGCCGAGCTCTGTGGTGACCCAGTCTGGGGTGTGCAGGGCAGGACAGGGGAGGCCTCCAGAGGAGCGATGATGGATATGGAAAACCTGCCCTGGCATCCCCCAGCTGGAGTGCAGGTGGGAGCAGAGCCCGCAGGAGAGGAAGACGCGGTGGTCCTCCCCAGCAAGGCAGAAGGCCAGCAGGCCTGGAGTGGAGGCGGGCGCCTTCCCGGCCAATGGTGCAGGAAGGGTGGAGCCAGCGCCCAGCAGGGAGCTTCCGGCCTGGAGGGTCTAGGCCAGCTCTTCCCCCAAAGCGTTTCACTGGCTTTGCAGAGACGTTCCGAAATATCAGTGGGTGAGATTTAATTTGGGGCAAAATCAGACACCACCATCTACTTGATGATAATGTGGACCAAAGGTATGGAAGAACTTACAACCGAAAACATTTTCTCCCCTTCCTTTTATTTTTCTGTGATTCGAAGAAGCACTGCCACGGTTTGATTTTAGTGATAGACTGTGTCAGCCCAGGGGACAGGAGAGCAGTTTTCCGTAGGAGGCCCGTGTGAGCCCAGCTAAAGTCGGTCCTGAGTCACAGGACAGTGTGCCCGGGGCAGCAGGAGCTGCTGAAGGAGGCCGAGAGGACCCCTGGGTGGCTGCCAAAGAGTAAATCACATTGGCCATGGTTCCCGTCCTTCCATTCTGAGAGCAGGAGGAGATTCAGGCCCCAGGTCTCGGCAATATTTGTCTTACAAAGTATTCGTTGTCTACAAGGAAACATGGTGGTTACAAGGAAACATGGTGGTAAGCTCCTTGATGTCGATCGTGGGAATGATGTTTCTGGATATGACGCCAAAAACAAAGGCCAAAAAACCAAAAATAAATAAGTGGCTCTACATCAAAATAAAAAGCTCTGCACAGCAAAGGAAACTACCCACAAAATGAAAAGACCACCTACGGACAGAAGGAAATATTTGCAAATCATGTATCTGTTAAGAGATCAACATCTAAAATATGTTAAGAACTCATGGAACTCGATAGCAAAAAAAAATACGCCAAAAGAACCCAAACAATCAGATTAAGAAGTAGGCGGAATTTGCAGCAATATGGATGGACCTAGAGATTATCATATTAAATGAAGTAAGTCAGACAGAGAAAGACAAATAGTGTGAACTTATTCAGTTCAGTTCAGTTGCTCAGTCGTGTCCGACTCTTTGTAACCCCATGGACTGCAGCACGCTAGGCTTCCCTGTCCATCACCGACTCCCGGAGTTTACCCAAACTCATGTCCATCATGTCGGTGATGCCATCCAACCATCTCATCCTCTGTCGTCCATTTCTCCTCCCACCTACAATTTTCCCAGCATCAGGGTCTTTTCCAATGAGTCAGTTCTTCGCATCAGGTGGCCAAAGTGTTGGAGTTTTAGCTTCAGCATCAGTCCTTCCAATGAATATTCAGGACTGGTTTCCTTTAGGATGTACTGGCTGTACCCTAGTACTAGCTTACATGTATTGAGCACTTATCATATGCCAGACCTTGAATCGAGTTCTTCATACACTCATCAGTTGACCCTTACAACGCTGTTATGTGGAATTGATGCGAGTTAATTAGGGCAGTGTTTCCGAAGTGTGGTCCTTTGGAATCAGCAGCATCAACATCATCTGGAAATTTGCTAGAAATGCAGCTTCTAGGGTTCCCACCAGGACGTTCCAAATCAGAGACCCTGGGAGGTCAGCACCCCCTGGGGGCCAGCAATCTGTGCTTTACCAAGTTCTGTGGGTGATTCTGATATCCAAGCCCTGAACTGAGGGGATACGCGCCCCGGTTTCTCAAGGGCATCCTCAGAGTTGAGGTTTAAAAGTTAGGTCTCAAGTTGCTGAGTCACACAGGGAGCTCAGTCGGCTCCCTGTGTCTCTGTGACAGCCTCGAGGGTGGGATGGGGTGGAGGGTTGCCGGGGAGATTCAAGAGGGAGGGAATATATGTATACTTGTAGGTGACTGACGTTCTTGTATGGAATAAGCCAACACAATATTGTAAAACAATTATCCTCCAAATAAAAATAAAGTTTTTTAAAAAGTTATGCCCCAAACCAATCCAGCTAAGGCCTGATCAATAACAGGTCTTTAATGTGACAAAGGCAGGCTTTTCAACCTACTGCAGTGAGGGAGAAGACACAGCCAAGGAACCAAACAGGAGAAGAGGTTTCCGGAGAACGCTGGAGAAGGGCGGCGTTCAGGTGGAGTTGAAATGAAATGTTCTGATAGCATCACAACAAAGCAGGGCTATGTTTGAAGGGACTGACCTCAGGTCTAGGTGGCAGTGTGGACTCAGAGTCCTGTTTCCATGGAAACCACAGAGTGTAGCTAGATATGGAAGGCTGTGGGCCTGCACTAGGTCTGGAAGGCAGGGCTGCTCCCCGTGCCAGTGACTTAGACCCTTGGGGTGAGAACTAGATATTTGCTTCATACATTCCAGCCTTCTCCAAAATTCCTACTGATACCGTCTAAAGCAGCCAAGGGGGTGTGGTAGCCACTGGTTTTTACCGAGCTGTATCTCGGTAGGAAAAAAGTGAGTTACAGCGTTTTACAAGAGCAGTCTCTCTGGCTGCAGGAGAACGGCTTCCCGGTTCCCCCGCAGCTGGCTTTGCTTCTGTCATTCCCGACCGACCGGAGGCCGGAGGCCGGCCAGATTTGCGCTTTCTCAGTCCACCCCTGCTGGGAAGTGTTAAACGAACTATCACGCATAAAGTGCCTAGAACACTGCCTGGGAAATAATGAATATAAACTCTAATTTTATATTGTATACAATATAAGTTAATGTAAGTACATATACATATATAAGATTATATAATTAATATAAATATGAATTAATTAATAAGGATTGTGGTTAGATAGAAGGAGGAGAAAGGGTGTCTTTTCCTTTCTTTCCAATGAGACTATGGAATGAAAAAGTATCTCAGGGGACTTTCCTCGTGGTCCAGTGGTTAAGACTCCACGCTTTCACTCCAGGGGGTTTGAGTAAGATTCCTGGTGAGGGAAACTAAGATCTCGGATGCCACAAGGCCAAAAAAATTTTTAAAGTATCTGCAGTCTCTGTTCTAGAAATAGAAAGACTAGATTAAGAAAGATCCTGAGTTCTAATTTCAGGCATCCTGGGGTTAAAGAGTGGGAGAAGTGTTTATCGAACGTGTAATTTATACTGGGCTCTGAGCTAATTCATTTGCCCTATAAGCTGAGTGTTGTTACTCTTTCTCTCTCTCTCTTTTTTCTGTTACACCCATTTTACCCATGAAGGAAAATTAAGGTAGTTACCTAGGGGTTTCCCTGGAGGCTCAGGTGGTAAAGAATCTGCCTACAATTCAGGAGACTAGGGTTCAATCCCTTGGTTGGGAAGATTCCCTGGAGAAGGGAATGTCTACCCCCTGCAGTATTCTTGCCTAGAGAATCCCATGGACAGAAGAGCCTGGCAGGCTGACACTTTGAAACTCATCTAGCTTGTTAGTTAGTGATGGAGTCAGGGTTCAAGCCTAGCCATAGCTAAGAGCCTGAGCATTCACAAACCACCGATGCTTCGGGAACCTTTCGTTTTTCACTTGTAAAATGGAGGGGTCCCAGGACTTGCCTGGTGGTCCGGTTGTCACGGCTTTGCTTCCCAAGGCAGGGGCTGCAGGTTCGACCCCTGGTTGGGAAGCTAAGATCCCACATGCCTCATGGTCAAAAAACCAAAACACAAAACAGAACACAAAACACAAAAACCAAAACACAAAAATATTGTAACAAAATCAAGAAAGGCTTCTAAAAAGTGAAGAGGTTCAAAGAAAATAGTTTTTAAAGTTCTTTCCCAGGTCAACATTCTCTCTATAGTTAAAACTCAATGATGACCAACTTCTCCAGAAAAAGTCCATGTTTGGAAAGATAATGGTACAAAAGTAGTTATCATGTATTCTTTAGAAAATAAAAAAATGGAAATAGCCTAAATACCAAACAATAGAGTGTGATTGGGGCTTCCCTGGTAGCTCAGCTGGTAAAAAATCCGCCTGCAACGCAGGAGATCTTGGTTCAATTCCTGGGTCAGGAGGATCCCCTGGAGGAGGGCATGGCAGCCCACTCCAGTATTCTTGCCTGGAGAATCCCCATGGATGGAGGGTTACAGTCTGTGGGGTTGAAAAGAGCTGGACACAACTGAGCCACTAAGCACAGCACAGAGTGTGACTAAGTAAATTAGACTATATCCACATAGTAGAATACTATGCAGCCCTTAAAACGATGTTGTTGAAGTAAGGCACAAACAAAAAAGATACTCCTGATGTAGTGCTCATATACTCATAACATTTCATTGAAAAAGACAGTTAAAAACAGTGCATATCACCTACAGGTTCAACACAATTCCTATCAAAACCCAAACCCCACTTTTTTACAGAAACAGAAAAATCTATCCTGAAGTTCACGTGAAATCTTGAGATCCATAGTAGCCAAAACAGTCTTGAAAAAGAAGTACAAAGTTGTAGGTCTCACGCTTCCTGGTTTCAAAGCTTACTACACAGCTACAGTAATCAAAATAGCATGATACTGGCATAAAGACAAACATACAGACCAACGGAAAGACTCAGTTCAGTTCAGTCGCTCAGTCGTGTCCAACTCTTTGCGACCCCATGAATTGCAGCATGACAGGTCTGCCTGTCCATCACCATCTCCCGGAGTTCACTCAGACTCATGTCCATCGAGTCAGTGATGCCATGCAGCCATCTCATCCTGTCGTCCCCTTCTCCTCCTGCCCCCAATCCCTCCCAGCATCAGAGTTTTTTCCAATGAGTCAACTCTTCTCATGAGGTGGGCTAAGTGCTGGAGTTTTAGCTTCAGCAACATTCCCTCCAAAGAACACCCCGGGGCTGATCTCCTTTAGAATGGACTGGTTGGATCTCCTTGCAGTCCAAGGGACTCTCAAGAGTCTCCTCCAACACCACAGTTCAAAAGCATCAATTCTTTGGCGCTCAGCCTTCTTCACAGTCCAACTCTCACATCCATACATGACCACTGGAAAAACCATAGCCTTGACTAGACAGACCTTTGTTGGCAAAGTAATGTCTCTAGAGAGCCCCAAATAAATCCTTGCATATACAGGTAAATAATTTTGAACAAGGGTGTCAAAACCATCCAATAAGGAAAGTATGGTCTTTTCAGCAAGTGGTATTGGGGAAAATGGATATCCACGTGCAAAATAATTGATGGATTAGGTTGGACCATTACCTTACCCTCGACACTATATGTACTAAAATTAACTGAAAATGGATCAAAGCTCTAACTGTCAGAGCTCAAACTATTAGAGTCTTACAAGAAAATATGGGGGAAAACCTATACGGTGTTGGATTTGCAATGATTTTTTGGATATGATACCAAAAGCATAGATAACAAAAGAAAAAAATGGCTGTTGAACTTTATCAAAATTAAAAACTTTCCTGCATCAGCAAACACTGTTATCAGAGTAGAGAGACAATACATAGAACAGAAGGAAATACCTCCATATTATATATTTAATAAGGGATTAATATCCAGAACATACAGAGAACTCCTCCGGAGGCTCCTTGACATAGATCTGGGTCATGATTTCTTTAAAAACTGATGCCAAAAGCAACAGAAGCCAAGAATAAAAGCCTCTCAAAGGAAATCATCAGCATTGTCCTGGCAGTCCAGTGGCTAAGGCTCCACCTGCCAATGCAGGGGACATAGGTTTGATCACTGCTCTGGGAAGATTCCACGTGCCGAGAGGCAACCAAGCCCGTGTGCCACAACTACGGAGCCCAGAGCCTGCAGCCCGCGCTCCACGACAGGAGAAGCCACCACCACGGGCAGCCCTGACCGCACCCAGAGAGAAGGCCCTGCCGGCTGCACCTGGAGAAGCCTGTGCACAGAGCGAAAACCCAGCGCAGCCAATAAACTTAAAGCTTTTAAAACTTTTTAAAAAAAAGTAAACCATCAACAAATAAAAAGGTAACCTACTGCATGAGAGAAAATATTTGTAAATCATGTATCTGATAAGAAGTTAGTATCTAAAATATATAAGGAACTCATACAACTCAATAGCATAAAACGCAAACCATCCAATTTAAAAATGGGAAGAGGAACCGAATAGATATTTTTCCAAAGAAGACATACAGATGACCAATAGACACATGCAAAGATGCTCAGCATCAATAATCTTCAGGGAAATGCAGATCAAAACCTCAACGAGATTTCACCTCGTGCCTGTTAGAATGGCCATAATCAAAAAGGCAAGAGATAGCAAGTGTCTGTGAGGATGCGGAGAAAAGGCAACCTTTATGTAATGTTGGTGGGAATGTAAATTGGGACAGCCATTATGGAAAATATTATGACGTTTCCTCAAAAAATTAACCACAGAGCTACCATATGATCCAGCAATCTCACTTCTGGGTGTTCATCTGAAGAAAATTAAAGCACTAACTTGAAAGGATATATGCGCCTCCATGTTCATTGGGGCATAGTTCACAACAGTCACGATACGGAAACAACTCCAGCGTCCATCAGTGGACGAATAAAGAAAATGTGGTGTGGGGTGGAATGCTATAGAGCCCTAAAAAAGAACGAAATCTTGCCGTTTGCAACATGAGTGGACCCCGAGGGCATTATGCTAAGCAAAATAAGTCAGAGAAAGCAATGCTCTATGATATCACGTATACGTGGAATCTAAAACAGAAACAAAAAAAAAGAAACTCATGGATAGAACAAGCTGGTGGTTCCCAGAGGTGAGGGCAGAAGACGGAATAAATGAGTGAGATGGGTCAGAAAGCACAAACTTCCAGGTTATAAAGTGGAAAAGTCATGGGGATGTTATGTACAGCATGATGACTATTCCTAATAACACTGTATTGCAGATTTGAAAACTGCTAAGAGAGTAAAAAGCTTTCATCACAGGAAAAATATGTTACCCTACAAGGTGACAGATGTTAACTAGACTAACTGCAGTGGTCATCATAACGTATACAAATATCAAATCGTCATATTGCACAACTAAAAGATTACTGTTGCATATCAATGATACCTCAATTTTAAATGAATAAATAACCCCTATACCTCAACAGTGACAACCACAAAAAGTCAGCCTGAGTTTTCAATGGACAAAGAACTTAAATAACTATGTCTCCAAAGAAGACATACGAGTGGCCAGTAAGCATATGGAGAGCGCTCAGCATCACTCGTCGTTCGGGAAATTCCAGTCAGAACTGAAAGGAGACACCACTGCACACTCATTAGGCTGTTATGAAAGACTAAAGATAACAAACGTTGGCGAGGATGCAGAGAAATAGGAACCCTTGTACGTTGCCGGAACAGCTGCTGCGGAAAGCCTTACAGCAATTCTTCAAAAAGTCAACCAGATGATCATGTGATCCAGCAACTCCTCTTTGAGTATATATCCAAAAGAAATGGAACGTAGATATGTATACCCATATTCACAGCAGAATCATTCACAATAGCCAAAAGCAGAAACAACCTAGTGTGAAACAACCCAAGATGAGTGGGTAAGCCAAAAGCTGTACGTACATACAGCGGAGATGGTGGGATGGCATCACCGGCTCGATGCACATGAGTTTGAGCAAGCCCCGGGAGATAGAGAAGGACAGGGAAGCCTGGCGTGCTGCAGTCCGTGGGGTCGCAAAGAGTCGGACACGACTTAGCAACGAACAACAAGAAAACAAAGGAACATTATTATTCAGCCTAAACAGGGTGGGAATTCTAACATATCTGCGATGTGAATGAACCGTGAGGACATCATGCTAAGTGAAAAAAGCTGGTGGCGAATGACAAATACCGTATGATCCTACTCGGATAGCTAGCTTAGTAAAATTCAAGGAGCCAGAACGTAGAATGGTATTTACCTGAGGCAGCAGGAGATGGAGAGCTGTTGTTGAATGGGTACACAGCTGTTTTCGTTTTGTGTGGGGTTTTATGGCCAAGCTGGTGGTGTGTGAGATCTTAGTTTCCCAGAGGCTGAACCCAGGCCTTAGTGAAAATGCTAACCACTGGGTTGCCAGAGAATTCCCTGTGTACACAGTTACAGCCGGGGAAAATGAAAAATTTCTAGAGGTGGGTTATGGTGATGGCTGCACAAAAATGTGAAAGTACTTAATGCCACAGAACTGTATGCGTAAAAATGGTTAAAATGAAAGACTTTGTGTTATGTGCATTTTACCGTAATTAAAGTATACATCAAATTATTCCCTTTTAAAATGTATATGGCTGAAAAGATATAAAAGGATATATCTATAAGGTTACCAATAACTATCTCTGGCAATTCATTATCAGTGATTTGAGAAAGTTATCTTATTTTCTAAATGTTTAAACTTGGTGAGCTGTATAATAAAACACAGTCCTGCAAAATTACAAAGGGCAAGATTTCTAGTAATGTCTTCATGAGAAGATAGAGCATTTTTTCTTCACAGAAAACAAGTATAAAACTAGACAAAATCATTCTTCTAACAGTACTGGAAAATGACCAAAGGCGGGTAACAACTTGAAAAATAATTATTCAGGAAAGACTGCTCACAGAGGCCAGGAACCGAATTTTTGGCCTTTATCCTGGGGAGGCCAGATCTCTCCAAGCAAGGGCAACAAAACCCCACAGCTTCATTGGGCAGAGACGGTGGGCATGGTTCAAGGGTGGCCTATTTAACAGGGAGATCTGAAAATGAGAGTCATATGTGATGATTACTTCATTTCGACTTGACCGGGCTAAGGGATACCCAGAGAGCTTGTAGTTGTTCAGCTGCTAAGTTGTGTCCAACTCTTTGCAACCTCATGGACTGGAGCACGCCAGGTTCCCCTGGCCTTCACTATCTCCCGGAGTTTGCGCAGATTCATGTCCATTGAGTCCATGATGCTCTCTCACCATCTCATCCTCTGCCACCCGTTCCCCTTTTGCCTTCAATCTTTCCCAGTATCAGGGTCCTTCCAAGGAGTCAGCTCTTCGCATCAGGTGGCCACAGTATTGAAGCTTCAGCTTCAGTATCAGCAATTAAATTTCACTCATTCTCAGCCATTTTAGTTCACTGATTGCTAAGATGTTGATATTCACCCTTGCCATCTCCTGCTTGATCACATCCACTTTGCCTTGATTCGTGGCTCTAACATTCCAGGTTCCTATGCAATGTTGTTCTTTACACCATCGGACTTTACTTTCACCACCAGACACATCCACAGCTGGGCATCATTTCCACTTTGACCCAGCTGCTTGGGCCCCTCCGCTTCATCCTTTCTGGAGCCGTTAGTAATTGTTCTATGCTCTTCCCCCAGTAGCATTCTGGACAACTTTCAACCTGGGGGGCTATTCTTCTGGTGTCATATCTTTTTGCCTTTTTGTACTGGCATTATTTGTAAAACCATTATTTCTGAATGTGTCTGTGAGAGTGTTTCCAGAAGAGAGTCAGGGGACTAAATAAAGAGGATAACCCTTGCCAGTGCAGGTGAGCACCATCCAGTCCTTTGAGGGCCTGAATAGAACAAAAAGGCAGAGGAAGAGGGAGTTCGCTCTCTGTGCTTGAGCTGGGGCACGCATCTTCGGCCCTCAGACACCAGCATCCCACGTTCTTAGGCCTTCGGACTTAGACCGGGACTTCAACCATTCGCTCCCTGGTTCTCAGGCCTTCAGACTTGGGCTGAATCACACTGGCTTTCCTGGTTCTCCGGGGTACAGATGACAGACCGTGGGACTTCTCAGCTGCCGTTCTGGGGTGAGCCAACTCCTAGATTAAATCTTCTCTTTATCTATATTTATCTATATATCCCACTTTTCTATTTCTCTGATGAACCCTAATATACCACAGAGGGATAAGACAACAAATTCTTCACACATCTTCAGCTGAATACTAACTAAGCATCAATGGAGGTTAACTCAGAGAAAATGGAAGCCCCAGGACACTTGAAAACTTCCTCCCTCTTCTTCTTAGCCTGAACCTGCAACCTTTGAATGAGCTCCTCAACCCACCCAGAGCTCAGGTTTCAAAAGATTAAACCCTTATTGGCTCAAGGTGTCTGAGCATAACCTATGCCCACTCACTGGCTGACCTTGAACTACTCAGACATAGGGAAGGGCCCTAGGGAGCCAAGCTGAAATAGAAAAAAAAATGAAAGTGAGAAAAAGATTAACAGGTTCATATTGTGGGAGAGACAGAGGTTGCAGCTTGGGTTCAGGCAAGTTAACTGCCTACTGAAACAGAAAAATCAACAACTTCAGAAAAACAAAATAATCTAGAGTTGCCACAATGTATTATATACAACATCAGGTTTTCAACCAATAATTACTACACAGGCAAAGAAACAGGGAAGGTGACCCATATCAGAGGTGGGTGGGCAGGGGGGGCAGGGTAGGGAAGCAGGCACTGGAAACTGACTCAAAGTGGACCTAGATGTTGAATATGTTAATAGATTTTCAAAAGCTAAAAAATAATATAAATATGTTCAGAGAATTGCAAGAATATGTATTCAAAAAAAGTAAAGAAAAATATACTAAGTGAGAGTAAATAAATAGAAACTGAACATAGAACTAAAAAGTAGTTTAAGATCAAATAGAAGTTCTAGAGCTAAAAAGTACAGTAACTGGAGAAAAATGTTTAAGTACAACAGATGGGCTCCATATGCAACGTGAGATAATGGGAGAGAGACACAGTGAACTTGGAAGATGTATCAGTAGAGATTCTCCGAGCTGAAAAGCACAGCTTGAGGGGAAAGATTGAGGAAACATCAACGGGGTCTCAGAAATCTCTTGAGCAATGTCAAACACTGCAACACGTGTTTCATTAGAGCCCCGAGAGAGAAAAGAGAGAAGCGGGGAGAAACACATCTGAAGTATAATGGCCCAGATCTTCCTAAATTTGGTGAAATACATTGGCTGAAAGATCCAAGAATATCACCAGGAAGGATAAACATAGAGAATCGCATACATCATAGTCAAGCTGCTCAGAGGCAAAGATAAAACCCTGAAAGCAGCAAGAGAAAAAGACACACCACGTGTTGAGAAACAGTGATATGACAGGCAGCTGAGTTCTCACCAGAAACAACGGAGGCCAGAAAACACTGGGATGGCATGTTCACAGCGCAGAAAGAGAACCCCTGTCAGCAAAGAATTCTCTATACAGTGAACTGCCCTTCAAGTTAGGGTGAATGCCAGGAGCGATTGGCGGCAGGAGGAGAAGGGGATGACCGAGGATGAGATGGCTGGATGGCATCACCGACTCGATGGACGTGAATCTGAGTGAACTCCGGGAGATGGTGATGGACGGGGAGGCCTGGCGTGCTGCGATTCATGGGGTCACAAAGAGTCGGACACGACTGAGCGACTGAACTGAACTGAAAGACATTTGCAGATAAATAAATACCAAACAAATTTGTTCCTAGAAGATCTGCATTATAATAAAAACTAAAGGAAAACTGAATAGAAACGTCTAACTGGCGGGAAATGATACATGAAATAATCCAAACACACATGCTGGAACTAAGACCCCTGAAACGGGTAGCGGTGTGATGCAGTCTCTCTTTTGTTTCATTAATTTCCTTCAAAGATATGTGACTGTTCAAGGCAAAGGTTATTACACTGTGCAGCTAGGTTTGTAACACATACAGAGGTGTGTGTGTGTGTGCGCGCGCGCGCGCGCATGCACACGCACGGGCTCAGTTGTGTCCGACTCTTTGCAACCCCATGGACTGTAGCCCGCCAGGCTCCTCTGTCCATGGGATTTCCCAGGCAAGAATCCTGCAGTGGGCTGCCATTTCCTCCTCCAGGAGAAATTCCTGACCCAAGGATCGAACCTGCGTCTCCTGCATTCGCAGGCAGATTCTCTACCACTCAGCCACCTGGGAAACCCATATAGATATAATGTCTATGGTAATAATGGCACAAAGAAAGGAGATAATTGAACTACAGTGCTACAAATTTGGTGAGAGTTAGCCATTATTAACTTGAATTAGATTGTGGTAAGGTAAAACATGCATATCGCAATGCCTAGAGAAACCACTGTGGCTCAGATCACGAGCTCCTTACTGCCAATTCAGACTTAAACTGAAGAGACTGGGGAAAACCACTAGACCATTCAGGTATGATCTAAATCAAATCCCCTATGATTATACAGTGGAAGTGACAAATAGATTTAAGGGACTAATTCTTATAGACAGAGTGCCTGATGAACCGTGGATGGAGGCTTGTGACATTGTACAGGAGACAGGGACCAAGGCCATCCCCAAGAAAAAGAAATGCAAAAAAGCAAAATGGCTGTCTGAGGAGGCCTTACAAATAGCTGAGAAAAGCAGAGAAGCGAAAAGCAAAGGAGAAAAGGAAAGATATAAGCATCTGAATGCAGAGTTCCAAAGAATAGCAAGGAGAGATAAGAAAGCCTCCCTCAGTGATCAAAGCAAAGAAATAGAGGAAAATAATAGGATTGGAAAGGCTAGGGATCTCTTCAAGAAAATTAGAGATACCAAGGGAACATTTCATGCAAAGATGGGCTCAATAAAGGACAGAAATGGTATGGACCTAACAGAAGCAGAAGATATTAAGAAAGGTGGCAAGAATACACAGAACTGTACAAAAAAGATCTTCACAACTCAGATAATCATAATGGTATGATCACTCACCTAGAGCCAGATATCCTGGAATGTAAAGTCCAGTGGGCCTTAGGAAGCATCACTACAAACAAAGCTAGTGGAGGTGATGGAATTCCAGTTGAGCTCTTTCAAATCCTAAAAGATGATGCTGTGAAAGTGCTGTACTCAATATCAGCAAATTTGGAAATATCAAATATCAAATATCAAATACAGCAAATTTGGAAAACTCAGCAGTGGCCACAGGGCTGGAAATGGTCAGTTTTCATTCCAATCCGAAAGAAAGGCAATGCCAAAGAATGCTCAAACTACCACACAATTGCACTCATCTCACACGCTAGGAAAGTAATGCTCAAAATTCTCCAAGCCAGGCTTCAGCAATACGTGAACCGTGAACTTCCAGATGTTCAAGCTGGTTTTAGAAAAGGCAGAGGAACCAGAGATCAAATTGCCATCTGCTGGATCATGGAAAAAGCAAGAGAGTTCCAGGAAAACATCTCTTTCTGCTTTATTGACTATGCCAAAGCCTTTGACTGTGTGGATCACAATAAACTGTGGAAAATTCTGAAAGAGATGGGAATACCAGACCACCTGACCTGCCTCCTGAGAAACCTGTATGCAGGTCAGGAAGCAACAGCTAGAACCGGACATGGAACAGACTGGTTCCAAATAGGAAAAGGAGTACGTCAAGGCTGTATATCGTCACCCTGCTTATTTAACTTATATACAGAGTACATCATGAGAAATGCTGGGCTGGATGAAGCACAAGCTGAAATCAAGATTGCTGGGAGAAATATCAATAACCTCAGATATGCAGATGACACCACCCTTATGGCAGAAAGTGAAGAAGAACTAAAGAGCCTCTTCATGAAAGTGAAAGAGGAGAGTGAAAAAGTTGGCTTAAAGCTCAACATTCAGAAAACGAAGATCATGGCATCCGGCCCCATCACTTCATGGGAAAAAGATGGGGAAACAGTGGAAACAGTGGCTGACTTTATTTTCTGGGGCTCCAAAATTACTGCAGATGGTGACTGTAGCTGTCAAATTAAAAGACACTTACTCCTTGGAAGAAAAGCTATGACCAACCTAGACAGCATATTAAAAAGCAGAGACATTACTTTGCCAGCAAATGTCCATCTAGTCAAGGCTATAATTTTTCCAGTAGTCATGTATGGATGTGACAGTTGGACTACAAAGAAAGCTGAGCACTGAAGAATTGATGCTTTTCAACTGTGGTGCTGGAGAAGATTCTAGAGAGTCATTTGTACAGCAAGGAGATCCAACCAGTCCATCTTAAAGGAAATCAGTCGTGAATATTCATTGGAAGGACTAATAGTGAAGCTGAAACTCCAATCCTTTGGCTACCTGATGCGAAGAGCTGACTCACTGGAAAAGACCCTGATGCTGGGAAAGATTGAGGGCAGGAGGAGAAGGGGACGACAGAGGATGAGATGGTTGGATGGCATCACCGACTCAATGGAAATGAGTTTGAGTAAGCTCTGGGAGTTGGTGATGGACAGGGAGGCCTGGTGTGCTGCAGTCCATGGGGTCACAAAGAGTCAGACACGACTGAACGACTGAACTGAACTGAACTGATCAAATTACCTACAATATTTTTCACAGATGTAGAACAAGTTATCCTAAAATTTATATAGCATCATACAAGATGCAGAATTGCCAAAGCAATCCTGAGGAGAAAAAAAACAAAGCAAGAGGCGTAATCCTCCTAGAGTTCAGAAAATGCTACAAAACTGCAGATGTCAAAACAGCATGGTATTGGCACAAAAACACGCATATGACTCAATGGAACAGAACAAAGAGTCCAAAAATAAACCCACACACCTATGGGCAACCATGACAAAGGAGACACAATGGGGAAAAGACAGTCTCTTCAACAAATGATGTTGGGAAAGGTGGACAACCACCTGTAAATCAAAGAAGTTAGAACACACCCTCGTATCATATATAAAAATAAGCTCAAATGGCTTAAAGACTGAAACATGTGACATGACACCATGAAACTCCTACAGGAGCTCATATGCAAAACATTCCATGACATAAATTGTACCAGTGTTTCCTTAGGTCAGTCTCCCAGGGCAATAGAAATAAAAACAAACAAATGGGACTAAAGCCTTTGCTCAGGAAAGGAAACCATAAACAAAACCATCAGAAAACCCACAGAATGGGAGAAAATAGTTGCCGATGATGGGCCCAACATGGGTGTAATTTCGAACATATGTAAACAGCACAGGCAACTCGATAAAGAAAAAGAAACAACCCGGTCAAACAAGTGGGAAGAAGACCTAAACAGGCATTTCTCCAGAGAAGACATCCAGACAGCCAGTGGGCACGTGAGAACAGGCCCCACATCGCCAACTGCTCAGTCCAGTCCAGTTCAGTCGCTCAGTTGTGTCCGATTCTGCGACCCCATGAATCGCAGCACGCCGGGCCTCCCTGTCCATCACCAGCTCCCGGAGTTCACTCAGACTCACATCCATCGAGTCAGTGATGCCATCCAGCCATCTCATCCTCGGTCGTCCCCTTCTCCTCCTGCCCCCAATCCCTCCCAGCATCAGAGTCTTTTCCAATGAGTCAACTCTTTGCATGAGGTGGCCAAAGTACTGGAGTTTCAGCTTTAGCATCATTCCTTCCAAAGAAATCCCAGGGCTGATCTCCTTCAGAATGGACTGGTTGGATCTCCTTGCAGTCCAAGGGACTCTCAAGAGTCTTCTCCAACACCACAGTTCAGAAGCATCAATTCTTCAGCACTCAGCCTTCTTCACAGTCCAGCTCTCACATCCATACATGACCACTGGAAAAACCATAGCCTTGACTAGACGGACCTTTGTTGACAGTAATGTCTCTGCTTTTGAATATGCCATCTAGGTTGGTCATAACTTTCCTTCCAAGGAGTAAGCGTCTTTAAATTTCATGGCTGCAGTCACCATCACCATGGCCGCTAATTATTAGAAAAATGCAAATCAAAATTAGAATGAGGCACTGTCTGACATAGTCAGAGTGGCCAGGACTAAAATGTCTATGAACAGCAAATCCTGGAGACGGTGTGGAGAACAGGGAACCCTCCTACACTGTTGGTGGGAATGTAAGTTGGTGCAGCTGCTATGAAAAACAGAATTACCATGTGACCCATAAACACTACTCCTAGGCATACAATCATAAACTAGAATTCAAAAACATCCACGCATCCCTGTGTTCATAGCAGCACTATTCACAACAACTAAGACAGGAAGACGAGCTAAATATCCATCAACAAGTGAATGGATAAACAAGATGTGGTACCTGTATACAGCGGAATACTATTCAGCCGGAAAAGACTGAAAGATGCCGTTTGCCTCAACAGGAACGGACCTAGAGATGATGATAATAAGTGAAGTAAGTTAGAGAAAGACAGATATCATGTGATATCACTTAGACGCAGAATCTAAAGATTAAACAAACGAAACTTATTTACAAAACAGAAACAGACTCGCAGGACAGAGAATGAATTTATGGTTGGGGAAGTAAGAACAGACTGGGAGTTTGGGATTGACATATACACACTGCTACATTTAAAAATAGACAACCAAGGCTCCACTGCCTATTAGAAGTAACTCAGCTCAATACTCTGTAATAACCTAAACAGGAAAAGAATTTGAAAAAAAATAGATACAGGTATATGTATAATGGAATCACTTTTCAATATACCTGAAACTAACACAACCTTGTTAATCAACTGCACTTTAATCAGTTCAGTCGCTCAGCCGTGTCCGACTCTTTGCGACCCCACGGACTGCAGCACGCCAGGTTTCCCTGTCCATCACCAACTCCCAGAGCTTGCTCATGTCCACTGAGTTGGTGATGCCATCCAACCATCCAACCATCTCATCCTCTGTCATACTTCAATATAAAATAAAATTCTTTTAAAAAAGGGGAAAAAATCTCTGAACCTCAAAAATGTTGGAGTCAGCAAAGAAAGCCAGACAACAAAGATCACATACTGTCTGATTTCATTGATATGAATTGCTACGAAAGCGGCTTCCCTGGTGGTTGAGGGTAAAGTGTCTACCTGCAATGTGGGAGACCTGGGTTCGATCCCCAGGTTGGGAATATCCCCTGGAGAAGGAAATGGCAGCCCACTCCAGGACTGTCGCCTGGAAAAATGCAAGGACGGAGGAGGAATGGGATCGCAAAGAAAGCGCAACTGCAGGGACAGAAATCACATGAGAGGTAACCTGGGGCTAGAGGGGATTCGGGCACTGCCAGAAGCGTGCTGAGCCTTGACTGCGGGTGTGGATGCGTACATGTACCGAAATTCACGGCACTGTCTGCTTAAAGCGGGTGAAATGTATGGAATGCAAATTATAACCTCAGTAAGCCTGTGAGAAAACAGGAGATGAGAAATTTGTGATGGAATGAAGAACTGTGGGAACCCATCGTCACATCTGGGTTGACACTCGTGTGCTACGAATCGCCAGCTTCCTGGACAAGGTTGGCTGAGAAGATGAGCTGCCATGGAGACAGTGCCCCGTCCAGTGGGGCAGAAAGGCATGTGACTCCGTCATTCCAAAGCAATGCGGCAAGGCTTCATCGGAGCTCCAAGATCCGCAGACGCGCGGAGGAGAGAAGCATCAGCCTTTCCGGGAGAGGGGAGCCCTCCAGGGGAGCACGGGGCGTCCTCGGAGCTGGGACAGTGGGGACATCAGGATGGTGCTCTCCCTCCTCTTCCTGCCCACCCAAGTGCAAGACGGCTCTCATTTCTCTTTTCCTTAAAGTATTAAAACGTAACTTTGACTAGAGAGTTCCCTGATACCTCTCAGAATCATTAGTCTCTGCAGGACAGCTCTCATTTCTCTTTTCCTTAAAGTATTAAAACGTAACTTTGCCTAGAGAGTTCCCTGATATCTCTTAGAATCATTATCTCTGCAGGGTGTTGCAAAAACTGGGTTGGGGACTTCCCTGGTGGTCCAGTGGTTGAGAATCCACCTGCCAATGCAGGGCACATGGGTTCGATCCCTGGTCCGGGAAGAGTCCACGTATCGGGGGGTTGGGGGGGTCAACTAAGCCCGTGAGCCACAGCTGGAGAGCAGGCCACACATGCCGCAGCTAAAGAAGGCTGCGCGCGGCAACGAGGGCACAGCATGGCCAGCAAAGGAGTAATAGGAAGGGAGCACCTTTCCTTTTAATAATAATTCTAAAAAACCGGGTTGCGCATCTCCATTCTAAATTCTGAGGGCAGCTGTGGTGACCACCCTCCTAGATGCTGATTCAATCTCGGTGGAGTCGGGGAGGGAGTAGGTAGCAAGAAGAACACTGCCAGCAAAGAGGCCATCTGTGCAAAGGCCCTGTGGCAGGACCTGGTGTGCTCTGGGAACTGAGCAGAAGCCTGTGTGGGCAATGCCGAAAAGGAAGCACAGAGGTCTGGGGTACAGACTGCTGTGCAGGGCGAGGTCTTGCGAAGTTATTCAGCTCCATTACCGCCTCTAATTGTCTCAGAGTCGCTTTGTCTCGGCTCCCTGGGTGACCCCCTAAGGGTAGAGCCTGTGCTTCATATAGTTGCCTTATAAGCCTACAAAGGAGGGGAGGAATGTTTACCACAAGTCTCCTCTGTAATTTGTGGGCGTTACAGCCTTCAGTTCTTACTTGGTAAGTGATTGCATCATCCCCATTAAAGGATAAGGCGACTAAGGTCCAGAGAGGGTGAGTGACTTACTCAAAGTCACACAGCAAGGCAGAGCTGGGGTTCAAAGAGCAAACTGCCTTGCCAGAGCCCCGCACCACATCTAGTTCCAAGAGCCAAGAGCTGTCAGATGTCCCGGGGCAGTGAGGCTGGGCCTGACCAGCTTGTTGGGCTTATTCCCTAAACCTCAGAACCAGGGCAGGGGGCAGCAGGTGCGCAGCTGGCTCGCTGCCCCAGTTCCCCTGGCAGTAAGGGCAGGCACGATCGTCTCGGGGGTGACTAAGGCTGCAAAGATGCGCCGAAAGTTAGACGAGTGACTAAGAGGAAGGAAAGGGTGTCCCCGCGCCGTCCCACCCCTGCCCCGCGTGGCCGTTTCCCAATCCCTCTACTGGTTTGACCGAGCTGATGGGAGAGAGGGCGGAGGGACATGTGGGCGCACAGGAGCGGCGGCAGGAAGCAGGCTGGCGGGGAGCCGGGCGTGACTGTGACAGCCTCCTGCCCTGCCCCACGCGCCCCGGCCCACGTGGGGCTGCCCCCATCTGGCCTTGCTCCTCAGCCCCTTGGGTGCTCCCCTACTCCACAACGAAGCCCAGCTTCTCACCTGGGGTCTGCAGGCGGCTCCCCAGGTTCACCCCCCAACCTTCTGCTCCTCTAAACTGCCTTTCCAGGCCCCACCTCATCTGCCCTTTGGCCAGGCAGGTCTCCTGTCTCCTCAAGATTCCACTTCTGTTGCCCAAGGATGTTGACCTTTGATTCTTGAAATGCCCAAACCAGCTTCTTCTTCGTCCCCAAGCCACCCATGGTCACCTGAATGCAGGGGACTCTGGCCAAGGCAGCCTGGGGTTTTGAATTGCCCTTCTGAGGGCCTGTCCTGGCTCCTGGTGATCCTAGGAGACCCCCAGGGAACTTCTCCTTGAAGCACCCTTCACTCTCCCTGGCAAAGCCAGCGCCCCCCAGCCCCCAGACGCGCATAGGTGCACTGCAGCTGAGGCCAGCGGGTCGTGGGGCCTTGACCCAGGCCTGTCTCCCCACTGGGAGCCTCTGGCACATAGAAGGTGCTCAGGAAAAGTTGGGAGATGGAAGAGAGGGAGCAGGGGAAGAAGAGGAAAGGGAAGGAGGGAGGGGGTGCTTCCCTGGTGGCTCAGCGGTAAAGAATCTATCTTCCGATGCAGGAGACACAGTTCCTCCCTGGTCGAAGCCCTGCTCACCCCAGCTGGAGAAGAGCCTGTGCAGCGATGAAGACTCAGCGCAGCCAAAAGGGAATAAACAAGTAAGAAAGGGAAGGACGAGCCCAGCCTGGTGCCCGCTCCTGGGATGTGTTCAGTAGAAAGAGATGATTCGAGATGTATCTGCTTGCTAAGGGGAAATTTACTGCCTTCCGGAAAGGAAAGCCTCCACTGTTTTTCTTATGATGGCGGTAATAGCATGCACACCTGAGTTTTTTTCTTTTCCTAGACCAGAAGCTGGTGAACTTTTTCTGTCAGTTCAGTTCAGTTCAGTCACTCAGTCGTGTCCGACTCTTTGCGACCCCATGAATTGCAGCACGCCAGGCCTCCCTGTCCATCACCAGCTCCCGGAGTTCACTCAGACTCACGTCCATCGAGTCAGTGATGCCATCCAGCCATCTCATCCTCGGTCGTCCCCTTCTCCTCCTGCCCCCAATCCCTCCCAGCATCACAGTCTTTTCCAATGAGTCAACTCTTCGCATGAGGTGGCCAAAGTACTGGAGCTTCAGCTTTAGCATCATTCCTTCCAAAGAACACCCAGGACTGATCTCCCTAAATAATTTAGGTTTGGGGGCCCACCTGTGCTCTCCACAGCATAGTCTTCTGACCTTGGTTTGCTTTTAATTCTCTCCAAAGAGTCAATTCTCAGCTCACGGGCTGTACAAAAACGTTGATTCTAGATAAGCCACAGAGTTGCAGATGAGAACGTGGAAATCACCTTAAACCCCCATGCGGAAGTAGCCACTGCTGGCATTTTGGTGTGTTTCTCGCTAGGCTCCTTTCGGGCACGTGGATTGTGTGTGTGTCACTCGCTCAGTCGTGTACGATGCCCTGCGAGCCCATGGAATACAGCCCACCAGGCTCCTCTGTCCACGGGATTCTCCAGGCAAGAATCCTGGAGTGGGTTGCCCCGCCCTCCTCCATGCGTATCGTGTATATTTTGCCAAATAGGACTCGTTCTGCATAGTGTTTAGTAACGGGCTTTTTCATTTGACAAAATAACGTGGGTCTAAGTCCTCGCTGCTGAATGCGGGTGGCGGGCATCACTATTGTGACCGTGTCACACTGCTCACCGTGAGCCTGACGAGCTTTGGTGTGTCTACTGAGAGCAGATGGGTTGCTGCCTCCAAATCGTTGGCTGGTTTATTAAAGAGATGAAAAAGGCTACGAGGGATGGATCTCAGTGCCCTGGGTCCAAAGCTCCACTCCTAGAGCAGACATGGAGAACCATTTCTTGCTGATGATTTTATCACATATCTGCCCCGTTTCTCTGCAGCGAGGGCTGGTGGAGCAGAGAAAGGGAAGCGCAGACAGGCGCCTGCTTTGACCCCAGGGCTGATCTCACAGCACACACGGTTGCAGTGAATAGGGAGCCGGCGCTGGGGGCCGAGTGCAGGCAATACAGCAGCCCTGAGCGGAGCATCCGGGCCGGGCTTCAGGCAGGAGATGGCCAGTCACCAGCCATCTGCCCCGCAGGAGAACCTCACGCAGACGCGGCTCCTCACTTTCCAGGTGGGCACTGGATGCCCCAGCAGACATGAAGGTCCTGGAGGGCAGAAGAGGGGTGTCCTCCATGCAACCTAAGACACTCCAATAACTGTAGGCTGGAAAGGGGTCTAGGGGGCCTCCCTGGTGACTCAGATGGTAAAGAACCCACCTGCAGTGCAGGAGACCCAGGTTCGATCCCTGGGGCGGGAAGATCCCCTGGAGGAGGGATGGCAACCTACTCCAGTATTCTTGCCTGGAGAATCCCTATGGACAGAGGACCCCCTACAGTCCATGGGGTCGCACAGAGTCGGACACAACTGAGCGACTGAACTGAACTGAGCCTGCGCACACGCTGCTCCCTCCGACTGATGCTGTGATCGTGTGCCCTCCCTTTTCTGGCAGCTTCTAACACGGCCTCCAAGACTTGTTTCCAGCATCACCGTCCCTGACCACCAGGGCAGTCGGGGGCTGCCCCCTCAGCGTACCCACAGTCAGGCACAAACAGTCTGGGAAGTGGGAATCTGTATGCACCCTCCCCCCCGGCCCCACAGGCATGGGGGCTGCCCATCTTCAGATCCCACTGCCCACGCCACGCCCGGCTCAGGGGCAGCGTTTGGCCAACAGCAGCTGGGTTAGGGGCAAATGAAAGCGGGCGGGGAGCAGGCAGATGGACCCGGGGCCCAGCTCCAATCACTGACCACTGGCCCAGGGGCCAAGCCCCCGGCCCACGTGCCGGCCGGGGTGCAGCCAGGGTGCAGCCCGCGTGCCAGTGCAGAGCAGCCCAGGCAAGAAGATGCTTGTCTGAGAACCGAGCCAAGGGGTGACTTCACTGCTGACTCAGCCCCGCAAACACGAAGGTGGGGGCCGCCCTTCTCAGGAGGGGCGGCTCCCGGGACAGTTTTAACAGGCAAGGTGCAGGCTTGGGGGACAGAAAGCAGGGCGGGTGAGTCAGCCAAGGGGAGCCGCCTTGCCCTAAAAAGGGAAGAGCTTTCCTCTCCCAGGTCTCTGCTGATCCCATCACACTCATTAAGAGAAAGAAAAGAAATAGGAGGGGAAAAGGCTCAAACCCCAGAGCTGGCACTTCTTCTCGGCCGTAATTAACGATCATTCGGAAAGAATGGATGACGCCATCCCTGGTTTGCGCCAAAAACAAGCGCCCCAGGTGTGAGCCACCGACAGCCCTGGACCCGGCCCTCCTCCCGCGCCCACGACACCAGCTCCCCTCGGCTTATCCTCTCGCCCCCCCAAACTGGTCACAGCCCACGTCTGTCAGCCCCTTCCAGAGGCGGGGGGCGTTTGCAGCCCTCTGGTCCTCCAAGGCACACTTCTGCTTTCCCACCAAGGCATTATACCCGAGACCAGGGCTCTGAGCTGCTGCCCCTCGGGTTCCACGGCATTCCAGGCTCTGCTGGGGGCATCCAAGACGCAGGGTTGGCAGAGCTCCCAGCAGAGCCCTGGGGCAGGTCCTGGCGACCCAACTGAAAGGTGAAGAACTGAGGCTGGGGAGGGGGGCACTCGACGCTAGTGAGTGTCTGCACAGGGCCCGGTCCTGCACGGACACGTCAGCGGTCACTCCCCAGAGCCCTCTCATGGGATGGGAAGGGAGGGCACCACGGCAGGCAGGGACCTGGTGGCCATCAAATGACGACTGGGCCCCACAGACAGAGCTGGGGGACACACAGGGCCCCTGCCACCCAAGGCGGGTCCCCCAGCCCTCCTAAGGCCAAGCAGAGGCCACTAACCACCAGGACCTGAGGGCCACCCTGTCTCCCACCAGGAGGTTCCATGGGGACAGGGGGTTCACCCAGGGCCTCTTCACCTGCCCCAGGGGAGCCAGGCACGGACAAGTCAGTTAACCCCGCCAGCTGAGCCGGACCAGAGGCCGCCTTCCAGCCGGGCCAGGATCACCGGTGGAATTGCACCTTCTCCCCGGTCATGCGAAGTCCCGACCCTCGGCATCTCAGAATGCGACCGTCCTTGAAAGCAGGGTGTCGACAGAGGGATCAGGTTAGAATGGGGTCGTTAGGGCGGGCCCTAACCCAACACAACCGGGGGTCCTCTCAAGAGGGGGCACCGACCCGTAAGCCCTCAGGGAGAGGACAGCGCGAAGGCAGAGCCCGGGGCACTGCTGCTCCAAGCCAAGGGGGCCCACGGACTGCCAGCCAGACCTCGGGAGCTGGGAACAGGCCTGGGACAGACTCTCCCCAAGAGCCCCGGAAGGGACCGACCCTACCTTCACATCCAGCCTCTGGATGGGGAGACGGTACGGGTCTGTCTCTGAGAGCCACCTGGCTGTGAGACTTTGTTCCAGGAGCCCCGAGGAAAGAAGACGGTGGGTTTGGGGAGTGTGGGAAGTGTGCTCAGGGCCCTTGCCTGGAATCACGCCCTGTGCCCGTCGTCCTGACGTTCTTAGTAACTTTGGGAGAGGGGCCCATGTTCTCACTTTGCACTGGGCCCTTATCATCACACAGGCCTTCCTGTTTTCAGACCTCTCTGGCGAGACCCCACTGCAAGCCCAGACACCTCCCAGGCAGCCAGGGCCCCACTCAGTCCGAGGCCAGGCACTTGGTGGACCTGAGGCCTGGCCTCATGGGGGTCCCAGGGCAGCGGGCAGGGCTTCCCACCTCCTCGTTTCCCTAAAGACCAGCTCAGGGTGGGACACTCCCAGTACAGCCCAGGTCGTGGCTCCCCTGGGGGTCCACCGCGGGGGGCCGGGGGCTGATTCCTGGTCGGAGCACTAAGATCGCATATGCCGTGCACGCACGCTCAGTCACTCAGTCCTGTCCGACCCCTTGCGACCCCATGGACTGTAGCCTACCAGGCTCCTCTCGTCCATGGGATTCTCCAGGAAAGAATACTGCAGTGGGTTGCCATGCCTTCCTCCAGGGGATCTTCCCGACCCAGGGATGCAGCCTGTGTCTTCTGCGTGGGGAGGAGGATTCTTCATTGTCTGAGCCACCAGGGAG
The DNA here is from genome assembly GCF_014754425.2 of Oryx dammah. Lineage (NCBI taxonomy): Eukaryota > Metazoa > Chordata > Mammalia > Artiodactyla > Bovidae > Oryx > Oryx dammah. The sequence continues at coordinate 2,529,670 of NW_024070211.1, forward strand.
GCCCCTCATGCACCCTGAGGTGAGGCCCAAAACTTAAAAAAAAGAAAGAAGAAGAAAGGATATCTTGGATCAGCACTCCTGGCTTCTCCTGCCAACCCTACGTCCTTCCAGCTGTGAGCCAAATCCGGCTAAATGTTAGACTCTGCCAACAGGTAGCTGCCAGGAGCCAAGAGACTTGGCCACCATCACGACCCCTCCCTGCTGCGCTGTGACCTCGTCTGACTTTGTCCCGACTCAGGTCACATCAATCAGGGTTTCCAGACTCCCTGCCCAGAGCACAAGACCGCCATTGAGCACAGAATACTCAGGCAGTACTTTCTGGGAGCTGGAGCCTGCCGTCGGGTATAAGAGTCAGTTTCTATTTATTTCTACTCTGAAGGACAAACAGATCCTCCTGGGAAGCAGGTCACCTCATGGTGGAGGATTGCTCAGCCGCTTCTGCAGAGAGCTAATGCGTTTCGTCCCTCGCCAGGTCCTGGATGCTCTCCCTTAGCCTGGGAGCAGCAGGAGGCGGGGGTGGAGAAGGACCAGGGGCCCATTGCACTGGGATGCCGAGTCCTGCCCGCAGCGTCATCGTGGATATCACATCGGCTGCCGCGACACAGCCGGAATGAGACCGAGACGGCAGTGACGCCGGGGTCACCGCAGCTCCCCGGCGACCCCCAAGTCCGACTTCAGCTCCAGGCTTCAGGACACAGCGGGCTGTCACCCATGCGGCCAGCTGAGAGCCCCCCTTCTTGCTTTGCCCACACCTGATGGCCTGGAACAGTGGGCCTGGGAGAAGGTGAGGGGCGGGAGGAGGGGGAAGACGGGAGGATGGCCCAGGGGTAGCGGGGGCCTGAGAACAGCCCACCAGCCCTGAGGCCCCCAGTCCAGACTGTCCTTCCCCCTCCTTCCCCAGGCTGGTTCTCCTGAGCACCCAGCAGGCGCTGGCAGGCTCTGCCTCCCTGCTCCCCTATTCTGTCCCTTTACCAAACACCTTTCACTTGGATTACCTGTCTGCCCATCTCTCTTCCTGACCCATATAGTGCCTTCCTTCAAGCCGGAGGGTTTTGATCTAATATTTGGCCTTGTAAGGGACCTGGCACAGAGGTGGAGGTATATGCCGAATCCTTCTGGGAGGGAACAGTCCAAGGAGGCAAGACAGGAAACCAGTGTGGAAGGCCAGGCAAGAGCTGACCCTGGTCACACTGGATCATCACTGCAGACCTGATGAGTGTGGCCGGACACTGGACACACGGGAAAATGAAAGGTGAACAGGCACCTCCCCAGTGGTCCAGGGGTTAGGAATCCGCCTGCCAGTGCAGAGGTCAGGGGCTGCATTCCTGGTTGGGAAAGGAAGATCCCACATGCCCTGGGGCAGCGAAGCCCCTGCCACAACCTCTGAGCCTGTGCACTCTGGACCCCTCGCACGGCGTCAGAAAAAGCCCACGTGCTACAGAGAAAGATCCCGAAAGATCCTGCATGCCACAGCAAGACCCGACGCAGCCACACACACACACGCACACACACACGCAAACACGCACACACATGCACACGCAAACACATGCACACGCACACACACGCAAACACAGACACACACACGCACACACGCAAACACAGACACGCACACGCACACACGCACACACGCAAACATGCACGCACATGCACACACGTGCACACACGCACACATGCACATGCAAACACATACACGCACACACGGACACACACGCGGACACACACACACGCATACACGCACGCACACATGTACACGCAAACACATACATGCACACACGCGCGCACACACATGTGTGCTCACACACAGGCACACACGCACGCACACACACATGCACGCACACACACAGACACAGACACACATGCACGCACACATGCACACGCAAACACATACATGCACGTGTGCACATGTGCACACACGTGCACTCACACAGGCACACACGCACGCACACACATGCACACGCACACACACATGCACGCACGGACACACACACGCAAACATGCACACACACATGCACACGCAAACATGCACATGTGCACATGCGTGCACACACACGTGCACTCACACACAGGCACGCACACACACGGACACACACACGGACACAGACACACACGCACACACACGCACACATGCACACATGCACATGCAAACACATACACGCGCACACACACACGCACATGTGCACACATACGCGTGTGCTCACACACTCATGCGCGCGCACACACACACTCAGGCACGCACGCATGCACGCACATACATGGACACACACACACACATGGACACACACACACACGGACACACACAGACACACACATGCACACACACACATGGACACACACGCATACACGGACACACACAACACACACACATGCATGCACACACACGATGAATGGATCGATGAGTAGGGGCAGACCCCGGGGCCCAGGGGAGACACGTGCCCAAACCCACTTTGCTGGTGAGAAAATCTGCAAGATGCGAATGGGCGGGAGACTTTTGCCCTCTTTTCCTTTCACCAGGATCTCAGCAAACTGGAATCACTGTAGCCCTCCTTGGGAGGAGTGATCAAATAGAGACATTTATTAGGTAACTCCTGAGGCTCTCTTGGGCTGATTCCCGGCCTGGACCCTGTGCCAGCAAACAGGGAAAGGCCTGGACTCCCCACTCCCACCCCACCATGAGAGGAAAAGCTCATGCCAACCAGGCAGCCATGGGCAGCTTGCTGGCAGCGGCTGGAATAAGTTCCCGTGAATCTCAAGAAATTACAGGCAGGGCCATGGAGGGACAACCAGGGAAAGTCTGCAGTTTTCGCTTCACTGTCAAGACCAGGCCTAGGAATTTCGGAAAGTGCAGAGAACAGTCATGTAACCCCACCCCCACGCCTTCCCGGGACAACTGTTCTATCTGGACGCCTTTCCTTCCAGCTCTTCCTAGGTGTGGTTTTCTGCACAGAGAGGACAGGCAGCACCCCCTGCCCCATGAGAGGAAAGGTGATGCCCCCGTCACCCCTCCCATTCTCGGGTTCCGCACGAGTCCCCGAGAAGTGCCTGGCACCCCTGTTTGCAGGCCTTCCCTGTGGGCCTCAGGCTCCTCCTGGTCTCTGGCATATTTTTACAAGGCTGCTGGAACAACCCACACCTGCAAGCGTGTGTGCAATCCTCTTCAGAAACTCAGGGACTCTCAGGAGGGGGTGGAAAGGCTTCGAGGCTGTCCAAAGGAGCGGGGCATTGCCACGCTGAGGGTCCGAATGCAACCCTCCCGTCAGACCAGTTCATTCATTCGTTTACTGAGTTGGTCCATCAGTCAATCAGCAAACCTTCTGGGGATCCAGAGATAGGGAACACAGAGTCCCTGCCCATTAGGAACGCGTGTTCCAGGGAAGGAGACAAACACCGAGGAGATGATTACAGCTGGCTGTGCGAAAGGACCGCGGGGTTGCTGACTCCCACAGCAGCCCCAGGGGCTCCCAGGAAACCGGGACTAGGCCTCCCTGTGTCCTGCTCAGACACCAGAGGGTGGGGACTGTGGGAGGCATCAGAGCAACGACTCCCTAAGGACAGTCTGGAATCACATCTTCCATCGGCCTGGGAATCCTAGAGAGAATTCTACAGAGAGTTCCCCGTGAGTGGTAGGGCTGCCACCTCATTAGATCAATCACTTGCTGAGGATGAGAAAAGCACGCTGTAAACTGGAAAACCCTGGGTGAAGCTGAGAGCAGCGAGGGCTCTCTCTGAAACCCTGGGTGAAGCTGAGAGCAGCGAGGGCTCTCTCTGAAACCCTGGCTGAGGCTGAGAGCAGAGAGGGCTCTCTCTAGACTAGGATCCTCCTGGGAGCACAGGCTGTGCCTCCCCCATCAGACTGGAACTCCCTGAGTCAGGGGCAGGCCTCTCCCATCCAACTGGAGGTTCCTGTTTTAATTCTGAAGTCCCAGAAGTTTCTGCATCCAGGGTGGGCTTAGTGAACCCACTTGCCTCACTTCCATGGATGCCACTGGACCAGTCACCCTAAGCAGAAAGGCTTGCACTGACTCGTCTGAACACCTTCTGCTTCTTATAAAGAAAATGCGGCTGAACTCTGAGATCACATTTTTAAAACCACTTATCAAGCCACAAATCATATATATCACATACTGCATGAAATACCTCTGACTGAAGTTTATACTAGAGTGTAAATGACTTTATAACACATATTTATCATCTTGGACTTAGAAGGAAACTTGGTGTTCCAGTTCTCAAATGCGGGCGCTGCACATGGAATCTCCTGGAAAACTTTTAAAAATATTAATGCCCATACTGCATTTCAGAACAATTAAGTCAGAATCCATGACGCTGAGATGGAGATCCAGGCATCCATGTGTTTGAAATTCCCCAGGGACTCTAATGTGTAGCCAAGTGTTCTAGAAAAACCTCCTTCCCAATACAGGAATCACGACTATTTATTCCACAGACACACACAAAGCACCTATTCAGTGCCCCAAACCAGAACTGTCTCAATCTCTTCTACCACGGCTCCGTGAGTTCTCCAGCCTTTTTGGGGGAGATTCTTCCAGTGATGGGGAGCTCACACCTTGCAAGGCAGATCTGTTCCCAAGAGCTGGTTTTTAGGGAGTATGTCGGGAGGGAAGATGAGCTGGAAAGAGGAAACGAGATGCACGGGGTCCTGCTGTGTCAAAACGTTCAAAAGTCATTGCCCTCCATTGTTGTCTCCTGGGTGCTGCTGGAAAGTGGCTTCCTTTCTTCCTGGGAAGACTGAGCGCACAGGGTACTCCTCCAGGACACTCAGAGCAAGAGAGGGCGCAAGAAGCCACCGTCACCCTCCACCAGGAGCTCATCCCGTCCGGATGTTCCAGGCTGCTTTCCCAGAACCTCCACCTCCCAGCTGATCCCAGAGGCCAGCCCCAGGGGAAGGAGGCTACTCGGCAGCTTGAGGGATGTGGGTTAGACACCAGGAAGACTTCCACGAGAGAGTGCTGGAGTCCACAGGGAGCAAAGTGAGAGGCGTGACGATACAGCCTCCATCCCAGGAAGTCGTTTCTAAAATTTCTTTCCTTTTTTTTTTTTAACCTTTCCTTGAAGGTGAAAATCATGAATGAAGCCGTAAAAGGAAAGATGACATGTCTGCGGCTCCTTTTTCAACGGCACATGGACAGAGAATGCAAACAGACCACGTGATCCGACGAACCAACACCCGCTGTCGTTCCGCATGCTTACTGGTACTTTGCTGCTCAGGATTGCTAATTACTGTCAGGTAACACTTGGGGGGATGAACTGACCTCTCAGCCAAAACAACAAAGGCTATTAAACTAACCCGGCAGAGAGCTGAGAGCAAGTTTCGCTGTGCTGCTCTTTCTGTCGCTGGGTGAGCCTACATCGCAGCCCTCTGTCTCCTCATTCCCGCTGACAACTATCCGAGAGAATTCTGTAAGTGCGTAGGAGGTCATTTTTTAATTTATTTATTTTGCGGTTCTGCTGGGTTTTGCCTGCATGGTCTCCTCTCCAGTTGCGGTGAGCGGGAGCTTCTCACGGCAATAGCGTCTCTTGCTGGGGGACGCGGGCTCTAGAGCTTGCGGGCTTCAGTAGCTGTGGTTTACAGGCTCAGTAGATACACTTCCGGGCTCTAGAGCACAGGCTCCATGGTTGTGGCTCAAGGGCTTGGCTGGTCCATGGCCTGCGGGATCCTCCGGGACCTCGGACCGAGCCGGTGTCTCCTGCACTGGCAGGCGGATTCCTTACCAGTGAAGCCCCCTGGTGGGCCTGCAAAGCAGAGGCGGGTTTTCCATCTAGAACAGCTTGGCCGCTGTTTTCTGCAGGCGGACGAGGTGGACGATGGGGTCTCGGAAATCCCTGCGTTGGGCGATTCTTCAACCTCATGGTGTGGGCGGAGGGCTGTGGCAGGCTGTGAGTGTGTGGGAGGAGGTGCGGGCAGGCAAGGGCACCGATGGTGGGGGACAGAGCAGAGGGTACACGGCGGCCAGTCTCCCCGTGCAGCCCAGCTCAGCTCTTACACCTGCCGTGCAGCTCAGCTCAGCTCTTACACCTGCCGTGCAGCCCAGCTCTTACTCCTGAAGCAACAGGCGTTCCCGGGAAGAGCCCTGGAGTGGGATTGAGGAGGCCCAGCTGAGCCAACAAAAACCCGAAAGCAAATCACACCCCTGAGCCCTGCTCTCCTCATCTGTAAAGTGGAATAATGGCCTGCATCAGCAGAGTCCAGTAGAAATGCAATGGGAGTCACAAGTGTTCTAGCAGCCACAAAAAAAAGTAAAAATGAATAAGCGAAATTAGTTTCAATAATGTTATTTAACCTAACATACCCAAAACATCTTCAACCTGTATTCAATATAAAAAAGTATTAAGGGGGGAATTCGCTGGTGGTTCAGTGATTAGGACTCGGAGCTTCTATCGCGGGGGGCTTGGGTTCCACGCCTGGCCGGGAAACAGAATCAGCATGCTGCAAGTTGAGGCCAAAAAAAGGCATTAAGAAGATTTTACGTTCTCTGTGCTGAGCCTTTGAAGCTAAGCCTTTGTGTATTTTATACTCAGAGTACATCTGCATTTAGACCAACTATATCCAGGGCTCAACAGCCCCATGGTTAGTGGCTACCATGTTGGACAGCTTAGATATAGATAACCTCTAGGGTCTCCTCTAAACCTGCGTGGCTGGAGTAAAGGACCTGGCTAGATTCCTTATACATTTGCCCGCTGTCGAGCCCCAGGGCCCTGGCTGGTCCCAGGTGCAGAAAACCATTCAAGTTACAGATTTATGGGGTTACTTCAAGGGGTAATAAAACTCTTTGAGCCTCAGTTTTGCCATCTGTAAAACGGAATAATAATAGCTAACTTTATATAGCACACCATGGGCCAGACATTATTGTTCTAAGACCATTATGTGTATTAACTTCTCATTCAAGAGTCTGGCAGGCAGCATCCCCATTTTACAGGAGAAGAGCTGGGTTACAGAGAGATTAAGTAACTTGGCCAAGGTCACACAGCAAGTGTGTAGAACTGCTAGGATTCAAACCTGGACCACCTGGCTCCAGGGTCCCTATGCTGAACCCCACGTCCACACTCCTGATCTCCCCAGGAAGTGGTGAAGATTAAGCAAAAGACTGCCCTGAAAGAGACGGGCACGGCACCTGGAACACAGTGTGTGTACTAAGCGGTTGCCGCTGCCCTTACCTGGGGAAGAGCCCCTGGGTGACCTCCAGACAGCTGGGACAGAGCTGGGTCATGGCCAGCTAGGAGGCAGCCCCTTCCAAGCTTCCCTTGTGCCACTCCCAGCCAGAGGTTGAGAGGGGAATTCGGCTGGGAAGGCGTCTTCCTGATAGCTCAGGTGCGGAGGCCTCTGAAGGCGGATGATTCAGGGTCGGAAGCGCCTGGGGCTTGTGGGTGGTGGGTGGGCTGTGGCGGGGCGGCCCCAGTGAGAAAGGCAGCCCCGCCGGTTTCAAGAGACAAGCTAGAAGCCCCTGGGTGCCTGTCTGGGTTCCATGGCAAGCTTCAGAGGGTGGGGGATGAAAGCAACCTGGAGAAGAGGCGCAGAGGTCAAAGGGCCGTGACCTCACAAGCGCCCAGTTGGCCATGGCAGTCTCCCAGGCCTGGGAACAGGAAGATGCTTTCAGTTAGAGAGCTGTGTAGCTGAACTTGGGATCTGATTTAAACTTCAGTTCAGTTCAGTCCAGTCGCTCTGTTGCGTCCAACTCTTTGCGACGCCATGGACTGCAGCACGCCAGGCCTCCCTGTCCATCACCATCTCCCTGCATTTACTCAAACTTATGTCCTTTGAGTTGGTGATGCCATCCACCCATCTCATCCTCTGTCGTCCCCTTCTCCTCCCGCCTGCAATCCCTCCCAGCATCAGGGTCTTTTCCGATGAGTCAAATCTTCGCGTCAGGTGGCCAAAGTATTGGAGTTGCAGCTTCAGCATCAGTCCTTCCAATGAACACCCAGGACTGATCTCCTTTAGGATGGACTGGTTGGATCTCCTTGCAGTCCAAGGGACTCTCAAGAGTCTTCTCCAACACCACAGTTCAAAACCATCACATCAATGAAGAGGTCAAAATCTCTGGCAGCAGGTGAGCCTGGACACAAGTGCTCTAAAAACCACCCGGGGCCCACCTTCTCTGCGCCTTCTCTTGACCTCTTGCAGGGCTGGTCCCTCAGTCCTAGTCCAAGGGGGCTCACCTCCATCACTTGCAGCAGGAAGGAGAAAGCCCCGCACTCCCCGCACTCCCAGCTCCAAGCCCTGGGATTCACTCTGATTGGTCCTACTTTGGTCACAAGTTCACCTCTGAGCCAATCCCTGTGGCCAGAGAAACGGGACACACCGATTGGCTTAGTTTGAATCACGGGCTCCAGTCCTCGGTCCCTGCTCCAGAAGAGAAATGGGAAAGGGGAGAAGGATGCTTGGGGAAGCAGAGAGCAAGTCTCTACTCCCTCAGGCTCTGGTTCCGTTTCTCCTGCTGCCTGGTCATGTGACCTGGGCCATCCATTCTCCTTTCTAGGCTCAGTGGACTAGAGTAAATGTTTTAAAATCTTGACTTTGGTTTCTTTTTTTTTTAACTTTTTTTCAAACTCTTACATGGAAGTGCGTTATTCGAATCAGGTCCAAGTGGACATTCTGTCCTGGAAGTGGAGGAAGGGCGAGGCCCCTCAGCCTCCAGGCCCCCTTCCTTGCCCCATGGGGGCCCCACTGTCCCCACCATCCCTGGCAGCCCACAGCCACCTGCGTCAGCATGAGCCCTGCACCTCTACCGCACGCCACCCAGGTTGGTTGAACGGTCACAGGTCGCATCCAGGGAACCCTGGACACGGCGAGGTGGCAACCGCAGGGTCTCAGTGTCCAAAGGGGAGGCGAGGGATTTGTGAACCCCACTCCCACCAAGGCCCAGCCCCTCAGCACCCTCAGCAGTTTCAGAAAGTCCCTGCCCCTGACCATGACCTCACCCTAACAAGGAAATGGTGGGCGTGGGACGGTACAGGCAGAGACTTTACCTCCGTGGGTGGCTGGGCTGGGAGCCAGGCTGGGGGAGAAAGGGTGACAGCCATGAACAGAGCCACCTTTGGCTCTGGAGGACAATGCCTTCCCAGTGTCCCCATAACCCCTTCCTGGTCCCCAGAGCAGGTTAGGTCAATACTGAGTTGTTTCAAGATAATCATAAAGAGTGACAGCCAAGCTCCTCTCCTACCCTGGCAATTCGCAGTGCTTAAAATTCTTTCCTGCTCTTTGGCTCAATTTTTGTTTGTTTGTTTAAAAAATGTATTGGGGGGTGGTTTGCACCACATCTTGAAGCAAATGGGATCTTTGATCTTCGTTGCAGCCTGAGGGGTCTGTAGTTGCAGCATGTGGGATCTAGTTCCTGGACCAGGGATCGAACCCAGGCCCCTTCACTGGGAGTGTGCAGTCTTAGCCACTGGACCACCAGGAAGTCCCAGCTCAACTGGTTTTGGCAACAGCCACAAGAGGCGGCGAGACAAGGGTTAGGCCCCATTGTGTGAGCTGACATTGACTGAGCCTGTTAAAATGTCAGTCACTCAGTCGTGTCCGACTCTTTGTGACCCCATGGACTGTAGCCCACTGGGCTCCTCTGTCCATGGGATTCTCCAGGCAAGAATACTAAAGTAGGGCACCATTCCCTTCTCCAAGAGATCTTCCCAGCCCAGGGATCAAACCCAGGTCTTCTGCATTACAGGCGGATTCTTTACCATCTGAGCCACCGGGGAGCCCCTGCCCTGTGCTAAATACCTTATTAATTCATGTCACCCTCTGTAGTGATAGGAGGCAGGCAGTGTTGTTATCCCTGTCTCCAAAGAGAACTCTGCTGAGACTTAGGTAGGTGAGCCCAAGCCACTCAGCTGGACCTGGTGAAGCTTCCACCTGATCCCGTGTCTGCAACTCAGACCATCTGAGGAGCAGTTGACACAACCACAGCTGCTGTTTCTGTGGAAGAATAGACCGTCAGCTTCGGCAGGTCCTCAAAGGACAGAATAGGAGAGAAGGATTGCATGGGAATTCTGAGGACGGAGCAATGCTGCAGAGACACAGATGCCGACTGGACCGAGAAAGAGCACGGTGACACTCAGGGCAGAGAGAGCAGGGGAGGGCAGCCTGGTGAGGCCCGCCTGTGGGCAGAGGCTGGATGGCACCGTGCACCCGGGCTTCCCACAATGCTGGGGGCTGGGCAAACATGGTCCCAATGCTGGAGTTAAGACGTTTTGTGTATTTTGCTAGCAGACCCCCTCTCTCTGGCCTCAGCCCTCCCCACCCACTCTCCAGAGAACATCTCTTCACCATCTTCACCAAATTACCTTAAACTTAGCCGCATACAGTTCAGTTCAGTTCAGTGGCTCAGTCGTGTCTGACTCTTTGCGACCCCATGAATCGCAGCACGCCAGGCCTCCCTGTCCATCACCAACTCCCGGAGTTCACTCAGACTCACGTCCATCGAGTCAGTGATGCCATCCAGCCATCTCATCCTCAGTCGTCCCCTTCTCTTCCTGCCCCCAATCCCTCCCAGCATCAGAGTCTTTTCCAAGGAGTCAACTCTTCGCATGAGGTGGCCAAAGTACTGGAGTTTCAGCTTTAGCACCATTCCTTCCAAAGAACACCCAGGACCAATCTCCTTTAGAATAGACTGGTTTGATCTCCTTGCAGTCCAAGGGATTCTCAAGAGTCTTCTCCAACACCACAGTTCAAAAGCATCAATTCTTTGGTGCTCAGCTTTCTTCACAGTCCAACTCACATCCATACATGACTACTGGAAAAACCATAGCCTTGACTAGATGGACCTTTGTTGGCAAAGTAATGTCTCTGCTTTTCAACATGCTGTCTAGGTTGGTCATAACTTTCCTTCCAAGGAATAAGCATCTTTTAATTTCATGGCTGCAATCACCATCTGCAGTGATTTTGGAGCCCAAAAAAATAAAGTCTGACACTGTTTCCACTGTTTGCCCATCTATTTGCCATGAAGTGATGGGACCAGATGCCATGATCTTCGTTTTCTGAATGTTGAGCTTTAAGCCAACTTTTTCACTCTCCTCTTTCATTTTCATCAAGAGGCTCTTTAGTTCCTCTTCTCTTTCTGCCATAAGGGTGGTGTCATCTGCATATCTGAGGTTATTGATATTTCTCCCGGCAATCTTGATTCCAGCTTGTGCTTCATCCAGCCCAGCGTTTCTCATGATGTACTCTGCATAGAAGTTAAATAAGCACGGTGACCATATACAGCCTTGACGTACTCCTTTTCCTATTTGGAACCAGTCTGCTGTTCCATGTCCAGTTCTAACAGTTGCTTCCTGACCTGCATACAGATTTCTCAAGAGGCAGGTCAGGTGGTCTGGTATTCCCTTCTCTTTCAGAATTTTCCACAGTTTATTGTGATCCACACAGTCAAAGGCTTTGGTATAGTCAATAAAGCAGAAATAGATATTTTTGTGGAACTCTCTTGCTTTTTCCATGATCCAGCAGATGTTGGCAATTTGATCTCTGGTTCCTCTGCCTTTTCTAAAACCAGCTTGAACATCAAGGAATTCATGGTTCACGTATTGCTGAAGCCTGGCTTGGAGAATTTTGAGCATGACTTTACTAGCGTGTGAGATGAGTGTGAAGCCGCATACAACCACCACTTTATTTTGCTCAGAGTCTTGTAGATCAAGAGCGGACAGAGCCCATCGGGGATGCCCTGACTCCGCTCTGTGATGTCTGGGGCCTCAGCTGGGGAGACTCAGCGCTGGGTGCCTCTGTGGGTGGGACTGGAACCATCTGGAGAGGTCTTCGCTCACATGCCTGGTTGCTGATGCAGGCCATCAGCAGGACCTCAGCAGGGCTGTTGGCTGGACCACTTACCCAGGGTCTCTCCAAGCAGATGAGTTTGGGCTTCCTCCCAGCATGGCAACCAGGTTCAAAGAGCAAATATCCTGAGAGAGGAAGATGGCAAAGCATTTTTATGAACTGACTTTGGAAGTCACAGAGTGTCATCCACAAAGCTCCACTGTGTACCTAGGAAGCCCCACCCGGGGCCCAAGGAAGCGGACGCAGACCCCAGCACTGGAGTGGAGGAATGTCAAGTCACGATGAAAGAAGAGCAAGCGAGATGGGAGAGTGTGCTATAGACATCTTCGGAAAAAAGAAAAAAATCTGCCTTGCAGGCCCCTTCGCGTGATCCCAGCCCTCAGCCTGGATGATGGGGTCCCACTTACGCCTCACTGGCCTCTGCTCACGTGCTTCCCTCTGACTAGAAAACTCATCCACCCAGCGCACCCCAACCGGCCCTCTACGGCTCAGTGGGGACATCACCTCCTCCCAGGAAGCCTGCCCTGAACACTGCCCCCACCGCAGCCGAGATGGGCCCCCTTC
>NW_024070211.1:2542019-2746929 GCF_014754425.2 Oryx dammah
GGCCTGCCCTGAACACTGCCCCCACCGCAGCCGAGATGGGCCCCCTTTGACCACAGCCACATGGGACCTTCTGGGTGCAGTGGCTTCTCTACTTTGCGATCTCTAATAAGAAGGTGAGCCATTTACGAGGGCGTGAACGGTGTTCACCGTGTGTCTACCACTGTCTCCCCAGCAGTGGGCCAAATTCCAGCCCCTTTCTGGGTCCTGCTGATCGACAGCCCGTAGCTACTTTCCCCAGGAAGCCTTCTCAGGTTGTCCAAGACGTGTGAGGTGTCTGTCCTGCTCGCCCACAGGCCCCCTGTGCAGGCGTTTGGGAAGGCTAGGATGAAAGCCCGGGCTCCGCCCCCTGTTCCCAAGCCAGAGCTTGTTATTGCAGTAAAAGAGGCAGCAAATTACCCGACGGGCTGGGAGCTGTAATGATTAAAACAGCGTATTGTTCTTGGGGCTGCTAATTGCATACCTGAGAAATGAGGCCCGCTCAGCCGTGGTGCCAGGCCCAGCCTGGCAGGGAGCCAGACACAGCCAGGCGACAGGGCAGAAGGGGGCGTCCCAGGAGCAGCGCGTCCCTAAAGGAAGCGGCTGCAGCAGCCCCACTGAGGGGGGGGGTGTCCCACTGAAAATACAGATTCCCAGGCCCTGCCTCAGACCCACTAACGCTATATCTGGGGGCGCTGCAGGCCCAGGACCATGGATTCTTGACAAGTTCCCAAGGTGATTCTGAAGGTCCAAGCCTGGGTTTCTGACTGCCCCACCCCAGAGCCAGACGGAGGCCCGCCTCGCTGGCCCAGCTCACCTGGAGAATGAGGCAAGGCTGAGAGAGTGGCTTGGGGGAGGGCGTGGAGAGGGCGGTTTCCCCAGGAACTCAGGTCAGATCTCTTCCGTGTGAGCTGGGAGACCCGGGGAGGGTCACCTCGCCTCTCTGAGCGCAGGCTGATTTTCCCGGAAGTCAAGGGAGAGTAGGCTTGCAGAGCCCCCGAGACTCCGAGAGGGAGCCCTGCGGCGGGTTCACGTGACGGTCCACCCAGCTGGCGTGTATTGGGCCATTTACAAAAGTAAGATGCTCTGGTCTTCTTAGTCTCTCCAAACTGAGGAGGCTTCGGGCTCGCTTAGGATTGCAAGAGCCATCACAGGGTGCTGCGGGGATGGAAGGGGCAGACGTACGTCAAGCTGCAGCCCAGAGCCCGGCCACCAACCGCTCAGGGAGAGAGCGCCTCCATGTCCTCTCCCTGCCAGAGGGACTTGGGGCCGCAGCTCCCTCCTGACGTGGTGCAAGCATCCGATGGGCCCAGCTCAGCCCCTGGCGCAGGGCAAGCGCTCCGCACCCGCTGCCGAGGAGCAACCGTGGGACCCAGCGAGTGTATGAGCAAGCGAGCAGCCCAGCTCGCGAGGGATTGCGCGATGCGTGTGGAACCCTGTTCCCCAGAAATGCACAAAGACGTCGAGGCCCCCTTTCACCAAGCCAGTCTAAGAACTGGCCTGCCAAGAGGCAGGGGGATGGACTCAGCGACCCAGACTTCCTGTAAGTCTGGGACAGGAGTGACAGAACAGCCTGGACCTTGGGCCAGTGGTTTCTGGGAAGACACCAGGATCAGAGGAGGCTGGAAGGTTAGAACAGGAGGAGGGCTGGGGGACGTAGTTTCATCCGGGGCAATCCCGCTCCCGTACTTCCGGTTCTACCAGCACTTATGAATGACATTTTCATGGAGGACTTCCTGGAGGAGGCGACTTTTGAGGGAGGGAAGTGACAGGGAAGGGCAGAAAGAAACGCCAGCCAGGAGGCGCAGGACGCCGAATGTCATCAGCGTCGTGGACATTAGGTGAGCACCTGCTGTGTCAGGAGTTGCCCAAGTGCTGGGCCCAGATGGTCTCATGTGCAGAGTTCTGGTCTTGTGTTTGTTTATGGTATTCATTTGCTTTTATACTAATAGTTTTAAAGCTTTGAAACAATTTCAAATTTGCAGAAGATTTGCCCATGTAATTCTAAGACCTTGTTTTCTGGCTCCTTTGGAAAGTAAGCTGCTGACCTGATGCCACATCAGCCCAAGCTCATTGGTGTCTACTTTCTACAAGGACATCTCCCTACACAGCCACAGCAAAACCATCGGATCAGGAAGTTAGCTTCCGAAACACTGCTGTCCCCCACTCGCCAGGCCCCGTGCTGGGCTGTCAACGGTCCTGGCGATGCCCTTTGTAGCCAAAGCACGCAGTTCACAGGCCTGAGTTGTCAGTTTTCTCATCCTGGACGAGTTCCTCACGCTCCCTTTCACAGCCCTGACACCGCTCAAGATTTCAGGTCAGCTGGTTTGTAGAGTTTGGGTTTGGCTGCTGTTTGCTCATGGCCGGGTTCATCTGTGCCAGGACTCTCCCAGGTGGCACCTACTTGGTTTTGAATCTGTTCCATCATGACGAGTCCCCGTCTCAGCTGGGGTCCCTTGACGAAGGTGGTGTCTGCCTGCTTTCTCCACTGTCGAGCGACTCTTCCCCCCTTTGTGATTAAGGAGTATTTTGTGAGGAGACGCTGTGAGACTGGGTCCCTATCCCCAGACTGTCCAATTATTCACTTATTTATAGCAGGGTGGACTCATGCTTCCTATCGCATGCAGCCGTTTAGCATAATCCATGCTTATGCTAATGCTCAAATTGCCCCCGAGTTGGCCAGCGGTTACCCCTCGAGTGGTTCCCGGGGCGTTTTGGCATATGGCTACCGTTGTTTGAGTGGTTCCTTCACTTCCGGCACCACAAGCTGTTGCAGCTTCATCCCGTACTTTCCCCATCTGGAATCAGCCATGTCGTAAGGAATCCCGGTTCCTTTAGTGGAGAGTGGTACACGGACGCCAGCTTGTGGGTGAGAACGTGTTCACTGCAGCTGGGCAGCTGTTCCTGCCAGGCCCTCTGTGGACAGAGCAGGGGGCAGGGGCAGGAAACACCTGGATTTACACACACAGGTACGCTGCAGGGGAGGTACGTAACGCACACTTCACATCTGTTGCTCTCTCTCTCTCATACTGAAAGCTGTGCATACACACCGGTACCTCAGCTCCCAACTCAATGCCCCAGGGTTCATTTTCCCGTCCTCCCTGTCCGTGTCTGTAACTCCCTTCTCTGCTGTGCAAGCCTGGGCTTCCCTGACCCTGAATACATTTGCCAGGTTGCTGAATGGCCTCATATGTGGGCTGTTTCCCGCTCCCACCACCCCCACACAGGATGCCCTCCGCAGCCCCTCACTCGCCCGCCTCGGCGCCCTTCACCTGGTCACCTTCCACACTCTGGGGGGCTCTGCCAGCCCACTGCCCCTCGCGGATGACCGTGTTGCCCTTTTGGACTCTGGTGCCCACACGAGGTCACCCTTGCACGGGGCGGCCTTATCCCTTTGCCCAGCTCTGACAGTCCTCTGGGCACTGCTGCCCCGTGGACATTCACCTTACCCGAGCAAGCGGCCAAGCCCAGGTTCAAACCCGCGTCTGTCTGACACGGACTCCCATCCCTTCGTCGCTGGTTCTCTAAACAGGCCCAGGAAGGAGCACACTTTGTCTCCCGCCTGAATTTGCCCAACTCAAGGGAACTGAAGGAGCGCGCAGCCTCAGGCAGGACTGGTTCTGCTGCAGGGAGAGAGCACAGGGACCCCACCTGTCGCCCCTGATCCCACGGGGCTGTACATCAGCCCCTCTGCTCCTGAAGCTCCGGGTGCTCAGGTCTGCCCCGGGGGGCATTCAGGAATTGGGAGTGACCTGTGGCAGATACTCACAACAGCTCACCATTCTTTCAGCGCTTGACAGTTTACAAAAGGCCTTGACAATCTGCTGAGTCTTCAGCATGGCCCTGCGAGGTAGAGATCCTTAAACCTGTCTTACAGTCAGTGAAACTGAGGCTCAGGCTGGGGAAGAGATTCGACTGACGCCTGTATCAGACGCCTGGGATGTCAGAATCAGAGCTGCACTCAGGCCCGATCCTCTGCCCCCGCCCCCGCCCCGCTTTCCTCTTCGGGGAATGGCTCAGCGCAGAAGGTCCCCCGCTGCCTCCAGCCCGGCCACTCCTGAGGACCCCCCAGGGCCTGGCTCGGGTCACAGGTGGCAGGGCTGGGCACTCCCGCGTCTGCCTCTCGGAGCCACAGTCCGGGGCAGACACTATAGGTGGCTGCGGTGGCAATGGCGGGGCAGGCTGTGCCCACGCCCTCCCTTCCCGAGAGCCCGGCCACCCACTCGCTTTCACAGGTACCAGCACACTCGGGGCGGTCTGTGCTGTGCGGGGTTAGCACTCATCTGCCACGTTGTCCCCAGTGAATCCCACGGGCGCCTCGGACAGCCAGTCTCCTAGACATGCCAGCCCAGCCCGGTCGGGGGACAAACCCGGGGTCAGCAGGCCTGGGGCCAGGGCCCCCTGCCCCCACCATGAGGGCGGCTCCCTAGGGCGCTCGGGACTGTGCTCAGCCCTGTTGCAGGCAGACCAGCCGGGCAGGCGGGTGGCAAGTCATTAGTGGGCACGTGTCCGGGGCACGCAGCTGCCGCGTGGGAGCCCTGGGGAGGCTGGGCCACTCCTCCAGGGCCCGGGAGGGGCACCTTCGTGACTCAGCCCCGAGCTGAGCTCAGCACGGAGCCGCTTCCCCGGCCCGCCAGGGTGCCACTCCCCACAGTAGGAACAGTCTGCTCCCCAGATTCCCCAGAAGGGGACCCGAGTCCCCGCACGGCCGTGGCCCCGGCTCTGTGACACCTGCTGGGGTAAGTGGATGAATGCCCAGCCAGTAGGCCTCCACCCACCCCAGTGAAGGAGCCCCCTTACCCTCTCATATGCATTCCAGGGAGCCACCCTCTCCCCCAGGATCAAAGAGAAAGTCATAGCCAGAAGAGGGGCCTTCGGAGCCCGGACCGGGACCCTGCAAGCCTTCTCTGGCCCTGGGGAGGCTGGGCCAGGCCAGATGCCTGCTGCCGTGGGCAGAGCGCGCACGTCACCCAGGCATGGTTAGCCCACCGCAAGTGGGAGCGTCTCTGCAGGGCACTGGCCGGCTGGCCCCCAGCTCACAATGCTCCCTCGGCTCTCCTGTCTGCAAAATTGGGCCTCTGTTACTTTTTTTTTCCAAAATGTAATGGTATTTTTGTCTTTCCAACTTTAACTGAATTTCTGCTTTGTTTTTCATTAGGGTTTTGCCCTTTTTATTCGTGGGGGGGCGCTGCACTGCACAGCATGTGAGGTCTTAGTTCTCCAACCAGGAATCAAACCCCGGTCCCCCCTTGCAGTGGAAGCGTGGCGTCTTAGCCACTGGACGGCCATGGGAGCCCCGAGCCCATTGATTCTGATGGTCTCTGCTCTGTTCTCTGAGGAGCTGCGGTCCGTTGGCGTAGGGCTGGACACAACCAGGCGGGACCTCAGCTTCCACCGGGACAATGTCCCCAGACCTGGGGCTCCTTATCTGTGGGGTGGGGGCCGGCCTTTCGGGTCTGGGTGAAAAGCAATCAGGTTGTGACCACGACTGGCCCAGGGGAGCCTGGGAGCCCTCCGCACGGCCGTGCCCCAGTCTCCTTCCCTCGCCCTCGTGTTAGGCTCATTCAGCATCCGGATGGCACAGCCCCACCGAGCGCAGGGCCCTGGGGGTCCGCAGGCACAGTGAACCCCTGGTTCCTGCAACCTGTGAGCAGGCAGGAGTGAACCCAGGCCGAGCAGATGGGGCTGGGGACAGAAATGAGCTGAGAGTTGTCCCAGGTTCCCTCGGGTGCCCGTCCTTGAAAGGGCAAGGCTGCCGGTGACAAAGTCCTCCAGGCTGCCTAGTTCAGCACCAGGGATACAGGCAGAACAGGATTGTACGCCTGCCCCTGGGGGTCTCAGGGAGCCAGGGAGCTGACGCTTACAGAAGCGATGCCCGCCAAGCCAGCACGGGCTGTGACCCAGGGATGAGCACTCAGGGGACCAGCTGTGAACACACCATCCGGTGGATAAATCCTGCGACTTCAGAGCATGACAGGTACTGCGGAGACAATGAAACAGGCAAGACAATAGCGATGTGGATGGTGTTGGACAGATCCCGGGGAAAGGCCCCTTAGCGGAGGTGGCATGGGATCCTAGGAGAATCTGAGGGAAGAGCATTCTCCACGAGCAAAGGCCCTGGGGCTGGAAAGAGCCCAGCTTGTCGGGGGAGCCCAGGTCGGTGGGGGTTCAGCTGTTCCCTCTCAGGCCACGCGGCCCCTTGGCCTCCTGGGGGCACCTGCCGCAGCCCCACCCTGGCCCCAGAAGCATGCACACAGCGAATTCTCTGCTTCCTCCATCTCCTGAAGCTCAGCCGTCCTTACCTCTGCGTTGAACGCAGAGTCACAGACGAGAATTTCTGCCTTGGGGAGACCAGACCCCAGGCCATCAGAACAGGACCAGTGCCTGCCCCGGGGCAGGCTGGGAAAATCCCAAGAGACAGGGACCTGAGGGTCCCAGCCCACCTGTCTGCCTGGGCTCAGGTGTCCAGACATGTGCCAGCCTCCACCTGATGGGGCCCCACCCTGGGAGACCGAGCTTGCCCAACAAGAGATGAGGTCACTGCCTTCTGGCCGGAGGGCTGGCTCTGAGGGGAGAGATGCAGCGGCCCTGGGGGCGGGGCGCGGGGGGCTCCCTGACTCCCACTGAAGGCAGGGTGCTAGGTGTCAGAGCTCCCAGCCCAGCACGCCCTCCGCACGCCGGTCTGTGACCCTGGGAGGCCATTTCTGGGCCCGCGTGCCTTCTGCCAAGACACCGGGAGCCTGGAAAGACTCAGGTTTTGCCAGCGGGGCTTTCCTGGCGGAGAGGGGCTGAGCTGAGAGGAGGGAGGAAGGGGGAGGAGGAGGGCCGTTTTGAGCAAGTTTTATGCCGGCTGGGTTGGCAGGCGCGCTAGGCAGAGATGTCACAGCAGAGACAGGACGAGGCGGGGGGTGCTGGGGGGCAGCCGAGCCAGCCCCACTCGGGAGGAGGCCTCGCACCCACCTTGTGAAGGGCCGGGGGTGCATTCGCAGACACCCAGGTCTCAGGGCGTCTGGGCTTCGGGCAGCACTTCCCTCCCGAGGGGCAAGCCCGAGGCTCCCTCTCACCCGGATTTCCCCAAGGACTCCTGCCCTGGCCTCACGCCTCTTCTCTGCTCTCCTGCCTGGAAACCTCCCTGGCTGCCCCTGCCATGCACCCCCTGCCCCCCCAGCCCCCAGTCTGTCTCTCTGGTTGTTAGGACTCAGCCCAGGCACCTCCTCCACTGCCCGCTGGCCCAGCCTCCTCTCCCCACCGGCCCGTGTTCCCCCTCACTGGGCCCACCCTCCCGTCCACTCGGGGGCTCGGGGCTGATCGTGCTCCTTCAGGGCCGACGGAAGCACTCCAGGAGCACCGAGGGTCTTGTCCAGTCCCCCAACATGAGAGCGAGCGAGCCCAGCAGGGCCTGGGGCGTGCCCTGGTCCTGCAGAGGTCCTGTCTGCCGCGGCCAGGCCACCCGCCCCCTATCATGCACGGCCCCCACTTCAGGCACCCCAGTGCACCCCACACCTGCAGCACTCCTGGGTCCCAACGCCCGCACGCCTGGCACCAGGCCTGGCCCCGGGCAGCGCCCCCGCTGGCTGTGAGAACACCCGGGCCCTCACAGCTGCCCCAACCGCCTGGAGATTCTGCTCCGTCCACTCAGGAACCTGTCTCAAAAGCCACCTCCTCCAAGAAGCCCTCCCCTGGTGCCGGGACACCACCCCTAACTGGAGGTGGCTTCTCCCTCCCTCAGGGCCCCACCTGTGCACGGGGACTACGGCCTCTCTGCTCGCCTGGGGGCCCGGCTCGGACACCGGGGCCCCGGTGGATATGTCTGCTGACCCTGCCCTGTGGCAGGCTCGGGGCAGCTCCCCAGAGCGGCCGTGTACTCTTCAGGGGCAGTGCTGTGCCACGGGCTCGGTGGTCATAACTCTGCTCTCGGGATGAGTGGTGCCTTTTGTGGATGAGGAGACCAAGGCCCAGGGCTGTCGCCACCTGCCCCCAGGGGTGTTGAGAGGCGGGGCTGGGATGACACCTCGAGTGGGCAGAGGCCAAACTTCCCCATAGTTCTCATTCCCCAGCTCCCAAGCCGGATAAGACAGGCAGAGAGCTGTCCTGGTTTGTGGCCTCGGGTCCTCACCTGTAAGTCCTGCGGGCCTTGCCTCACTCCCCACAAAGGCTGCCAAGGCCCTTGCTTCCCCAGCCTCCCTGCCCGGCTGCCCAGACCCTGAAAGCAGAGCCAGGAATGCTAAGAAAGAGGATGAGCGTGAGACGGACCTGTGGGTCGGCACGGGTGGCCCCGGCCTCGGGGCACTGGCAGGCCCGTGTCTGCGGTGACCGCACGCCGTGAGCCAGGGCTGAGGCCCCAGGGTGCCTGCTCTGCCACCTCCCCATGAGCCCCTCGGACCCTGGGAAGCCCGAGAGCCCTGAGAAACGCGCCTCAGAAGCCTCGATCCCACCGCGGGCAGACACTTCTTAGAACTCACAGTGGCTTGGCAGATAACGCTGAACTAGGCGCTTTAGAATCCTGGTCACGCGTGGCCTGTGAGGGCCCTGCTCACGGTCTTTAAAGGGGCCTGATGACCGCGGGGAGAGGCTGCCTGCCAGGGACAGAGGCCGCTGTTGGCTCGCTCAGTCAGGTCCGACTCTTTGAGACCCCATGAACCGCAGCACGCCAGGCCTCCCTGTCCTTCACCATCTCCCGGAGGTTCCCAAACTCAAGTCCATTGACTCGGTGATGCCATCCAACCATCTCATCCTCTGTCATCCCCTTCTCCTCCTGCCCTCAATCTTTTCCAGCATCAGGGTCTTTTCTAATGAGTCAGCTCTTTGCATCAGGTGGAAGTACTGGAGTTTTAGCTTCAAGAGCAGTCCTTCCAAAGAAATCCCAGGGCTGATCTCCTTTAGGATGGACTGGTTGGATCTCCTTGCAGTCCAAGGGACTCTCAAGAGTCTTCTCCAACACCACAGTTCAAAAGCATCAATTCTTTGGTGCTCAGCTTTCTTTATGGTCCAACTCTCATATCCGTACATGACCACTGGGAAAACCATAGCCTTGACTAGATGGACCTTAGTCGGCAAAGTAATGTCTCTGCTTTTTTATACGCTGTTTAGGTTGGTCATAACTTCCCTTCCAAGGAGCAAGCAACTCTGAATTTCATGGCTGCAGTCACCATCTGCAGTGATTTTGGAGCCTGAGTAAATAAAATCTGTCACTGATTCCACTTTTTCCCCTCCTATTTCCCATGAAGTGATGGGCCCAGATGCCATGATCTTAGTTTTTTTAATATTGAGTTTTAAGGGGCAGAGGAGCCAGAATGAAAACCCACGACAGTCTGACTCCGAAGCCCCTAAAGCTCCCACCTGCTGCCCTGGCTTTAGAGTTGGAAATGACCTTTGGCATCCTCAAGCCGCCATTCCCCGCCTCCATGTAGCATACCCGACCTCTTCCTGGATGTCTTCTGTGATGGGAGGCTCACTACCTCCAAACAGCTCTTGTTATTGTAGGAACCCTGCTGTGGGGGTCTGTGAAAGCCTTTCTGGGGGTGACTCCAACAATCACACTCCCGGAGCCGCCCGAGCCCAGGGCTGCACAAGCACTCTCATGGTGAACCCCAAGTGGCACGTTCCCCTCACATGTGGAGAAACTGAGGCCCAGAGAGGTAAAGGGCTTGGCCTGAGGTTGCACAGCCAGCTCTGAACCCAAGACTGACCCAGAGCCCTTCTCCCCAACCCTCCCCCCACAGGGCCTCACCCCACTGCCACGCTGAGTGGCTTGGGCCAGCGCACAGGGTCTCCACAGCCTCCTTTGATGGGGAAGCTGCTGCAGACGCCCCGGAGCTGAGGCTGCTGGAGCCTGCCTCACCTGCGTGTCACTGCAGGCTCCCCTTGGCCCCAGGAGGAGCCTCTGCACCGGCCCCTGGGTCCTGCCCTCTACAGTCCAGGCCCATGGACCCTGGAGTCCCCCAGACATGCCAGGCTCTCCCCAGCTTTCAGCTGCACCCTTGAGGCCCCCGCCACGGGTCATGTCTCCTCCACGGAAGTGGAGGGGGCTTCCTTGTGGTCAGGGCCTGAGTTTGCTTAAACTGTGCGTTCAACAACCCTGTGAGCTAGGGTTGTCAGACATAGCAAAGAAAAATGCAGGCGGTGCAGTTAAATTTGAATTTCAGATAAATGATGAGCAGTTTCTTTTTTTCAGTATAAGTATATCCCAAGTATGGCATGGGCTATACTTAAACTAAAACAAACAAAACCTGTTCTGTGCAGCCACTGGGTGGCTATTTATACCAAAAAAAAAAATTGTGGCTTATCTGAAATTTAAATTTGGCTCAGCACCCAGAATTTCATTCGGCAACCCTCATCCGAACACCTGCCTCGGGTGAGGACTCCCATCATTGAGCCTGAGTGTCCTCTTTGTAACAGAACTAACAATGCCCACCTCCTCGAGTCAGAAGGGAAGTGACGGTCAGGTGTGGGCAGAGTCCCGGGAACAGCAGGGCTGAGAGCAGGGGAAGGGAAGGGTGAAGGGTAGAGGGGCCACTACCTGTGGGCGGGGACCCTGAGTCCACTCCTGAGGCAGCCGGGGCCCCTTCAGCTGCCAGGAGCAGGAGGGGAGGAGGCCTGGTGTCCTGCACGGGGTGAAGGACCCGCCACTTCTGGAGCCAGCAGAGGCACGGAGTGATGCCATCAGGCTGCATGCAGTCACCCTGCCTCCGCGGCTAAGGCCCCGGCCCCTGAACGAGTGGGTGGCTGCCCCTGGGAGCGCATGGCACAGGCTGGGGCCTCCAGCTGGGAGCTGGGCCCACCCAATCAAATCCGTGCCCAGACCAGATGGGGGCAGGGCTCAGGCCAACTACCCAGCAGTGGATCCCACTTACAGGCCGTGCGGCCTTGGGCGGGCGAGCTTGCCTCTCTGAGCCTCAGGTGCCTCATCTGGGAAGCAGGAAGTACATGGGAGCCCAGGAATCACGCCCGGCACGGTGCTGGGCACGGTGCTGGGCACGGTGCTGGGCCCGGGCAGGGGCCCAGTAAACAAGCGCTGTTGCTCCATCGCTCAGTCGTGTCTGAGTCTTTGTGACCCCACGGACTGCAGCATGCCAGGCCTCCCTGTCCATCACCAACTCCCGGAGTTTACCCAAACTCATACCCTTTGAGTCAGTGATGCCATCCAATCATCTCATCCTCTGTCGTCCCCTTCTCCTCCCGCCTTCAATCTTTCCCAGCATCAGGGTCTTCTAAAATGAGTCAGTTCTTCACATCATATGGCCAAAGTATTGCAGTTTCAGCTTCAGCATCAGTCCTTCCAATGAATATTCGGGACTGATTTCATTTAGGATGGACTGGTTGGATGTCCTTGCTGTCCAAGGGACTCTCAAGAGCCTTCTCCGGTCCCCAATTATCTAAACCCATTAACAGTTTGACGGGGGGCAGGCAGCCCCTCTTGGAGGCTGGGGCAGGCGAGGGGACAGCTGGAGCTGGGTTAACAAGGTCCTGGGGCAGACGGCAGAGGGACCGGAGAGAGAGTCTCAAGAACAGCCACTAGAGGACTTCCCTTGTGGTCCAGTGGTTAAGACTGTGCTTCCAACGCACGAGGTGTGGGTTCGATACCTGGTTGGGGAACTGAGATCCCTGGCACCAAGCAGGGTGGTCAAAAAACAAACAAAAACAGAGAGCAACTAGATAGCCCATCTCCCCGTCTCCCCCCGCCCTGCCAACTCCTAGGGTGCCCACCCCAGGGACGGCACTTCCCCTGGGCCCCTCAATGATGCCCCCATAAACCCTGGGGTGGACTCTGGCCCCATCCAGCAGCCCCCGTCACGCTCCCTCAGCAGCAGGGACTGCAGTTCTCCCGCCCAGGGCACCCCAGCAACCACCCCCTCCGAGAGGCTGGAAGCACGGGGCCTGCTCTGGACGCGGAGGCTCGTGGGGTGGGCACACGTGGGTACTGCCCAGCAGGCACCACCCTCCACCCGCCACCTCCTCTCCTTGGAGAGCTGCCCTCCTCCAGAGCTACCTCTGCCCCCTTTTTCTTCTCTTCAGAGTTGGCCAGCCCATGGAAAACCTTCTCCACACACCCGGGGTGACCGCCTAAGTGCCTGACTCTGTTGGCCCGGGATACGGGAGAGGACAAGGGCTGAGGCTGCGGGCCTTGGGCAGGCCTCCGTCCTCTGTGCCCTACTGGTCCCGGCCCAGAGGGCACTTTCCCAGCTCTGAAGCCAGCAGAGGGGCACAGCTAAGTGGCAGAGGGCTCCGGCCTGGCCCACTCCACTGGGCACAGCCCTGGGCTCTGGATGGTAGGGGGGGCCGCCCACATGCTGAGCCCCGGGAGAAGAGCCCTGCCCGGCACATGCCTTGCCTGGAGGTTCCAGGCTCACGTGGGACAAAGGGGGCCAGCTGGCAGCACATGAGCCCGCGCCAGGCTCTGAGATTGCGATCGGGCGGCAGACAAGGATGGGCGGGAAAGGGAGCAGCCCCGGGCAAGGGCCACAGAGCTGCAGAGACACAAGTAACCCGGAGCAAACAGTGGTTGCTGAAGCACCGGGCGGGCGTGAGTGCCGACGGCGCGTGCACGGCCGCATGCGTGCTGCTGAGCACCTATCCGGGCGGCCAGGACAGTGGAGGGCTGGGTGGAGGGGAGGCAGGAGCCAGGCCACATGGGGTCAGGGAGGAGGCAGGCTGAGGGCTGCAGGCAGAGGGACAGCAGAGGCCAGAGCCAGGCTGCAACTCAAAGCCAGACGGCAGAGGGAATCTCCCTTTCTGGCTGGCCCCCAGTCCCCCGGGGCCCGCCCGACCAAAGCAGCAGGACGCGCCCAGGGCCAGGCTCCACTGGCGTTCGCTGCAGCACCAGCAGGACAGCCGTGACAACTTGGCGGGTCAGCGGTGGAGCTGCGCTGACCCGCTGCCCCCGTGCTCACGAGGGTCTCAGCTCCACTGCTCAGACGGTCGGTGTGGCCCTGGGCCCTCGGCAACCCACACGGCGCCCCGCGCCAAGGGGACAGTCCAGACCGGAGGACACACGGGCAAGCGAGGCGGGAGCGGCCTTGGAGTCCTACCCCATCTGCCCCGACTCCCGGCAGGCAGACCGCTTCCTCTGCGGCTATCTCCTCACCTGGGACCGGGGAGAGGCGGAATGCCTGCCCCCACCCGTGGGGCTGACGCGGGAATGCCAACGGGAAGAGTCCTGGCGTCCCCGCCAATGGAACTGAGGGTGGGGGCAGACAGAGGGGCCTCGTGGGGGGACAGGGGGCACCTGAGCCCCACACGGCCCCCCACAGAGCAGAGCACTGAACTCGGGAGGCCAGGGGCCAGAGAAGACGCAGCCCGCCCGAGGAGCACCGAGGCCTCGGCCGTTTGCTCTAGAAGGGGCTCACACCGTCTCAGGCTTTATTGCTGAAGGCGGACTCCAGGGCCCTACACACTGCAGCCACTATCAGGCGGGGCCAGCCTGGGGTCCTCTGAACCCCTCACTGGGGTCTCCTGTTGAGAAAGACAAGGACCCACGAAGCAGTCAGCCCAGAAAACGGCTCAGGACGGGAGGGGGCCAGCTCCTCCGGTACCTCACATCCTTACTGCCCTCGGGAGACGTGGGCTGGGGGAGCCGAGGTCTCACACTCGGCCAGTCTCCACACCAGCCCAAGCTCCGCCAGGGGCCCCACCTGCGACCCGTCACAGACCAGGAAGGCCTCCGTGCCAGCCAGCCATCCGTGACTGAGGCGGCCCCTGGAAAGCACCCCGGGAAGAAACCAGGAAAAGCTGTGACCATCAAACAAGGGGCTTGATGCCAACTGATGGCCTGGGCCAAGGTTCTGAGGCCTTTGCGAGAAATCAAAAAGTAAAGGGCAGAGAAAAAGAAGTGAACATCTCATCAAGAGCTCTGGGGACCCCAGCCCTGCCGGCCCAAGGAACCAAGCCATGGCTGAGCTCCCGAAGGTGCTCGGTCAGCCTGTGGCTGAGGCGTGTCCACACGCACGGCTCGGCCTCTGATGGCGCCCAGCGTGCAGGTCCCGTCCTGCCTGTTCACCCCGCACCCTCCCCCGCGCCCCCGGGGGCGTGCTGGCCCAGATGCGGCCACTCCAGCTCAGTCCCGGCTAAGAGGTTACATAAGAGCAGCTCCACACAGCAGCGTGGACCTGGGAGGTCTCTTGGGACAGACCAGGGAGCAGGAGATGATGGACCTGCCAGAGGGAATGAAATCGCTGTGCTCGGGGTGAGAAGTGACCAAGGCCTATCATCCACCTTCAAAGCCAGAAGTATCTGGACCCCACCTGAGACGCGGAGTCTATTAAAGCCAAGATTCTATAGACTACAAGTGAGTTCATCAGTGATAAGGACAGTCACTTCCTTACGACAGGGCAGCAAGTAAACTCACGTAAACCCAGCAACCATCCTACCCTGTAGGGACCGACGCTGCCATTTCGGGAGGAGAGTGTGGGGGCACCAGTGGGGCAGAGCTGAGATGTGAGTGAAGGCGTGGGTGCCTGATGCCAAGCTAACGCTGTCCCCTCCCCCAGACCCCCCGCGCACTCAGCACACACTCGTGCCTGCCTGCCAGGGCCTCCAGCCCAGCTCTCGTAAAAAACCACCTTTGTCTCCCTGGCGACACTCACGCCTGCCTGTGGTGCCTGGTCGGGGTCTCGGGCGGGGGCCACAGCCCAGGCTCTGGGAGTCCTCTGAAGACTCCTAGGTGTGCCTTCTGTCCCAAACGGTCTGGTCTCAACGGGGAGCCACACAAAGTGGACATCGAGACCAGCGAGGCAGGAGGCAGAGCGGCCCAGAGGGGGCTAAAGGGGGCAGCCACTGCAAGCTCTCCCTCCCCGCGAGCCCACAGTCCTTGGCCTTGCCCTGGGATCTGGGGAGAAGCTCACGGGGCCCTGCTGCCTCTAGGAAAGCGCTGCTGCCCACCGATGTGGGGAAGCAGGGCTCTCGGCCCCCGGAGGCAACTGCCACAGCGGTTCAGGACACGGCCTCAGAGGCACAGGCCTCCACT
Source organism: Oryx dammah (assembly GCF_014754425.2). Classification (NCBI taxonomy): domain Eukaryota; kingdom Metazoa; phylum Chordata; class Mammalia; order Artiodactyla; family Bovidae; genus Oryx; species Oryx dammah. The sequence goes on from NW_024070211.1 coordinate 2,556,958, forward strand.
CCAGCAGCGACCAGCCGTGGGCCTTGAGCAAGTGAGGCAGGCTCACAGCGCCCTCCTGCAGGGCCGCTAAAAAAGACACACACACGGGCCTGGCAGAGAAGGCGCTCATAAGGGGCAGCTCCTCACCCTTCTAAGTGTGCCCCAGGCCTCTCCCAGCGTGGCAACCCTGCAGAGCAAACACCCTCTGCTACAGAAAGACCAGCGCCCAACTGTGCTGAGCCCACCTTTGGCTGGGGACTAGAAAATCATGCGTCTCCGGGCTTCAGCTCTGTGGGCCCAAACAATGGAAAAAGAAGCCGTTATTTATTTCAGGGACGATCACAGCCGTCACAAGAGGTGCCCCAACTTGCTGGCTGAGAACAGACAGGCTCCATTTGGCGCCAAGAAGAGACCGCGAACGTGACGCACACAGAGCTCCCTGCCGATGCCAGAGGCCGCGCAGCCAAGGAGACGCACTGGCCAGCGTCGCCGAGGAGGGGCTCGAACACAGGCAACACCCTCCTTTCCAACGGGGATGGAGTCACTCGTTTATTTCTCAACACGTGCACACGCGGGGACTCAGCGGGCCAGGACAAGGCATGGCCCCCAGGTATGTGCAAGTCCTTCGACAGCTTGGGTTACAGAACTTCAGAGCTAGCGCACCACACACACGAGATACAACAGGAAGCCTAAGATCCCAAGCCACTCCAGGAGGAGGGAGGGAGAGGGGAGCAGTGACGCGGCGCCCCGAGAGGATGGCGCGGGAGGAGGGACGCCGAGGGCGCAGGCAGGCAGCTTCCGTCTCTGTCGACTGCTCTCCGCGTGGGGCTCAGGGCACTGAGTTCAACAGGTCCTTCAGGAAGCTCTCTGCATCCGTGATTTCTGACAAGAGACCTGGAAAACAGGCGGGGGCTGCTTAGCCGCGGCACGCACAGCCCAGCCCGTCACGGCGGCCTCATCCTTGTGGAGAACACACGGTCCTTCGATGAGAGCTCCGACCGACTGCTCACCGGAGCCCAGAGACACCGGGAGAGAGTCACCAAGCAAACTCTCGCTCACTGGTCAGGGGCACCAAGCTCGTGATCTCCCAAGAGTGGAGATACTAAAGCTGGGTCCCTGGGCCCTGCAGGGAGCCTGCAAGTCCACTGTGACGCAGCGCACGACAAAGGGGTCTCAGGAGAGCATGTCTGCAGCCTTCAGCATCTCTCAGCGGGACCGGGGGCCAAGAAAGGCCAGCCCCACTGCCCTCGGGGGTGGGACTCAAGCCTGGGTCTAGGGCCTGGTGCAGAGGCCAGAGCTCAGGAGCTCCGTCCCCTCCACTGCCACAGGAGGGGCCAGGGGTCAGACAAGGCCACTTCAGGAAAGCGCCGTGGGCACAGCATCGGGACCCCTGCAGCCCTGCCTGTCCCTCACAAACAAGGTTCACATTTGACCAGCGTGGGTTGTCAACCTGCGGGCCTGGCCATGCTCAGACAGAAAGAAGTGTCTCCCAGCAGCCCTGCAAATGGAAGGAGAGCGGCTCCCACCGGTACTTGTTGGTTTTGGAAGGTGTTTCTGTCCTTGCGTTTGAAGAGGGTGTGTCTGATGTTCTGAAACTTTCTACCAGTTTGAACAAAGCAATAAAGCTGGGCTGTGAACGCCTGCGCTCGGAGTGGAAGGGGCAGAGGCTCCCGCCCCGCCTGACCGGGCCTTGATCTCCCTGCCCGGGGCTGACACGAAGCCCCTCCTTCCCGTGTCCACCCCCTCCTCCGGCTCAGACTGCCATTCATACTGCCATTCCGTAGATGCTCCCCAGACCCCTGGACAACAGGCATGGCGCTGGGTCCTAAGGACACAGACACAAGGCTACCTGCTCTCGGTCAGGGTTGATTCCCGACGAAGAGCAAAGAGTGCAGCCAAAGTGAAGCGTCTCGGCTGAAAAGACTCTCCTGAGAGCATGACATGAAGTTAACAAAGAGGCGAGCAGGGCCGAGCCCTGGTGGCAAGACAGCTGGGGGGCAGCAGACCCGCAGAGGTGCGCCCAGCAGGGCTCTCCCGGGGCCACTTCGACAGACGGCCGACCCGGAAGGCGGGCCAGGGCGGGGGGGAACTGCATGCGGGCGGAGAGAGGGATTTCCACAGAGCACCCTCCAACGCTCGAGCGGTTCCCTCCCGGAAGCCAGCCTGGCAAATGCCGGCGGAGGCCTGAGCTCGACAGGCTCTTACACTTGACAAGATTCCCATTATAAATACCAGGCAAAAAGGGAACCAGCTCACAGGAGTGAGGCAGGCGCAGCCCTGCGCTCTGGCTCTGGGAGACCCACCGTACAAAGGCCGGCCGTGCCCACAGCCTCAGGGGGCGCGGGGCCTTCATTCCAGGTGGGTTTCCTCAGCACCAGCCCAAGGCCCCTCCTCCTGCTGTCACCTGCTGCGTCAGGAAATCAAACAAATTTTAATGCTTGCAATTAGGATGGCAGGTTTGTTGCCCACAGAACCTGTACACCAGAGACAGCACTGGACTTCAGTTTTCCCAGCGGGGTGAGGACCTGTCTGAGGACATCTCGTGGGATGGCAGCTCGCGGTGCTGCCCTGTGCCTACGAGCAGAGACGCGCTCTGCTCTCCTTCCATACTATTTATCTCAGGAATCAGAGTTGGTATCGCCCACACCTCCCCAGGGGGCAGCTGTGACACGATGTCTGGATCCCCAAGAGGCAGGAGGAAGACAGGCAGGCTCCATGTTAATTCTGTGAACTGTTGTAAATAGTCAGGAAGCCAAAGGGGCTCTAGTGATTTTTCCAGGCATTCCCACTGGGAACCTGTTCAATCGTCAAAGCCTCCGTTATCCCACCTGTAAAATGGGGATAACCACAGCTCCACCTCACACCGGCTGCCCTGCGTACTGGGGAAGCGATGAACACAGTGCCTGGGCTGAACTGAGCCCCATGTCACGGCTGCATCTTGTTAGCCGGTGGCCTGGCAGGTAGACATCTCTCCCGGACCTCGTGGTGGTGGCCCACAGGCTGCTTCTCGCCTGTTTTCCCCGCGTATGAAGATGAAAGCGACGGCCAGCCCCCCCCCCCACCACCATGGTCTATGAAGATGAAAACCCTGGACACTGACCGGCGGCGTCGAGGAACTCCGAGAAGGTCTCCACTGGCATGAACTCCTCCTGGAAGGCCTTCAGGGCCTTGTCGGCCGCCTCGTGGATGGGCATGTCGTTGTGGCGGATGTATTCGGCCAGAGAGCAGGACCAGCCTCCCTCCGTGTTGCTGGTCGGCACCTTCTACAAGCAGCAGCAGGAGACGGGCCGGGCGGTCAGCGGGGGCCCAGCCGAGGAGGGAGGAAGTGCGCCCTCCCACCACACCCACTTTCTCTCTGGGGGACTCATTCTGCTTCCAGGAGCAACACCGCTTCCGGCCATTCCTCTCGCAGCCCCCCTTAGGCACGAGTCCTGGGAACCTATGAGCCTCGACAGGCACACGCTCTCTCCTCCGACACCTGCACGTCCCCAGGAGAGGGGCTCGCCAACACGCTTTAACCGAGCTGTTTCACTCAGATGACGGAAGGAGTCAGCCATAAACCCCCTCTTCTCAAGGCAGAGGGGAGGGACCCCATTATGAGGGTGACCGAAAGTTCATTCGGGCTTTTCCGCACTATCTGATGGAACAAACTTTCTGGCCAAGCTAATATAAGCTGGGCTGGAATAAGTGACACTCACAGCAGGCAACGGACTTGGTCCAAGAAAGGGTGACGGCAACCACGACAGGGTGACTGTGGGGCTGGGTGGGGAGGGGCACCTGTCTGAAGAAGAGGCTCTGCAACAGCAGCAGACGGGGTCACAGGAACGGAATGGCCGTGGGGACAAACGCAGTCACAGACAGGGTCTAGGCCACTGGAAACCCTCCCCATGGCGGGCGGGCGCAGCCTATTTCTCCGGGGAGCTAGTAGAGGCGGAGGCCAAGGCAGGGCCAGAGCCGCCACACAGACGTCCGCGTGCCTGCCAAGCCCAGCCAGGCTCCCAGGGGCCGCCTTACCTTAAACACGTCGTAAATGAGGTCGACGAGCGCCCAGAAGAGGAGGGAAGAGCGGTATGCTGAGTAGTCCCTCAACGCCTTGTCCGCCAGCCTGGAAGAGAGTCAGACCTCAGACCCAGGAGGACACTCGCAGGAGAGGGCCCAGCGCTCTGCGAGCAGGAAAGGGCCCTGGGAGTCATGCCCCCTCAATCCAGCCCCCCTCAGCCATCTTCTCAGAGGAAAGCAGCCGGGGCCAGAGCTCCTGAGGCACTGGGGTCCATGGCTCATTCACCACACAAGATGTCCCGTGCACGGCACCTCAGCCGTGACCCTGCCAAGTCGGGGAGAAGGGCAGAGAAGCTGCAGCGCGGCGGCCAACACGCTACTGCCCCCAAGAGATGAGGTGGAGCCCGCGCTTCCCTGGGTTCAGCCCCACACATGCTCTCAAACTTGACGGGATCTAGCAAGTGAGGGAGGAAACAAAGGCTCTGCTTCAGTCCTTACATTCCCACCAGGAGAATTTTACCCCAACTAGCCACACACAGTAACTTATCAACCACGTGCCGTGCTGAAAAACAGAAGCTGGTGGAAAGCTGGTTTTGAGCAACAGTGATGCCTGGGAAGGGAGCTGCAAACGCCCAACACCTCCTAAATCCCGGAGTAACCCCGAGCTGCTCGCCACACCCCTGGGCTCCCGAGCTGCATCACTGTCACCCAGGCCAGTGACTCAGTTCAGGCTTAGAGGCCAGCCAGGAAGGCCAGGGCTGCTGCGGCAGCAGGGTCACTGCCTCCTCGACAGACGCCCTGGGCCTCAGGATGGTTCTGGAAGGCCCAGCCGCCGTGAAGCCCAGGAAGGCCAGCCCTCTCTGCATAGGGGGTGAAGTGCCGGTGCCAGGGTTCGGTGTCTACGACCCAAGATCTAGCGTAGGTGTTGTTTGGAAAGGCTAGAGAAACCCTTGTCATGGGGAGTCTACCCCTTGAAACAGAGCCTGCAGCCAAAGGGACCAGACTTAGTACTAAAATGTGTGTGCATGCACGCACAGGTGTTTATAAATGCTAGACTCAAAAACAAGCACAGGTGTTATTCATTTAAGAGGCTGAAAGCACACTGTCCATGTGGGCCTCGTGAGCAGGGACTAACCAGCACAGGACGGCCAGCCACACCTACACTCGGGAAACGCTAGCTCGCTACCTGTACCCCCGCCACCCCCAGCATCTCCAGAGCACCCGCCTCCTCCCCTCCCACAGCGCCTGTACATGCTGGCTCTATAAGGGAGGCCTGCTGTGGGGTGGGCCTGGAGGCAGGGCGAGAGCTCTCGCCCCGCAGGTCTGTGCGCTGGCAGACGGCAACAGAGGAGGCTCTGATGGACGTCTAGGAGCGTCCCAGGCTTAAATGCTCGCAGAAGACTCCTTTTCCTGAATGTGAAACCCGCAGGAGAAAGCAGCTTCATGCAAACTCCCAGATTCTGTGTATCAGCCGCCTCCCTCCACAACGGACTCAGCATGAAGCCACTGGGCAGCACTGCCCCGCCCTCCAGGGGCCCCTCACGCCCTCCTGGGGGAGTCCCACTGCCCCGCCACCCCGCTCACGCCCCCACGCCCTGCCTGCGCTGCTCTTCTGCTTTGGTGGCAGGAATCCGGGGTGGCCCTGCCTGACTTAATTATTTAAGGCTCATTAGTGAAGGTGACTAAACTGCTACAGAGAAACGGCAACTCATGAGCCAGCTCACACTGGATTTCCTAATTAAGCTGTGACCAAATCGGCTTTTCCTTAACTGCCTGGGACAGTAATGAATTCTAGTCTCCTAAGTGAAAGCCACACAGCTCCTATGGGCTCGGATTTCACACCTGTCACCAAGGGCCTGTGCCCAGTGAACGGCCACTCTGCGCTATGGACGCAGGCCGAGCCTGCTTATCCACAACTCAGTACCTCCCACATCTAACTTTCTGATTCCTAGAAGCGAGCTACGGGCTAGGATTCCTGAGCGATCCCTGAACAACAACAAAGCGAGCTAACTATTAATGCTTCAGGCTCTTCGGAAACCCTGGGTAGTGCTTGGTCTGGAATGGGAGCGGGGGCTAGGGAGGACTCTAACAGAGGCCGGGGCAGGCTGGATCCACCAGCAGAGCTCCAACATGCTCTCTGGGCCATGAGGTGCCCACAGCTAGCGACGTGATAAATCGGAGCTGACAGAGGTGGAGACACCAGGTACGCAAATTCCGGCCCATGGCTGTTTCCACTTGGTACGTCACCACTGGGGCCTAAAAGCTCCTCCTCTGTGCCCTTGTTGGAAACGTCCCCTCGAATCCTAGATACTCCCCAAAGCGAAGCAGGTTTCCTTCAAGGGGCAGAAGCAAGCCACCAATCCACACCCTACTCTGCAGCCTGAGCGTGCAGATGGCTGGGGCCACCCCGGGCTGAGAGCCGTGTCACGGGGCCCACTTGGCGTGCAGCAATCCATGCAGGCCCAACAATCCATGTTATCATTTGCAGCTGTTTCCCTCAAGACACCTCCCTGATGACCCAAATCACAGCACAGAGTCATGAAAATGAAGACCGCTTCCTTCCTGAAATGCCCCCCTTCTTCGAGACGTGGCCAGTAGCAGAGACAGAGGACAGGCTCGTGGGCAGGGCGGGGCAGATGGGAGAGGACCGTGAGCAAGGAGAGAGACGGTGCGTTCTCAATGTCAGAAAAGAAGCTCCCCGAACGTAGCCCTGAGGCTTGGCTAGTTCAAGCCGGGAATAGCAAGATGCAGAAAACCGGGCTGCCTGTCCCAGCCGCCCGCCGGCCCGAACTCTTCTCCTGAGAGGCTTCACGTGGTGCCTGGCTGGCTTCCTCCCTGAGGAATTTCCCAGAGGTGAGCCCAGCTCCACTTCTAGAGGCTGAATACCTGCCCCAGAGGCAGCTGGCACCTGCCCGCCATCAGGCCGAGACTCTCGGTGAGACAGTCTGAGAGGGGTCAGGGTCGACCAAAGGCTAACGAGCTGCCTCCTCTCAGCACCCGACATTCAGCCAGTCCTCCAGAGTGGATTTCAGAGCCCAGGCAACAATCTCCCAAGCAGATGCTTCCCAAAGCGAGTACTGACCTGGTGGCTCCACCTGGAGACACTGCCCGGGCCTGAGAGGTCACCAGCAGCCTCCGCAGGATCTCCACACGGACAGCTCGCCACTTCTCCGGGGGCAGGATGTGCAGGGCCAGGACCGTGAAATAGTGGGGCCCGTCCACTTCGAAGGCACTCTCCACCCACTTCTCCTTGGGCTGCTCCAGAAAGCCCTGGAGGTTCTTCTCCTCTCGGGACGTTGCTCGGGTTCTGGAAGAAAGGGGACACCCTGAGAGCGGGGCAGACACAGGCCCGAGCCGCAGGAGGGGTGAGGGTGTGCTCGGTGTCCCGCTGGGAAGCTTCCTGAACGGGCAGCCCCTCCCGCCCCTCTCCAAGCAGAGCAGCCCGCCCCTCCAAGTCCTGCTCAGCAGCATCCTCCTTGCCCCACCCCCAGTCCAGCTCCACACAACTCCAATATGCATGTGACCAGCACCTTCACAAACCCTCCACCATCTGTGTTCTGATGGCCCTTGAAGGTGACAGCCAGCACCTCTTTACCAGGGTATCTGAAGGCCTGGGCGGTGAGGTGACGTGACTCAAGTCACCAGTTTGGAGTCTCTGACTGAGCCCACAGCCCCCGACCCCACGAGTCTCAGCACAGCTAACTGTGCAATCGGCATTTGCCCCCAGCGTCTCTCCTCGGCTGCTCTGGTTCGCTCTCTTAAGGCTTTCCTGCCCCGCCTCCTTCGTTAGACTAGATTCTTCCAGCGAGCCCTGCTTCTCGCTCTCGTGCCTGTCTGAACTGCAGTAACAATGGTGATCATCAACCTCACCACCAGGTGCATGCTGAGGTTATCGCGTTCGATCCTCGCAACAACACAGGGAGACAGCTACCACCTCGTGTTAAGGGAGGGACCGGGCTCTGACCAGGCCGCCTGGCCCGGCCTCCCCAGCGTGGATCCCCACTCTCTCGGCCAGGAAGTTTCTGCAAGCCACTGGGTGGGCCCTGGGAGGCCACTCTCCCCTTTCGAGCAGGATGGAGCTCTCAGACCCAGAGTGTTTGCCACCCTGGCCTAACTCTGTGGAGGGAAATAAAACCACTACACTAGTGGGCACGCACGCAAGGCCACCAGGTCTGCAGATGGCACTGCCGGACACTGCACGGGGTGGGGGGTGGGGGACGGCAGGGACAGCACGCCCTCTTCCGCTCCACGGATGGAACGTGGTGGGACAGGTGGGGCCACCAGACTCAGAATCGGGAACCAGAAACTTCGTGCCATTGCAGGGCCCGCTCAAGTCCACTGGCTCATGGTGCGTGTGACACACTCGCCTTCATATACAACGGTGGTGAACCCTGCTCAACCAGCCCCCCGACCAAGCTCACACACCATGAGCCAGTGGAGGAAGGAAGCAAGGCCTCTCCGTGTGGCTGCCGGCTCAGCCCTCAGTAACCAAGACAACGGGACACAAGGCACCCTGTCCCCACCTAAGGGGCCGGAGCACGAGTTACGTGCATCTGGCGTGGGAGACGCAGAGATGCCTGAGGCCACGGGCTCTGTTCCACCAGGCAAAGCACGCGGTCTCTCCAGGCCCGCGTCGCTCCCCAGAGAACAGGGCAGCCCCTGGCACCTCATGGCTGCCAAGAAGAGACAAGGGCCCCTCAGAGGCCCACGGCCGGGGCGGGGAACACTGCTTGGGCCTGAGGCACCACGAGGGTGATGGGAACGCTCAGGCTGTCAACAACGCAGGCTGCTTCCTTGGTCTAAACAGCTGAGCGGGTGAGGTCATGATGGGTGGAGACCCGCCAGCGCCTCTCTAACAATGAAGACTGCCGTCTCCAGAGCGGCCTTCTACCTCATGGGGAAATGGGAGGGAAGAAGATCACTCTGCTGAAGACCAGGAAGGGTAAGAGAACGATGGCTCTGTTGCCTAAACTGAGTGCAGCTGCCATGGGTGGGCTGGACTCAGCCTCCCCACCTGCCAGCACCTGCCCCACGGACGGGAGACTCTCACTAGAAGACAGGGCCCAAAGGCGTGAAACCATGTCAATCAAATCGAGGAGCTGAGCACATTCCATCTCTCAGCTGGCTTCTGAAAGCAAGACAGAACGACTGACTACTCTCTGCCCTCTCAGGGACACCTAACCGCTCCCAGTATACACATGGGTGAGGATACCTGGATTACTTCCCGGGCTCCCTTTCTCCTCAGCAGCCCTCCCCAGATAAACAAGCCCTCTCCCCTCACAGTTGCCAGAGCCTCACTCACTGGAAACAGGGGCAGCGAGTCCAGTCTGCACTTATGGATACCAGCCTGTGGTCCTGCCCTCCAGCCGCGACACCTCACCGGGAACAGCCTGTCTGCTCTGGCCGTGACCCAGGGCCCCCGACCCAAGGGAACAGTCTTGAAGCTGGGGCTACGCTGAAGCAGAAGCTTCGATAGTCTGGCCTCTCCCGCTCCCTGCTCCCGCTCCGGCCCAAGGCCAATCCTAGGATGCGGCCCTCGGAGGGAGATGAGACTGCTCTGGAGAAAGCTGTGTCTACCGCTTCCTCCTGAGTGACTCCAAAAAGGCAAACGTTCCTGCTTCAGTAAAGCTGCCCGGGGTCCAGCGCTAGTTCTGGAACAGACCACGGCGCGCCGGGGCCCGGGCGGGGTACGCACGTGTTCAGCACGTAGAGCACGGTGTGCACGATGTACGGGATCAGGTGGATGTTGCTCTCCCGGCCGCCCCCGCCCGTGTCCGCGCTGAAGGACTGCTCCATGGCAAAGCGCAGGAAGAGCAGCTTGATGTCGTGGATGTTGAGCTGGTACGTGGGCTCTCGCTGGCCCGTGCACTCCTGGAGGTAAGTGTTGTGCCTGGGAGAAGGGGGACAGATGGCGAAGTGGAAGCCAGCTTCACAGCGAAGACCCGCTGGGAAGGCAGAGCCCCCGCCGGCCGGATAGGTGGGAAGGTTACACGGCGGACAGGGAACGACAGGGAGAGCAGAGGACGGGGCAGGGCTGGGGGACGAGCACGGCACCCTTTCATTTCTGCTCTCACTAAATGAGATGTTCTCCAAGCTCTGATGAGAACACACTGGTCTGGGGACCCACTCCTTGATAGACTAACGTCACAGAACGTACTGTGCCCACAACTGGAAACACATTTCCGAAGAAGAAAAGTAGGGCTTATCCACTCTGCCAAGGTGACCTATCCGTAAGGATCATCTATGCAACCCCCGTGGAAAAAAAAAAGGCTTCTCTGCATCAATGCACGTCACCATCTCCCTGCTCTGCCCGGTCAGCCCTGGGCCGGGGTTTCTGACGCACGGTGAGCAGCTCCATGTGGCCCAGTGTGACCCGCATCATCTTCACTGCCGAGCACCTGGTCCCTGAGCTCAACAACAGGACTCGGGACGCGCACCACTGTCCTAGGCACCCGTAAGGGATGAGGACCTCAAAGAGGGCTCCGCTGCTCCTCTCTGGATTTTAGGACAAGGGCAGCTTTGAAAGGAGACCAATATTCCCCGAGCCGTTAAGCTATTTTCATTATTTAAACCTCAGAGGAACAAAAGTCAACTCTGGGAAATTCTGGCCTCGAGGATCAAGTCAGGGATCCTGTGTCTTGAGTCCTAAGATCAGGAAAGAAGGGCAGGCAGCAGAAAACCAGAGATTCCTCCCGGGGCCCAAGTGCTGAGGATGCAGGCTCCTCCCAGCAGAGTCACCCCTGCTCCAGGCAGCTCCCGTGAGCAAGTGAGGATGGACGTGGGTCTCCGATGACAGGGCTGAGCTGATGGCTGATCTTCCTCCATCTCCTGGGAAACCCCCTCCACCTTTCTTTGGCCACACCACACAGCGTGTGGGATCTCTGTACCCCAACCAGGGACTGAACCTGTGCCCTTGGCAGTGAAAGCACAGACCCTAACCACTGGACCACCAGGGAGGTCCCGACCTCCTCTTTCCCACCATGCCCCATGCTCCACACTCACCTCGCCAGGCAGGTGGCAAAAGCTGACTCGGGGACGTGGGGCCCCCAGACCGGAAGGAGCCCGTTGCACTTGGTGTTGGCGTTCTGCAGGGCGGCGCTTTCCCACTCTTCCCGGCCTCGAGCCAGCCTGGATTGGGAGGAGAGCAGGGACAAGTGACTATTGGCTCTGGCGAGGAGCAGCCACTGGTGACCACGAGATGTTGAATGCCGGCCCCACAGCCTCCTGTAGGCAAGCCTGCTCTCACCAGCCCTGGGCCAAAAGTCAAGTGCATCTTCCCAGGAATGCTTCTGGGGCCTATATGGCTAAAGGCAGGACACCCTACTTCCCAAAGCCTAAGGAACAGAATTAAAACTTCAGGGCTGGCAGCCCCAACCCCACCCAGGCCGGGGCCTCCCGCAAGCTGCCTGCTCCCCTGAAGGGCCCCAGGTCTGGGAAGAAGTGCACACTGGGGAGGCCTGTGGGAGCTGTCCAGCAGGAAGCAGGCCCACCTGAAGGCCCCCAGGTCTGGGAAGAAGTGCACACTGGGGAGGCCTGTGGGAGCTGCCCCGCAGGAAGCAGGCCCACCTGACGGCCGCCAGGTGGCAGTCGTAATGCACAATGTTGAAGTGGGACACGGTGCTGTAGCCCTGCTGCTTCCGGGGCTTGTTCTCCATCTCTTCCAAGGCGACCCGCTTGGTGAAGGTGTAAATGCCCAGGACCTTAGTGGGCTGCAAAGACAAGGGAAGAGGAGGAGAGGTGAGGAGGAGTTCCAAGGCAGGCTTTGGAAGGAGGGGAAGCAGAGCAGAGGGAACCCTGGGGCCGTATTCCTACGAGGGGCTGTGCTCACGAGTATGGGACAGTCAGCCCTGCAGCCACTTGGTCAGCACTCGGCGGGGCACAGCCCCGGTGAGATGAGGACTGTGGGGAGCGACCAAAATAAGGTGGGTGCTGTGAGGACAGAGGGGCAGAAACGCAAGACTGAGCGTCCTTTCCTTTTTGCTGCCTTCACCTGCCTTCTCGGTAAGTCGCTTGTTTTTCAAAACTGACCAGAAAGCCCTATGGAGCCTGTGTCACCCCAGGACTCACAGGCCTAGAGCCCCGGCCGCCTGCCAGTCAGCAGGCTGGGGAGCAAGGAAGTCAACTCGAGCTGGAGAGGAAAAGGGCACCCCCGAGGCCTCAGGGCAGCAAACTGGCCACCTGCTGCTCTGCTCCCAGGCGGTAAAGCCAGTCTGGTGGTGCCGAGAAAGTTGAGGTCCTGACCTTCTTGCCAGGTTACCTGAACAGGGGCAGCATGGTGTCTTTTAACAGCCCCAGCTCTGAACTGGCCTAGAACTCTGCCTCTGCTACGGGTACTGTTTTCTCATCCACAGATGAGGGCTCTTCATTACACGTTTAAAGATAAAAGTTACTCAGCTGACATAAAGGCTCTGGGCACAGGGCCTGACTCAATGAGCGGCAGTTGGTGCTGCTGCAGCCTGTTCAGATCAGTCTGCCTGCTGCCTCTGAAGAGGACGGCTGGTCCTCGGACGTGAGCCCCGGCGGGGCCCAGCAGCGCACCTGGAACTTGTAGCCCTCCCTGCAGATGCAGCACGTGAGGCCCGGCTCCTCGATCAGCTCCTCCATCTGCTTCAGCAGTGCCGTCTTCGTCACCACCTGGCCCTTCTCGTTGGTCTGCAAGGGGGGCCCAGGGGACGGGTCAGACAGGGCTGCCGCCCACCCTCCCCACGGGCCCAGGACACGCGGGAGCACGATGACCCTCCACATATGGGGAAAGGACGGCTGCGCTGAAAGGAAACCTCTTCGGGTGGCTTCTAATGAGGGTGCAGACCCAGATCCGCCTGCTCTTCTCTCCCTACAGGAACCACGGAAGCAGAGGAAACCATCCGGCTGGCACCCTGGCCAGTGGCCGCCTGCCACCAGAAAGGCCCCCTCTTTGTGCCAGCAAGACCAGGCCTCGACTGCTAAGGGCTGCAGTGCATGATTCATTTACTGTTCCCATGAGAGTTTTAAATCTGCTGACAGAGTTCGCCGGCTGGAGACGGCCTCACAGGGTTGCGGCCTCCTCCAAGGGGGCGAGTGAGGAGAGCCCAGAGCCCCTGTGTCACACAGACCTGGGTTCAAACGCCCACCAGCCACGTATCAGCTATGTGCCCTGGCCTGCTCACTGCACCTCTCAGCCCCAACTAGTTCATCTGAAAAATGGGTATAATGTCAACCTCACAGACCCACACAGGGGGCTCACAACCACCCCTTACAACGGCCACCCCCATCTCTAACGTCGCTGTGAATCTGAGCCATCTGGCCTCTGCAGCGCAGTGAGAGCCACGTCTCTAAGCGAAGCGTCCGGCACGGCGCCTTGCCCCCCACCGCCCAACCCCTAGCCGCATCTTCAGCACGCCCCACCCCGGCTCCTAGAGCCCCCCGTCAACAGGCGGGGCCCCGGCGGGCGGTACCGTCATGCCCAGCGTGCCCAGCGCCTTCTGCCGCATGGCCATGGCCAGGCGCTTCTTCTCGGCCCGGGTCTCCCTGCGGGCCGCGTCGATCTTCCTGTTCACGTCCGGGTGCTCCCGCAGCGCCTCCAGCAGGTTCTCGGCCAGGGTCCCGATGCCCTCGTCGCTGGACACCTGCTCCAGTTTGTGCAGGCTTGTGATGGAGTCGGTTCCAATCAGAACCTGCCAAGACAGGACCAGAGAGCTGACGGCCAAGTACACAGGCAAGTGTTCTTCTCAGGAGCCTCAAGGTCGGAGAAAAACAAGCACGATGGGCACAGTCTCACGTCGTTTGTTTGGTTTTGATTGGATCCTTTGATCTTACGCTTCGAGAGATTTGGACATGGAGGTTAGACTCTGCCACCGACCCGAGTAGTCACCACGCTCTGCAGTCCTCAATACCCCCTACAAAATGGGGGCAGGCCAGGGTCGCTGTGATGACTAAATCAGGTAAAGCACCCAACACAGGGAACGTGAACGGGGCTCAGGTCAGACGCTCCAGAGAAGCGGCATCTGACAAGGCCTCAGTGGTGAACTCAGCAACCGCACCAAGGAGGGCTGGCCCCGCCGCTGACGGGGGCTGGGCTGCACGCTGCATCCGGGCCCCCAGGCCCACCAAACCCAGGAGCACAGGTGTTTTCTCAACTGGAGTATTCCAGAAGCACAAGCACACGTGAGAGTAGGAAAGAGAAAGAGCCTAGAAACAAATGCAAACCGGAAGACCCCGTGCTTAACAACGCTGGCAGCTGCTACGCGGCAGCAGCACACTTCCCACAGGGGTGTAAGCACATCGCCCCGCCAAGGGCAGACGGGTCTGGTCTGCTCGCTGTGAGGCCCTGCCACTCCCCGAGTCACCAATCACTCCAGAGCCGACACTCACTCGAAATCTAAGTCAATCTGTGACGTGAAAGTTCAGCAATGAACCCGAGTCATTAGCTCACCAATCGAGCTTCACAGCAGGTACGTACGCGTCCACTTTGTTCTTCAGCACAACTACACGTTAGCTCACATCTCAACAACTCTGAACGCTGAACTCGTAGCTGAACAGCCTACTGAAAGGTACATGCGGGGTGTTTACTGTGCAAGTGTGCGTGCACACCCATGCACGTGATGCCCCTGCCCGCCCGAAGCTTAAACTCTGGTCAGGAGGGCAGACCACACACTAATAATCGAGTATCACGGACTCCCCTCCCTTCACTCACTTCCAAACCCCCGAGTTCTTGTCAATTTCAATGGCACCACCACCCCCGCTGCCCAGTCCAGACACTAAGCAGAGTTCCTGGTTCACCCAGCTGCTTCACTGCCCAGGTGCAGTCAATCTCCAAACCCCATTTACTCTGCCCCCGAGATCTCCGTGGAACCCATTCACTGTTCACCTCACTAACCAGAGTTCAGCCACCAGGGGCTCTCACCCAGACTCTGACGCCCCCACGTCACCGCCCTGCAATTCGTCCTCCAGGGAACAGCCAGGGGCACCACCCTTGGGAGACACCACACACTGCTCTCCTTGGGGAACATGATGTGGACCCACGCTGATGTCTCCAGCGCCAACTCTTGCCAGGCCTCCCCCGACTGGAACTGCTCTCAGTTCCTGGAACGTTTCTAGCTCTCTTGCCTCTGAGCCTCTGCAGGCATCATATTCTCCTCTTAGAAATCCCCTTTCCTTTGACCCCTTCCCCACTGCATATTTACCCCTGATACCAGTATTTGCTCTGATACCTATGTCCTGGGCTCTATCTTCCACCAGAGAGCAAGCTCTGGAGGACTCACACAGGGACTGTTTCATCTGCCAACGTTGCTTCAGCCTAGCACAGCTCAGGTACATGACAGGCACCACACACACTCGTGGTGGAAGAAGAGTGAGTGGTCAAGAGTAGGAATGCCAAGCATCTACCTAGATGAAGCCTTATTTTAAAAAAGAATCCAATTAGTAACTAAGAAGAAGCCTGAACCCACTGACCAGAGTTCTCAAGTCCACGTGTTGCCACTGGTCAAATTACAGTTCTGTCCCTTGATTTATCCGCATTCAAAATAACGGTGCTACAAAGACGCGGGGAAAATGGTGGACACGATTATGCGGGAAGAGTCATCCATAAAGATGCACTGACTGTGACTATTGCTACTGAACTGAAGAAAAGCTGAAACCAAGAGCTATCTGAGCGAAGCATATGGAAGATCTTTATTGTGGCCAATTAACCACATTTTTAGAATGAGTTTTCAGAAAACATCACTAAATGAGAATGTGGAAACAACACAACAAAAAGGCAGCCCTGAGGACTCTCAAAACCCAACATCAAAAAACAGACACTACTACTAGAAGTGGGGCAAAAATACGGCAATGCTGGTCCTGAAGAGGGATGAAGGCCTGGAAAGATGTGCAGTGAGTGTCATCAGCCGTCAGAGAAACAGATTAAATCATGAGACGCCGCCCTCCGTCTGTCGGCATGGCTGGAACAAAGAACAGTGCAGCCCCAGACACCGGCAAGGATCGACAGAGCAGGGCCACAGAGACCCTGCCGAGGGGAGGGCAGAGCAGCGCAGTCCCTCCAGACAACAGTCTGGCAGCTACCTGTAGAACAAAGTAATGCAACCGCTACACAAGCTGATGCAGCTGCAGTCCTGGGCACTTAACCCAGAGAAATGAACACTTACTCACACGAAAGCCTACACATGAAGCCAGCCCGCTTTATTCACAATCTCCTCAAAACGGCAACGACCCTTTAGTTGGTGACGGGTAAACAGGCCACGGGGAGTCCGCACCAGGACTACTCGGTAACGAGAAGCAACAGACCCCTGGCACACACGGCAGTCAGGATGAACGCCAGACAGCTGTGCTGAGTGAGAAAGGCCAAAGTCACACGCTGCTTAATTCCACTTTGTACTCAGCATTCTAGATAGGACAGATCTAGGGAGATGGAGGCCAGGTCAGCGGCTGCCCAGAGAGGCGGATGCGGCTGAGAAGGACCACGGGAGGGAGCTCTGTGGTGACAGAGCGGTCCTGAAGCTTGACGGCGTGGATGCCGACGCCCGGGCTATGATGATTTACTACAGTTTTGCAAGATGCAGTATTGAGAGAAGCTAAGTAAAGACGGCACATGACGTCTCTGTAATATTTCTCAACAACTGCACCTGAATCTAGTTACTGCAAAATAATAGGTTAATTAAAACAAAGTAATCCAGACTGGCCACCCGTCTGGGTCAATTATTATTTGTGAGAGTAACAGGTATCTCAACCCAGTGACTATCAGGAATGAGCAACACGGCGCACAGGGTGGGCCTCCCTGCGAACCGAGTTTCCGGCTGCCAGCACAGAGCAGAAGCTGGCGGTGATGGTGTTACAAACGTCCCGGGGACTGTGGCCAGAAGTCAGCTTTCACCCCCCTGGCCAGCCACACCCTCACACACACTGCTCAGCTGCGCCAGGAGGTAACGAAGCCCCACATGAGAATGAGCTGAATGAGGAGAGCACAAATGTAACTTAATCCTCTGCACACAGAGAGATGGGCCAGGTGACTTCTGAGAGTCCGCCTACTCTGGGACTCTCATACATTAGGGCAGTTCCCAGCTCAAGGCTAATCGAGACGGTCACCTTCACTCAGCCGTGGGAGATGAGCAGAGAGGGTGTGGTTCCCTCACACGGCGTGTCCTGCTCCAGAATAAGGCCCCCATGCATGCTGGCCACTCACCTGGGTGGCAGGGTGCTGGATGGCCAGCCCCCGAAGAAGCCTCAAGATGAACGGTAGGGCTGGGCGAGACAAAAACTTTTTCCAGACGTCAGCATCCAGACTGCAAAGCAAAGAGGCTTATGAGCAGGCCAGAGAGGCAAAGGCCACCCAGAAACCGGTCGGTGATTCTGGCTTGTTTAGACATGACCACACCTTTAAGCATACCATCAGGAGTCACAGCGGACCACTCAGCCCAGCTGAGAACCAGGGAGAAGTAAGTACCTGAGGGGCTTCCCTGACGGGCCAGCGGCTAAGACACTGAGCTCCCCGAGCAGGGGGCCCAGGAGTCACAGCAGACCATCCAGCCTAGCTGAGAACCGGGAGAAGTAAGCGCCTGAGGGACTTCCCTGACGGGCCAGCGGCTAAGGCGCTGAGCTCCCCAAGCAGGGGCCCGGGTTCAACTCCTGGTCAGGGAGCTAGATCCCACATGCAGCAACTAAAGATCTTGCACACTGCAGCTAATACTCAGCACAGCCAAATAAAGAGTCTTTACAAAAGAAATGAGTACTTGAAATACAAGCCAACAAACTGCCATCCTTTCCCACAGCCCCAAGGGCTGCATGGCCGCCTTGACAGTTTCCAGAAGGGGAGGGCGACCCCGAGGAAGGCTGAGGGAGGCCCAGACGATGGAGGAGAGAAGGAAGTAGGAGAGGGAAGGCGGGCGCGATGCTTACTTCTTGGCGCTGGGGATGTGCTTCTTCATGTAGTCCAGGGCACTCTGGGTGATTCCCTTCTGCAGAATCAGATCCTTCAGCTGATGCCCATTGCTGTTGTTCTTGATGCCAGCTGCAATTTTACAGAAGCAGTCCAGGAAGACCTTATCATCGCCACTGTGATCTTCATCATACCTGGAGGAAAAAGCAAAGACCCTCAGAGTGCGAAGGAGCAACAAAAGCCGATCATGTCATTCTCCCGGCTCACAAGCCTCAAAGCCCTACAGCACCAACTGCTGAGCCTAACAGAAGACCTCCCCACCTGCCTCCTGCCATGCTCCCTCTTCCCTGCCACGCTCCCCAAATTCCCAACCTTCTCTCCCTTTCTCTGCTTTTGCACACCTGAGTCCCTCCACCCAGCTCGCCTTCTCTGCCTCACCAGCTGCTGCTTTAACACAAAATATTTTCCCTTTCTGCCTCCCCAGTTAGGCCAATCCCCTAGAAGGCCAGGCTGGTACACAAAAGTCCGCCAAAAACTCAGGCGATTCTCCCTTAGCCTCCCAGAGCCGGCTCAGGGCTTTCCCGGCGACTCCCAGCGAGCTGTCTGGGCCTGGGCCGCGTACTTGTCGAAGCTGCAGCAGGGCGCGAACCGCTGCACCAGGGTCTGCATTTTCTCTGCCTCCCCGAAGGAGAGGTACGGGATGATGCGGAGCAGGCCCTGGAGCACGCTGGGGTTGGAGCGGACGAAGGTGCTGTTGATCTGGTCCAAGAGCATCACGAGCTGGTCTTTGTCGCCTGTCAGGAGGAGGTTGCCCTACAAGAAGCAAGGATGGAAGGCCTGTTGACACGGCCGGGACTCTGGCTGCAGCCGACAGCTGGCCCTGAAAGGCTCTCCACTTCCATCAGAGGCCCCAGGAGTAGCCTCAGAAGAGCAGTGTCTCAGCACTTCCTGGGCAATCATCAACAGTGTGAGCTCCACCTCAAAAATTAGTTTCTAAGTTTTGGCGCTGGTTCTATCATTAGTGGTCAAATATACCCATACAGGTGGTCAAAATACACCAACACAGGCTTTCCCTTCCCCAAGACAATGTAGGCTCCCTGGTATTCATTTGGTCCTCTCTCTAGCCAAAACATCAGTACCCATAAGACCACAGGAATACACAGGTGCACCAAGTGGAGAGAAACTGAACTGGGAGTTGGAGACCTGAGTTCTAGGCGTCTAACTATACAGTATGATACCAACTGTATGATACCAAACGGCTCGCTTCATTTCTCTAGGCCTGGAGCATCCTCAACTGTGAAATGAGGCGCTGCACTAAGGCCCCAGTCTATCAGCTGGACCAGCCGCTTTGTTTCCTCTGAATCCGTGGATTTCAGGCTTCGATGCAATGACGTCACCATCAGGAATGGTTGCCATTCCTACCAGCTGCGAAGGTTCAATTGTTCCTGGCTGACACAGCTAGACCCAAGTAAGCCAGTGGCTGGCAACGAGACGGTGCCTGTGGATGGACAGACCGGCCCCACCCACCTTGTCCTCACTCAGGGGCTCGGCGTTGGACTCATCCAGGATGATCTCCATGATGCTCAGCACCTGCTCGGCCACTGCGGCGCCGCCACTGTCCTTGCTCTCCTGCTCCGCCACCAGCGCCTGCGGGAGGGGGCCAGTCACATGCAGGCGGCGGCTGCGGCCACGCCCCGCTAACGGGGCCCCTTCTCCAGGGCGCTCTTCATGGCCTTGTGTTCCCGACAATCTGTGCACACACCACGCACGCATGTGTGTGCATGTGTGAGTGTGTGCATGGGCATGCGTGGGGAGACAGACACAGTGTGTGTTTTTGAGGATAGTGGAAACAACATTTTGGTTTCTTTCTTGTCGCCCCGAGTGTGTGTGCGCGCGCGTGCGTGTGTGTGTCGCTGCATGTGTGTGGGGGTGTGTGTGTGTCTGTGTGTGTTGCTATGTGTGTGTGCGCTGTCTTTCTGGTCACCCCAAGTGTGTGTGTGTGTGTGTGTGCGTGCATGTGTAAATGTGTGTGTCACTGTGTATGTGGGGGGGGGGTGGTTTCTTTCTGGTCGCCCCAAGTGTGTGTGTGTGTGCGCACGCGCATGTGCATCGCTGCATGTGTGTGGGGTGTGTGTGTGTGTGGTTTCTTTCTGGTTGCCCCGAGTGTGTGTGTGTGCACGCACGTGTGCGTTGCTGCATGTGTGTGGGGGGTGTGTGTGGTTTCTGGTTGCCCCGTGTGTGTGTGTGTGTGCACGCACGAGTGCATCACTGCATGTGTGTGGGGGTGTGTGTGTGGTTTCTTTCTGGTTGCCCTGAGTGCGTGTGTGTGTGCGCGTGCGCGTCGCTGCATGTGTGTGTGTGGGGTGTGTGTGGTTTCTTTCTGGTTGCCCCGTGTGTGTGTGTGCGTGCACGCACGCGCGTGTGCGTCGCTGCATGTGTGGGGGTGGCGTGTGTGTGGTTTCTTTCTGGTTGCCCCGAGTGTGTGTGCGCACACGTGTGTGCGTCGCTGCATGTGTGTGGGGTGTGTGTGTGTGGTTTCCTTCTGGTAGCCCCGAGTGTGTGTGTGTGTACGTGTGTGTGTGTGCGCGCACGCATGTGCGTCGCTGCATGTGTGTGTGGGGTGTGTGTGTGGTTTCCTTCTGGTCGCTCCGAGTGTGTATGTGTGTGTGTGCGCGCACACGCGTGTGCGTCGCTGCATGTGTGTGTGGGGTGTGTGTGTGGTTTCTTTCTGGTTGCCCCATGTGTGTGTGCGCACACGTGTGTGCGTCGCTGCATGTGTGTGGGGGGTGTGTGTGTGGTTTCCTTTTGGTCACCCCGAGTGTGTGCGTGTGTGTGTGCGTGCATGTCTGAAATGTGTGCATCGCTGCATGTGTGTGGGGGGTGTGTGTGTGGTTTCCTTCTGGTCGCCCCGAGTGTGTGTGTGTGTGTGTGTGTGTGTGAATGTGTGTACTGCTACATGTGTGTGGGGGGTGTGTGTGTGGTTTCCTTCTGGTCGCCCCGAGGTGAATGGCACCAATTCCCCACTGGGGTGCAGTCAGGACTACTGCAGGGACTGCCTTCCTCCTGCTTCTGAGCTCAGGAAAGAAGCAAGAATGCTCTGTGTGCTGTGGCGGCAGCAGGGGTGAGCCAGCAGGGGGCTAAGGGGCAGCTTGCGTAATTCAAGCCTCTGTGCCCATCGGTCAGACAGATGGGAGGTTTGCAAAGGTCACCAATCCATATCATCTGGGGCAGGGTGGGATGTCTTCCCCTACCCCTGCTCATCCCTCAGCTTCTGCAGCCCGCACTCTACCAGGTTGAGAGTCCCCAGCATGACGTTCAAGGTGTTCATCTCCAGCTTGACCAGCTGCTGCCGGTTGACTTTCACCTTCACGCAGTAACTGAACAACTTCAGCAGCACCTGGCAAGAGAAGCCAGTCGGAACCCATGAGAGCACCCGACGACGAAGGGGTGGGGACAAGCGGGAAACAGATGCCCTAAGAAGGGCAGAGGGGCCGTGCCACCACCAGCAGACACTCCTGAAATACACAGGAGGGTGAGGTTTCTTGAGGGAGACACGACACGGCGGCTGGGGTCGCCTATCAGGTTGGCACTTAAATGGCAGAGTTCTCCAGCAGTAGCTCCCGTGGGCTGGGTCTGTCTCTGCCCCTCTCAGGGCAGTGACACCAATTCCTAGTGGAACAGGCGATGCTCGGTCGCCTTGGGTGAAACTCCAGTACTAACTCAGACCCTGAACTGACAGTAAACAGAAAGGTCCTAAAGCTCGTGACCCACGGGAGCGCTGAACCATGTATCTCATCTAAGGCATGGGTATAAGAATTAATATATGTTCTCATGTCCCCTGGAGGTGGAAAATAATAGTGCAATATGCATGGTGCCTTTAGAATCGTCTACTTCTCACTTACGAGATAGCTGGATGAATGACCAAACAAAATCCTACCAAAAACTTAGTTACTTACAAAATCCACTTAAATAATGATAACGTTAAGAATGACTGACACAAATGCAATTTTGGGTGGACAGACAATTAGACGTTGGTGTCCACAGGTGACTGGAGAAGCAAGCAGAAGGCTTGCTCTCACACTGGTGTTCCGGCGGAGTGGTCAGGAAGAGAGCACTGCGGGAGGGACCCTGAGGTGTGGAGGGCCAGGGCAACGGCCAGGTTGGTCCCTGGCATGCACTGGTCCATGGCACCATGCTGCCCCCTAGGGTTAAATGGCAGCGGCCAGCCTGTCCACGAGGGGCCCTCCAGAAGAGGAGGGCTGGTCCTGTCTTACTGCCTCCGACTCACCGTTAGAAGATGGCGTCCCTGCTTGAAATCTTTGATCCCTGCCAGTCTGTTAAGCATGCACTCCAGGCCCCCACACTGGGCCATCACACCAGCCATCTTGTACACTTCTTCTTCATCCTCTTCTTCATCTGAGAGAGAAGGGAAGCCAAGCAAAAACGGAGGTGAAGCCCGGAATAAAGCACAGCCCTCGTGCAGGCTGACAGCTCTTCTCTTTTCCAATAAAGGGGGTTAGTATTCGGTATTAAACTACACTGTCTTGCTCCTGATGGCTCTTTTTTAAATTTCAAGTTAATTAAAATTGCTTATTCAAATATGTGAAAATATAAGCACTACAACCACCTTAAAAAAAAGCCCTAAATAAATAAACCTGAGCTTCTCTGGTGCAAATTTCATTTCCTCCCTAAGTTCCCACCCACCCTCAATACCAGAGGAATCCAAACGAGGCTGTAAATGACTGTATTTTTCCTCAGAGAAGAAACGATGCCCCTACTTCTGAAGAGAATTCCTAGAGTACCTGCCCCGAACACCCCTGAAGCCTCAGAAGGTGAACTGCCACTGGTCCCAAACCTCAGACCCGATGTGCAGCGGCATCTGTGGAAGGCTGTACCTGTGGTGGAGTCCAGGGACTCGATAAACTCCTCGGTGGCATCCCCCAGCAGCCCCCGCATCCGATAAACAATCCTCATGGGCTCTCCCTAAGAGGAGGAGGTTGGAGAAAGACTTGCAAACGGGCCCAGAAAATGCAAAGGACCCAACACCTGGTCTGCTTAATTTAACAAACACTTCAGCAGTATAGACTCCTATTCTTCGTGAGGTCTTAACCACAGAATGTAGAATCCCAATGCCTTACAACTCACTTAGGGGAAAGGAAGCTCATTTTATGTAGGGTCTACCATAAGCTCGGAATTGTGTAAAGCACTTTATAAACATTACTTCATTTAGTTTCATTAAATATATATAATAGCTGTTAACAACTGTGATTTATTGTTCTACTCTGTGCTGCCCCAGAAAAACATCTATTTCTGCTTTATTGACTATGCCAAAGCCTTTGACTGTGTGGATCACAATAAACTGGAAAATTCTTCAAGAGATGGGAATACCAGACCACCTGACCTGCCTCTTGAGAAACCTATATGCAGGTCAGGAAGCAACAGGTCAGGGCAAACAGTGGAAACCGTGTCAGACTTTATTTTTGGGGGCTCCAAAATCACTGCAGATGGTGACTGCAGCCATGAAGTTAAAAGACGCTTACTCCTTGAAAGGAAAGTTATGACCAACTTAGACAGCATGTTGAAAAGTAGAGACATTACTTTGCCAACAAAGGTCTGTCTAGTCAAGGCTATGGTTTTTCCAGTGGTCATGTATGGATGAGAATTGGACTGTGAAGAAAGCTGAGTGCCGAAGAATTGATGCTTTTGAAGTGTGGTGTTGGAGAAGACTCTTGAGAGTCCCTTGGACTGCAAGGAGATCCAACCAGTCCATTCTAAAGGAAATCAGTCCTGGGTGTTGTTTGGAAGGAATGATGCTAAAGCTGAAACTCCAATACTCTGACCACCTGATGCGAAGAATTGACTCCTTGGAAAAGACTCTGAAGCTGGGAGGGATTGGGGACAGGAGGAGAAGGGGACGACAGAGGATGAGATGGCTGGATGGCATCACTGACTCGATGGACGTGAGTCTGAGTGAACTCCGGGAGCTGGTGATGGACAGGGAGGCCTGGCGTGCTGTGGTTCACGGGGTCGCAAAGAGTCAGACACGACTGAGTGACTGAACCGAACTGAACTGAAGCCCTATGCTAAGGCTTCCGAGGTGGCGCTAGTGGTAAAGAACCTGCCTGCCAAAGCAAGAGACTTAAGAGACAGGGTTCAGTCCCTGGGTCAGGAAGGTCCCCGGAGGAGGGCATGGCATATGCCCACTCCAGTATTCTTGCCTGCAGAATCCCACAGACAGGGGAGTCTGGCAGGCTGCAATCCATAGGTTCACGAAGAACTGGACAACTGAAGCAGCTTAGCAAGTAGACACCCACGCAAACCCTACACTAATTAGGCACTTCATATTATCCTTTTACACAAGGTTACACAGCTTGTTCAAAGTCATTCAGCTATAAGCCAGGTACTGATTCCAAGCCTATGTCTCCTTCAGAATAATAAAATCTCTCTAATCAATAGGGACCACTACTCAAAGAATCAGGTCAAGGGAAGTCAATAAGATCAAAAGGCTTTGACTCAAGTCTCAGAGATCAAAACAAGAAAACATAACACATCCATCTTTGCCTATGGAGATCCTGAGACCTTCATATAACCACACAGCAAGGACTGGATTCATCCAAATCTCAAGCTAAAACCTACAACTTGATAGAATGATTGGAATTAAGTCGTGAATTACAAGATTATAGCAACCTTCCTGAACTGAGGGATCATGAGACTTACTATCCTCCAGGTACTGACCAGGCACTCCAGCCTATACACTCTTAGGAATTACCCTCATTTTGGAGGTGAGAAATGGGGGATTGAAGTCACACTCCAGGAAATTAAGGGTGAGCAGGTACCACACTAATCCATGCTGCCTGTCACTAAGCCATGCTCAGCCTCAGGAGAGAAAATCTTGGAGGGAAAGAACTCATCGGGCCAGGCCTCAAAGCATATCTAGCTGTGGAAGCCCAGTGAGAACTAAGAGAGGGAACAGCCACAAACCATGGACAGAAAGAGAGAGAGACATGTGAAACAGGCCCTGGTGAGCAGCTGAAGAGGTGCGCTGTTTATCGGCAAATAAGGGGTAAAGTAAGAAGAGAAACTGATGAAAGCCAGGGTAAGAAGCTGCCCCCAACTCTGGACTACGCCACAAGAAACCCTTGGTGGATGAAGCATTAATATGAGAAACAAATGATCCCCAACTTCCTGCCTCCTGGTTCAAAATGGGAGGCTGCCCATGTGTACTCTTTGGGTCCTATACCACCATTTACAAGGGTGCCCGTAGAAGCTTGGTCTTAATTTTTAGGTGCCTCAGGGACTAACCCTGCACCACTCTGTTTTGAGGCTGAAATGTCAGTGGCAAGATGCAGTGGATGGAGAACTCTTCTGTGTATTTATCTGTGCTATATCTACCCAATGGGCAAGAGACCAACAATACACAATGACCAGGATTCCCAGCACAGTGGGAGAACAGAATAGAGAAAAGTACAAGTATGTAACAAATGGAAGGCCAAAATGTACTGTTCAGTTCAGTCGCTCAGTCGTGTCTGACTCCTTGCGACCCCATGAATCGCAGCACGCCAGGCCTCCCTGTCCATCACCAGCTCCCGGAGTTCACTCAGACTCACGTCCATCAAGTCAATGATGCCATCCAGCCATCTCATCCTCGGTCGTCCCCTTCTCTTCCTGCCCCCAATCCCTCCCAGCCTCAGGGTCTTTTCCAATGAGTCAGCTCTTCGCATCAGGCGGCCAACGGAATTTCAACTTCATCATCAGTCCTTCCAATGAATATTCAGGCCTGATTCCCTTTAGGATGGACTGGTTGGATCTCCTTGCAGTCCAAGGGACTCTCAAGAGTCTTCTCCAACACCACAGTTCAAAAACATCAATTCTTCATAGCTCAGCCTTCTTCACAGTCCAACTCTCACATCCATACATGACCACTGGAAAAACCACAGCTTGACTAGACGGACCTTTGTTGGCAAAGTAATGTCTCTGCTTTTCAATATGCTATCTAGGTTGGTTATAACTCTTCTTCCAAGGAGTAAGCATCTTTTAATTTCATGGCTGCAGTCACCATCTGCAGTGATTTTGGAGCCCCAAAAACGTACTGTTAGTAACTACCAATTTAGCTTTTCAGACTCTACAGAAATATTCGAGACTAACGACAGAAAAGTTCACTGTACTTCACTGGTACTCTAGTTTGCTGTAATTCAATTAGCTGATTCATTTATTAAATATCCCCCTAATAGGAGAAAAGAGAAGAAAGAAAAGGAGAGGAGCGAGATAGGAAATAGAGATGAGACTAAGAAAAGAGGCAGGAGGGGGGATGAGGACCATCTGACTGTTCCGATCGGACAGACAGAACTGAGGGGCCGGAAGGGCCAACGCGCTGTGCTCCCTTCATTTCCCGTTCTCACTCCTTCAAAACAACTGCCTCTCCAGTCTCAATTCCCCAGTTGGTAAAACAGAAACTATGCTCCTCGACGCCACGCTGGAACATGTTCTGAAAGGTGGGCAAGTCCATCGAAAGCTGAGAATCAACCTCGGTGCCCACATGGAAAGGGAACCCAACAGCAGGCGCTCCCCGTCACAGGGCTTCCTCACTCTGCTGGCCGCCCGGCCGCGAAGCCAGGGCTGCTCGCCCCTTCCTGCAGCTCCTCGCCCTTCCCCAGGCAGCGGCCCCATGAGGAAGACAAGGCGACGCCTTTTCCCACGCTAACATGACCAGGAAGTTCAGATCCTTCAGTGCTGCTGCAAGCTGGGCACGTGATCGTTACCATGTCTGGAAGCCAACCCACACCGCAGGCAAGAAAACAAGCACGCACCTCGTTTGTGGTACACCAGACCTTCTTGTAAACCTCAGCCACAGGGAGGTCCAGACTAATGATTTTATTGTTCACTAGAAGCTGAACGGAAAAGAAGATGAGGCTGTTATTCCAAAGAATCGTCATGCAAGCACATTTTAAGATCAAAGTGTGGTTTACCGATTATTGTCTATGCATTACGGACCTACTGACTCTCCCTCTCTAAAAAATGCACGTGTGTGAACATCACGTACAATTTTGTGCACAATTTCAGGGGTTCCAAATAGCCTTAACCCAAACCATGGACTCCCTGGTTTAAAAGCCCTGCTGAGCACCTTCTATCCCAAGTCCATTTCAGCTCAGCACCAAAAGGGGCGGCTTTCTCCATTTCACACAACACGTTTTTCACCATGTATGTGGTAACAGCAGATCCCAGCGTCGTCTGCCAGAAGGTACCAGGTACAGGGCCAGAAACCTGCGCCAGGGCTAATTTGCAAGTATCTGGGGAGCTTGGTTAGCCTGGAATCACTGGAGGCTTCTGCCACAGCAGCAAGAACAACGAAAGCCTATGCCCTGACAAGCTACAGGCATCTGCTCATTACCACACACCAGGCAGCGGGAAGAGCCCTTTACAGGTGAGGCAGGCAGGTGGGAGTCATGCAGCTGCATTTAAAGACACCCAGGGTTGACCAGCCCCTGAGAGAGAGGAAGCCTAACCACGGCAGGGCTGTGCTATGCTCATTACCTCCATCCCGCTGTCATCCTCCAGCAGAGCCACCAAGTCACAGTCCTGGCAGATCTTGTTCTTTATGTCCCGCATGAGGGGCCCGATGCCTGGCTCGTTGCTGCTATAGGGGTTCCCAGGCATTCTGCCCTGTAAGAAGTCTTCCTGCTGGGGATCCTTCTCCAGGGTCACAAAGAACTCAGTGACTTCATTCTCTTCCTGAAGGACAGAGAGAAGGAAGCAGAAGGGATGGCATGAGTACATGCACAGAGACCACTCACATTCAGACCACACTGCCTTGTTCATGGACACTCAGGGAGGCACACCAGACTCATCCAGCCCCTTATACACTTAAAGACTAAAGGACAGGAAGCTCAGAGGTGATTCAAAAACCCCAAATATAATTCAAAGAGCCTTAAAGAGCAGAAATCTTCTCTGAAACTCAAGGGTGGGTTAGGAGAGAGAAAGCCTAACCAAATAAGCAGATGAGGAGTGCCCCACGAAAGCTGGATCACTGACATGAGGGGAGGAGGCTCCCCTCCTGCTCATCCCACGCGACGCTAACCAGCCCGGGGCCAGGTGACTCTGTCACTGGCGGCCCTCTGGTCAAGAAAACGGCCTTCTGTGTATCACGTGATACTCAGGGGTCTCTCACTGTTAACTGATGAGACCGATGCTCTCCACCCTTCCTCAGTAACAGAAGGGGACCTATGCAGTTCAGGCTACAGATACACCTTCATGCGTGCATGCGTGCACAGAATGCGGGCAGGGAAAAAAGGAAGAGAGTGAAAAGGTCCATCTGCCCACTCAGGGCTGCTCCTCTCACAGGATCGTGGACTGACAAACACCAGGAGTTGGGCAACGGGAGGTCAGACCTGGCTCAAAAGAAAAAGACTGATTGTGACTTTCGACCTAGGAAATGGGACAAGGGCGGGCTTTAGGTTTCTTCCCTCATTAGGACTGGGAAAATCATGAGGTTGCCTCTGCTTTACGTGTGGAGCCTCCTAAAACCCTGACTGAACGGGCCACTGCGGGGACGGCGGCCACGGCTGCGCCGAGCCAGGGCTTGTGCTCACGGGGTAGATGATGCTGCAGAGCCTCTCGAAGATGAAGACAGGGGTCCGGGAGTCGTCCAGATTGTAGCGCTTGGCTGTCTCGATGCACACGGCCATGAAGGCCTTGGTTTCCGATTCTGTACCTGCCGGGAGTCAACGCGGCCCAGTCAGTCAGGAAGGAGCTGCACACACAGAAGCTGAGACGAGACTCATCACTGACAGATCCTCTCTGCCTGGTGAGTCTATATATCCTACGTGGCAACATCAATATCTCAACTGGAAACCTGAAGCTGACGGATTCTTGCCCTGAGTCCGCACTCCATCTGAGCCCTTCACACCCAAGGCGGCACAGCGCATCACACTTGGCTGGGCACAGGTCCCCTCCCTCTGGGAATCATAACCCTGCATCCTCTTGCCCAAAATAGGTACTCAAGAATGTGAAACAGTGTTCCTAACTGCACTCCCGTCAAAGCAAAAGGAAGCGATAGTTTTCAGTTTCAAAAAGATTAGGTAGATGGCCCTCCAGAAGCCAAACAGAGAACTTCAAGCCATACATTCTTGCAAACGGTCCAGCTGACAAGGTCACAAACCAGCTCAGCACGGCAGCTAAAAATGGCACCAGAAGGACTTCCATGTCTGGCGATAAAGCAGACTGTGTCCCCTGACCTACTTTTCACTCCTCCACTTAAAAACAATTTAAAATAGTGGGGAAAAAATAAAAAGGCATCAGTGGACTGCTACACTGGCAAAGAAAGCCACAGCTCCAAAATTAGGAAAAACCAGGAACCCAGGGAGGTCAGCAAAGTACTCAGGCTGTTTTTTGCCATGAGCGTTGGTTTCCAAAATCTGCCAGGATCTGAGAGCTGGATACAAAGCCCCAAATCTCCCAAGAGGGAGAATCTGGCAGGAACCACCGCCTACACACACACAGGTCTGGTACCCCCAAGAGCTACATCCTTGGGAGAGGTATGGTGTGCTCAGTTGAGCCTGACGCTCTGTTACCCCGCGGACCATAGCCCCACCAGGCTCCTCTGTCCGCGGGATTTTCCAGGCAAGAACACCCCAACCCAGGGGATCTCTGCGACCTAAGGGTGGAACCCGCACCTCCTGCAATGACAGGCAGAGTCTTTACCACTGTGCCCCCTGGGGAGCCCTCTTTGGTATAAGCATCAATTAAAAATAACTATTCTTTTCCCCCAAGCAAATCAATGAAAGCACACTGTCTTCCCTTAAAATGCAGCACTGAACAGAGGGAAAGAAAAATCTCCTCTGAGCACTCATAACAAGCTGCCCCTCACAGAGGTCTGTGGCTCAAACTACCTAGGAGATCTGAAAACTCTAAGTTCAGAACTTTGTTGAAGGTGGCCCTGGGTTGGCCATGCCCTGAGCTGCTTCACAGAGGCATCTACAAATCGTCTCCGGAAAAACCCATCTTTGACTCAGGTCCCAAAGAGTTTCCACAAAAAACTCTCAAAACACAAGCTCACAGTACCAAAAAAAGAAAAAAACATAAAATGCAAGATTTAAAGCAAAGCACCTAACGCAAGAGCCAGAATAACAACAGGATCAGATTAATAGATATTTCAAGTTTTAGAATTAGCAGATACGGAAATGTTTGTTATGCTGAAAGACTATAAAAGGGACAGAAAATATCTGCAAAAGACTAAACACAATAAAATCTACATAAAATTGCAAGAATTTGATGGGTAGATTAAATAGATAACACAGAGTGAAGAAAAAATAAACTAAACGATATGTTACAGGATGGAAGAAATTATCCGAAACCAACATAAAGATACAATGAGACGAACACTATGAAAGAGGGAGGTGGAGTCCCACGAGGACAAGGAGAGAGAACAGAGCAGAGGAAACCGAGCCACGGTGGCCGGGAATCTTCTAGAACCAACGGAGGACACCAGGCTGAGAACCTGACCTCTCCCTGCCCTGTGAGCTCAATACAGAAAAGTCCAGGACCTTCCTGGTAGCCCAGTGGCTAAGAGTCTGACGGACAGGGCAGGTGTCACGGGTTCAATCCCTGGTCTGGAAGACTCCACATGCCACAGGGCTTGGCCCGTGTGCCTGAGTGCACTAACAAAGAACCAGCACAGCGAAAAACAAGTCAGTAAAAGAATTCTTAAAAAAAAGAGTCCAAATTTACTGAGGCCAGATCTGGAATTTTCCGACTCTAAGCACCAACAGTCTTGAGAAAAATGTCTTCTTCTTTACTCAAACGTGAGGAGGCGTTTGCTGCCTGTGGTCTGGGTCTAAGGAGCCCGGGGGACTCAGGCCATGCGCCTAAGTGGAGCCAGAAGGGACACAGGCCTACGGGCTGTGGGCCGCCGGCGGGGGCTACCTGTGGTCATGTCCTCCAGCATCTCCAGCAGCATGTCCTGCGTCTCGTCAATTAACTTGGTCCTCTGCACCACCAGCTTCCGCAAGCACAGGTATCCATTCAGCACGGTACCCACCAAGCGGCTTTTAAAGTGCCTTTTGATGGATTCCACCTCCACAAAGGAGGAAAGTAGGCCTGTGGGGACAGGAGAAAGTTGCTACATAAGCAAAGAAGGTCCATGTTTTCAAAAGATGACGCGCAACTCAAAAGCAGGGCAACGCTGGCTTTGTGCCTGACATGGAGCAGGTGTTCAGTGACATGAACTGGTCAGCAGACAATGGGTGCTCAAGATGCACCCCGTCCACAAGGGAAAAAACACAGAGCTTAAAAAGCGCAGTGTGGTCAACACGAGAGGGAAGAGGTCAACCTCAGCACCCAAGGAATCAAAGGTCAGTCCCCATACTATCCCCAGGGTGTCCAGTGGAAGGGCCAGGAGGCTCCCTCTACCTGTGAGGCTCTTGAGGGCATAGCCCTGCTGCAGATCGGTGCTCAGGGTGGCTTCCTCCAGGGCCAGCAAGCGGGCTATTTCCTGAACAGGAAGACAAGCACGGTTAGTGTGACGGCGCCACCAGCGACACCACTCAGCTCCCCGACTGGCCCAGGAATGCTCTCTACCCCTGAAGCTCTGCAGAACTCCTTTCTAAGAAGCCAAGGAGAGCTGTAAAGACGTTCAGGGACTGCTTAGAAATGGAGGACAGTTTAAATGTCCCCAACAGACTGCTACATCCTCATGAGGAACACAATGAAGCCACAATAGTACCCCAGGCAGACTTCAGGAATACTCCAGGTTCAGTTTCAGACCACTGTAGTAGAGCGATTGTCGCAATGAAGCGAGTCACACAAATCCATCTCTTCCCATGAATATAGAACTTACGTCCACACTCTATTTTAATTCAGTAAGTGTGCGGTAGCATTATGTCTAGAAAACAATGTATATACACTTTAATTACAAAATAATGCTGTTGGAAAATGGCTTACTTGACACAGGGTTGCCACCACCTTTATTTAAAAAAAGCACAATAAAGCGAGGTATGCCTGCATTTTGAACAAATATTTCTTCCTGGAGTGAAGACCACCACAAAGTTTATATAGAGAAAGAGAACAAGGAGAGCGGGGCTCGGGAAAGGGGCTCCCCTAGGCTGGGCCGGGACGACATACCTTCGTGATGAGGTTGCCCACATAGGGCAGGACTCCTCGGGCTGCCAGGTAGACTTTCCAGTGAGCTGAAGTGATGAGCTTCTGGTAGAGAGCCAGGTACTCGGCAGCACACTCGCCAGCAACGCTCAGCTCGTCCAGGTAACTGCCGTGGAGCCGGGCGATGAGTGAGCCCACCCGCCCCACAGCCCCGACGGCCCCCTGGCTCTGCCCTCTGCGGTCCTCCACTCCCCCTGCCTCGCTGGGGAGGATAAGGGCTGAGAATACCCCAGAGCCCCACTTGGGAAGTCCTCAGGCCTGGGGAAAGCTCCAGAGCACCCAGCAGGGACTGCAGTGCACCCCACTGTACACGTCTGGCCGATAAAGTACCAACACAGGAATGGTGGCTACCAGGGCAGCGAGAGAGTGCTTCGCCTAAAGCGCTCACGAGGCGAGTGGCCGGTAACTTGGAATCAGACTGCCTGGGCTGAAGTCTTGCCTTCCTGGGGGCAAGCTAACTAAGCACTCAAAGCCCAGGTGAGCATTACATGAGACAATGCATGCCAAGCCTTTGTGAGCTCCTAGGACCTCGAAAGACACTGGCTGCTGACTCTGTCACCACCACCACCATTACGACCACTGCACGTGGCTGCTCAGCGCGTCTCGGCCTCTGTGGTCTTCCATGAGAAAGGAGGTGGCTACGGAACAGGCGTGCCTCCCGTCGCCCTGGTCTGTGGACTCCCCCGGGAAAGTGGGAGGGCTCCCGGGAGGAAGTCCCGCCACCCTGCCCACCCCGCTCTCAGATGGTACCTGGTGAGGAGGTCTAGGACCTGCTGCTTGCGGCTGGGGATGGTGGCCAACGCCTCCACAATGGTGCAGGCCGCCTGCCGTGCAGCCTGCGTGGCCGGAGTAAACAGCACCTGCAGGGGTGGGGAGAAGCGCCTGGCTCAGCGGACAACCTCTCATCCGGCCCCGCCAGGCATAGTCAACTGCCACCCATCCAGGGGAAATCCCCTGAGCTCCTCATGAGCAAAGGGGTAAAGGAAAAATCATCATCTAACTCAAGATCCGGCTGCTGCAGATGGGCAAAAAGGCTAAGAGTCCCATCTTCATGGAGCTTTTCTCCAACAAGTACTTTAGAGAACATACTAAGATGACAGAACCAGGAGAAAAGACAGGCAGGTATTCTCCTTAGCAAAGACGTCTATGATTCTATTTTGGAGACAGCTACCTTGGACAGCAAGGAGATCTAAACCAGTCAATCCTAAAGGAAACTAACCCTAAATATTCATTGGAAGGACTGATGTTGAAGCTCCAATACTTTGGCCAGCTGATGGGAAGAGCTGACTCATTGGAAAAGACCCTGATGCTGGGAAACATTGAAGGCAGGAGGAGAAGGGGACGACAGAGGATGAGATGGTTGGATGGCATCCCCGACTCAATGAACATGAGTTTGAGCAAGCTCTGGGAGATGGTGATGGACAGGGTGGCCTGGAGTGCGGCAGTCCATGGGGTCGCAAAGAGTCGGACACAACTTAGCAACTGAACAACAACCACATGATGAACACTCATGTTAAATGTAGACCAAGTATTCACGTTATACACCAATGGACAAAGGAATTCTCTAACATCTCATTACTTTAATCTTTAAAAACATTAGCTGGAAAGAGGAAAAGGACAGAAGACGTGAAAGGTGGACAGTGAAAGCAGTGCAGGCGCTGAGGCGCCACCCTGCTCAGCGGTCAGGGAGGAGAGCAGAGAGCACGAGCTTGATCACAGGGCAGAAGGAATTCTGATGTGGGCACCCACCACGCGGGCGGTTGCAACGAGAGCCTCCACCCACTAGAAAGGAAGCAAGACTAACAAAGAGAAAACAGGGGAGATATGCGGTGAGGGGCGGGAACGGCCCGCCTGGGACCTGGGGCCAGGGCAGCCTGAGGAGCCCAGGACACGGCCAGTCACTCACCTGCCGCAGCCAGTTGTTGTGGCCCAGCTTGAGGTCCAGTGGGGAGGTCCGCTTCCCCCGCCGACTCAGGAACTGCTTCCACCGCCACACGTACTTCTCGGTCAAGTAGAGGTGGCGGAGCTCTGACTTGCTGGGAGACTTCCCGTTGCCATCGATCCCTGGCAGGCAAAGGGGTGCAGGGAGAGGTAAGGGGGAGATGGTGGGGCAGTCGGCCAGGGGCAGGAAGGGCCCACTTCTCAAGTCCCGAAAGACAGACACACCTCGGATGGGAAGACACTTCTTCCAGGCTTCATAGGATGCCTTGGGGTCCCTCTTGAGCCAGAGCTGGGCCTGGGCGTGGATCTCATTGCAGTACGGCCTCACGGTGGTGAGGGCCTCGACAGGGACGTCCTGCAGGAGGAAGGCGGACAGGTGAGCGGGCCCAAGCGCATGCCTGAGCTGCCGCTGAAGCACAGTGGGACTGCCCCGGGGACGAGTGCACAGGCAAGACTAGAAGGTCAACATTCACGTCTTCTGTGCCCTGTCTGTGCTCCTTCCAAGCATCTCGATTCAATTTAGCAGGAGCAGCACCGTGCTGAGCTTAGGGTCATTGATTTTGCCTGTGCAGGATAAGGCCTCCTACAGACACTCGTACAGCTACATAACTAATTCCTATCCCAAGGCTGATTTGTAGTTTTCCCAAACATAAATCTTCAAGGGGTCAGTAAGCAGCCTCTAAAATTTACAGAGCCATTACTAATCCCAAGTGGCCTGCACAGGGGAGCCCCCAGTAGGATTCTAAGCCAGCAACTCTCAAACTTTTCGGCCACAGGACCCCATTACGCTCTTGAAAATTACTGACTCCAAAGAGTTCTTGTGTATGTAGCTCTATCCATTGATATGGATCTACTAAAAATTAAAGTTTAGCAATTCTTAAAATATTTATTAATTCATTTACAAATAAAAATAAATACATTATCTGTCACCCTAAACAGCATTTTTTATTTCCCAAAACAAAAATAATCTAGACAAAGAAGCTGTATTGCTATACATTTTTAAAACTGTTTAATGACTACCTTAATAAGACAGCTAGATTCTTATACTGCTTCTAAGTTTAAACTGTTGTGACAGATTGTTCTGTTGAAGCGCTCAGATGTATATAGTTGGAAAAAAAAATATTGTAATAGCTTTTGCAATTAATTTACAGATTTTTCATTAATACGAAACCAAAATTCAACGAATTGCAGGTTTTTAAAGATTGGTTGCAATGTGGAATCCGAAACCAATCAAAAAACATTTCTTATCCCATTCCACTAAATTCACCTTTTACTCACACATGAACACGCATTGGTCATCTGGAAAATACTGGTTCACAGAACTACACCCATTTCTCTTTAAGTGACAGGCTCGTTTTATTCACTTTTCAAGAAAATCGGCTGCTAAATACCTGATTCTGAAGAACCACAACTGGCTCCTTAGCCCTCCTTTCAAGCACAAATGAGGTTCCATGGAAGAAGCAGCCGGTTCCGCCCCCGCCCCCCCGTCACCAGTACTTCTCCCCCTCCACCCTGCGCTGTGCCTGCCTCCGGCGCTGTCTCACTGAACAGTGGACCGCCTACTAGACTCCTCTGCAGTGCTTCACCAGGGACGCTCCCGGGTGAAGCTGCAAGTGAAGGGCATGCCTCGCGGTGCTGAGGCTCGGTCGGTCTCGCCATCATGGCCTTTGTATCATCTGCACAAGTGCCACAAAAGAAGAAAAGGGCAAATCATGTCTCAGGATAATTACGAAAATAATGTTGACCTCGCAGATATCCTAGTCGTCTCGGGAACACCCACAGATCTATGAGCCAAACCCTGAGAACTGCTGCTCTCTCTAGGCTAAAACTCAGCAAAATGTGAGGCTTCAGTGCTCAGAGGCTAAGAGCCCTCCTCTCGGGGGGAAATCTGTGACCTCACACTGTAGGAAAAGTGACACTTATGTGGGGATGAGGTCCCTCTTTTCAGTCAAGAGCCAATTTCCATTTGCTGAGAATGCACTCTGAGGGGAAGAAAGCCGTCATCAAAGTGAAGGAGGAGGCGGGGGGTCTTTTCTGAGGACGGTCGGAGCAGACCAAGAAAGGGAAACAGTGTGAACTGTTCCCTGTCCAGCTTCCCCTGTGGTGCCTGCTGCTCAGCATCTTGCAAAGGAGACTCGGTTTCCCACCAAGAGACTCCACCAGGATGGAGCAGGCATCAGAAGGGCTCCAGGACTACAAAGACGGAGGCCCCAGGCTGGGCCAAGGGAAAGCACTATGGCCCACATGCTCTCACACCAGTATGAGCAAGTCCATCTGCGGCTAGGCCACCTTCAGAGCTAAAAACTTGGCTTTACTCACTCATTTAACAATGACTTATTGAGTCACTATTATAACGCGAGATACCAAGCTATACACTGGACCAAAAAACATCTCAGTAAAACATAAAACAGTCCCTGGATTGGAGGAGATCATGACCAGCCTGGCAGACAACTCGATCACTGAAGAAGCAGCTGACAAAGGGAAGGCGGGCATGGCAGGCCGAGGAGACGCTGCACAGCCACACGCAGCATTTACAAAGGACTGCCCAAGGCCAGGGGCCTCCCAGGGGGCTCCATGGAGAAAATTCACCTGCCAACGCAGGGGGCATGGGTTCGATCCCTGCCCAGGTCACAGCGCAAGGGAATGGAAGGGTTTCCAGCACTGTGCAAAGGCGCGGGGTAGGGAAGAACACGGCCCCCCGGGAACCGCGAGCCGCCTGAGGGGACTGGAGGAAGCAGCGGTCCTCCATGGGGGGCCTCTGCCGCAGGCGTGTGCCTCTGCCTGCCTGTGTTACTCGAGAGCCCTCCGAGAAACTTCCCTTCTCAGAAACCCTAACCCATCTCGCTGACTGCCGCCAAGGAAGCACTGGTACCCCAGGGAAAGTGAGCTCAGGTGAGCAGAGGCCTTAGAGCACGGTGGGCGCTGGCTGGAGCCTGCCCCCAACCGCCTTCTCAGGCCTGTACCTTGTTCTTCTTGCTGGTGGGAGCAGGTGGCTTAATCAGCTTCTGCAAGATCCGCAGGCACATGAGGGTGATGTTCTCGACCACCACGGGGGTCTTGATGTTCACGGCCATGAGGAAAAGGCTGAGCGCTGGGAGAGGAAGGCAGGGCGGAGGCACAGTCACAGACGTGCCTCGCCAGCCGCCGTGTGGCCA
Organism: Oryx dammah; assembly: GCF_014754425.2. Lineage (NCBI taxonomy): Eukaryota > Metazoa > Chordata > Mammalia > Artiodactyla > Bovidae > Oryx > Oryx dammah. The sequence goes on from NW_024070211.1 coordinate 2,594,032, forward strand.
CCTGAGGGCAGCTTCCCTGGCCTCACAAGGCCCCGTGCCGAGCTGCACTCCTCTCGCTGGCCGGCTGCCAACCAGACATCCCCCAAACTCACCACAGCGCAAGCGGAGCTCCCAGCAGCTGTCCTCCTTGGAGATGGAGTCTGTCAACAACAGCATTTCGTACTGAAGGCTACTTGCCTAGAGGGCCAACAGGAAGAGATGTGAGCAGAGGAGGGTCTGCAGGGTCAGTTCCGGACAGGGGCTCACGTCCACGCTCTGACCCAGAGACTCAGAGCTAACCCGCGTGGTCAAGCAGACCGTCAGAGAGACAGGAGACAGAGCCCCTCAGCACAGCTGCTGCGCGTTTCTGCTCTCTGAGCCTGACGCTGACTGCAAGGTCTTCCTGGGATGTGAGCCGCCCCCCCCCACCCCCACTGCTGCCTGGGAACGAAGGAAAAGGGTGAAGGGGGAGTCAGAGGGCACGACGGCCTGCTCACCAGATCAGGGTTGGCCCAGTGGCCCTTCAGGGCTGTGGAGACTTTGCCAATAATCAGATCGTTCATTTGCTGGGTGGCCTCTGGATTGTCTCTAGGGAAGCAGAGGAGAGAGTCCTGTTACACCACTGGGTGAGTCCCACCTCTGCACGTGAGAGCGCCCAGGTAAAAGGAAATCAACGTCCAGGGCTACCAGCCTTCCCAGGCGCAAGGCGAGCCCCACAAAACCCTGCTGTGTGATGAGAAGGGCCTGCCCAGCCGCCTTTGTGGGGAGGAGAGGCTGACAGAGGGAAGACCGCACGCGGGGTCTCTCCAGAGCCCAGGCTGCCTGGCCCCCGGGCCCCGCCGGGTATGTCGGCCTCCAGAGCCCAGGGGCCCACTCTTGGTCTCCTTCCTCAGCTTCTCCAGCTGCCCCCGCTTCACTTCCCACAAGGCATCCACATTTCCCATCCGTGTCCCTTTGTAATAATGTATGTATTAGTAATTTAAAAACCATAAATCGCGTCAAATCACTCTCAGGCTTCCCAACACGCCCTGAATAAAATTCAAGTCCACACAGTGTCCTAAAGACCCTAAGGGACCTGGCCCCTGGCCCCTGGCTCAATGAACCCCCTCCGCTTTGTCCCCACTGCGTCCTCCACTCCAGCCACACGGGCTTCCTTGTGGCCCCGGCTTCACACGGCTGGCACACCCCACCTCTCTGCCCACCACTTGCTATTAATATCGGTGTGCGGCCTCACTCCCTGACCTCCTCAGCGGTCACCCCTGCCCACCCTGTCCTCCGCAGCGACCCTGCCTGCAATCAGAGCTGCCATCCCAGCTGCACTGCCCTTCACGTCTGACCTCCTGACACTGTGCTGGGCCATCATCCGTTCACTGCCCTTCTCCCCTCTAGAGCGAAGGCCACATGAGTGCAGGGATGCTGCTCCATCTCCCACTGCATCCTCAGAGTCCAGAACAAAGCCTAGCATTTAGCTGATGCTCAGCAAGTGCTTGTTAAACGAGTGAACACGTGGTACAGCAAGTCATATTTAGCGGCCAGCTACCACGTTCTAGGACTTAGGCCCACCCTCGGGAAACAATGCAAACCCAGCTGTGGGTACTGTGTCAGCGCGGACTAAGGACTCCACAAGTCTGAGCTGCTACTCACTATGTGAACTATGTCCTCCATCCTCACCACAAGCCATTACAGAATTGGCTATTGTCCTTATTTCTCAGATGAGGAAACCTCATGCTCAGAGAACACTGAGAAATGTGTCCATGGCACACGGCACAAAGGATCAGACACCGGGCCCTCCCGAGCCAGATCTGAGCCCCAGAGCCCCAGGCTCCGCTGTGTCTTCTTCTGGGGGAGCCCAGAGTCCAAGTGACCGGTCGCTGCCTTCTCCCAGCACTGAACTCAAAACCCGCTTCCTCAGGAAACCCCACTGGAACCAACCGAGTACAAGCCAAACACACGGCCTACTGATACAAGGGAGCCTGGGCTTCACGCGCTCCTCCGTCCACTCAGCTGCACCTGGACAGTCCCCTGCAGCCCCTAGCACTCGCAGCACCGCCGCCCCCGCCCCCGCCCCCGGCGCAGGCTCTGACCGAGTCAGGAGGCACATGAGCTGGCGGACCTCCTCCCGCATGGCCGCAGAGCCTCGGCGGAGGTTGTAGTCGAAGAGCTCCCGGATGAGGCCCTGGGAGACGAGGATGTGACGCAGGGCGGGGTTGGTGGCCAGGGCCCGGAGCAGGGTGATACAGTGCTCCGTGACGGCCGAGGCGCAGCCGTAGCACTTGGTGGAGGACGTGTGGCCGCAGCCCAGCACAGATAAGGCACGGTACTGGCTGGCCGTGAAGGTGGGCTGCACCGAGGTCCGCGAGGACTTGGTGGCCGCCTCCCTCTGCTGCAGGTCGTATTCCAACAACTCTTTTCGTGAAGCGAAAACTTTCTGAGGGGAAAAAAAAAACACAGAAAGGAGAAAAAAATCATCAATTAAAATGAGGAGGAAGAAAAAGGAAGCCAATTAGAAATCAGCTTTGGTTTGAAGAACACTTTACCAGTATTATCTAATTTAACCCTCTCCATGACCTTAGCCTGGTAGCTCAGCTGGTAAAGAATGTGCCTGCAGTGCAGGAGACCTGAGTTTGATCCCCGGGTCGGGAAGTACCCTGGAGAAGGAAATGGCAACCCACTCCATTACTCTTGCCTGGAGAATTCCATGGACAGAGGAGCCTGGCAGGCTACAGTCTATGGGATCACAAAGCATTCAATATGACTGTGCAACTAACTTTTTTTCAATGACCTTAGCAGTTAAGATACTTTATCCCCATTTTACAGAGGAAGAAACAGCTTAGAGAGGGTGGCTTGACCAAGGCAAGGGGCAGAGTTAGACCTCAGCTTCTAATCACAGACATATGTCCTTAACACCCACGTAACACTTTCTTTAAAGAATAAAGTCAGGAACATAGGCACATGGAGTGAAGATGGCCTACCAGCCACTTTGGGAACAAGGACCCTGGTGGCTCTTATCTGCAGCCAGTCTTCCATCCCATGGGGGTGAGGTCTGTAACATACTACCCACCGATGTGACCGATCAAGAAAAACTGATCTGTAACAACCTCCATGACTCTCAGCATTCTGGTATGAGCTCAGCTCTCTACCGCGCACCCGAGACTGCACTAGGTGAGCAGCTGTGTGGCTGGCGCTTCACCGTGGCGGGGGTGGGGCAAAGAACTGCTTTGAAAACAATGTCAATAACCCACAACAAAATGCACTCCAGCCGCTCCCGGCTCTACCTGGATGATTTTGGAGAGTTCGTCAAAAGAGCTCTTGCAGTCTCCGCAGTACTCCTGTGCCAGCTGCAAGATATATCGGTTCACGCTGGCTGAAGTGGAGCTGATACCCCCAGAGGTTCCCGAGTCGTCCTGCAACCCAGAGGGACGTGGTCAGCCTTCCACCGGGAGACGGCCTCACCTGGGGCAAGTCTCTGCCTCTGACCCAGAACCCTCTCCCAACACCCCTGTCATCCGGATTACCTGTGGCTTCTCAGGAGCTGCCTCGTTCACTTTGCAGAGCAGGTTCTCCAGCTGCGGCCGATGTCCCATCAGCTGGTGATACACCCGGTCGGCTTTGTCCAGAAGCGTGTTGATGTTGGACACGGCCTAGACAGGAAGAGATGGGGAGTGCACGAAGGCTCATCAACACTGAAGACTTCCCCTCAGTGGTCCAGTCACGTACTGTGTTTCACGCGGTATTTCTACTCATCGCAGTAACCCTGTGAAGTGGGTACGCAAAGTATATGATGCACATTCGCATAAACAATGCTGAGGGCAGTGACTTACGTCACACGGTGTTAAAAGCACAGGGGGAACTGCGGTGTTCATCCTTCTGACTCTGGAGCTAGACATCACTCCGCTTTGCCAGGCTGCTGCTGCTGGTGACTATTCTGACAGCAGCCCCTGCTCTGTCCTCCCATCTCCAGTCCCACCACGTCACTTGCCCCTTGAGATACTCTACTTCCATTGCCAACACGTCTCCAAAATTCTACCCAAAACACGTGTTCCAATCCATCTTATTTGTTGCCACTCAAAAGCTTAGCCCTGAAAACACGCTGAGCCAAGACAACTTGGGCAAGAAGGAAAAGCACGCTGCCCACAGCAGCTCGGCCCCTAAGCTCTGACCAGAGCCCAGTGTGGGCCTCGCGCGGACACGGCCTCACCTTCTTCCGGTCCTCCTCATTCTCGATGGGGTCCACTGCGCAGCAGGGCTTGGCGTAGAGCATGAAGTCGAAGCGAGCGTACTTACAGAAGCCGCAGGCATTGCACAGGAAGGGGTCCTTTTCGTCATAGTTGATGGACCTGAAACCCCAGAGTGCGGGTCAGCGGGCAGCAGAGGGCGGAGGGAAGAGGGGACGGACGCGCCTCATCTGCAGACGCTGGGCACCCTGCAGGGCTCTCGGATGGGGCAGCAGCCAACGGGCAAGGACGACTCAGGCAACCAGGCAACCGGGAAAGGGACGCGGAGCTCAACTCGGGAACCCCAGCCCACCCGGCACCCCACCACTCTCCCCGGCCCTGGCCTCCTGTATCTGTGAACTCCACACTCTAGGGGCCATGATGCTCCACCGCGCGGGCACCACGCTGAGAGCCTCCTGAGGAATACGAGGGGTGCGCCGGGCCGGGCCTGCGGGACAGCCGCCCCCACCTGCACTTGTGGCACTGGTAGACATTCTCGCCACAGTTGCCGCAGACGCCGGGGTTGGCGGGGACCGAGGCGCTGCAGCGAGGGCACTGCAGGGTCTCCGTGGAGGCCTGGTAGTTCTCGTAGAAGTCTGCGAACTCAATCATCAGGTTGGAGGCCACGATGGGCAAAGGCAGGTCGATCTTCACCTCTGTCTGCCCAGGCGTCAGCTGAACCTTCTTGGCTTTGTGCCAGCGCGCCGGCCTAGGAGAAAGAGTGTCAGGCAGACAGGCAGAGGACCCGAGAGACTCTCACAAGACCCACAGCAACGACGGGCTGATAAGACGGAAAGAAGACTGTTCGTACGTGTTCTCCCAAGACAGTGAAATGGTTATTCTAAGGAAAGGGACTCTGACAAATAAAAGCAACTTAATTTTAAAGAGACGTTTCCACTATTCTTTCTCTCTTGAAAAAAAGGGTAGAACATATAGGTGCTTTAAGACACCATATATGGTAATTTCTGAGATTCCAGAAAAACAAGGGAATGTCCATCAAGGGAAGACGTTACTCTGAAAGTATGCCACACTGGAGCCTGGACTCCCAAGAGGCTCCATGATGGTGACTACCGTAAGTTCCTATCATGGCAACTACCTTGGAAGGATAAAGCTCAGGTTGCTTCAGGGAGGCAGAGGACACACCAGGATCCGGCCCATGAGCCAAGAAGAGTCAGAAAGAGTAAAGGCGTGTGATAATTTAAGAGATAATTATATTAATATGGTTAGAGTTAGTGTTTACTGAAATTTTACTATGTGTCAGGCTCTGTTCTCAGCATTCCACATATGCTAACACATTTAATCCTTAAAAGAACACCCTGAGAGTAGACTTCTCTGCTTTTTACAGATAAGGAAATAGATTCTCCAAGGGATGTTAACCACAGTCGCATTCCAGAGTGTGAGGGCTTCACCCCAGCAGCTGAGCTAACTCTGCACAACAGAAACCAAATCCACCTGCTCCAGAGGGGACTGGGTCATCCCAATGAGCAGCTTCTACCCGCAGGCCACCAGTGTGAACCATGCTTTTCAAAGGACAAAACCTGCTTCAAAGAGCAGAGCTCCCGGTGGCCGTTTGTTCCCGTGGTACATGCTAGCTTTATTCTGCCTTCAGAGTAATACTAATACTTCCATTCTGAGCACAGAGCAGCACTCACTGCAAGTCCTGGCATTCCAGTAGCCTCTACCCATATTCTCTGCCCGAGAGCAACGCCTGAGTCTTCAACAAGTGGTCTGTCTCAGTAAAAGTCGACACGAACCCAAGCTAGTGTCTTCTTTGGCCCATACACACCAGGCCTCGTTTCAGACGTCAGGACAGATAAGCTAGAAAGATCAGCGTCAGCAAATGTAGACAAAAGGCACCACGCAGAAATGGAAGGACTTCATACTAGAGAAGCTCCTTGAGAACTGCTGCCCGCTCCGTGAGCAAGAGAACAGTGTCTCAATCTAACAAACAACTCCCTCACTACCTTAGAGTCTACATGGGAACAGCCGCTCCTCCAGCGCAGCTGTGAGCAGCCTGGAGCCCCCAGCACTCCACTCCGCTTCAGGCTGCAGCAGAGCCTGGGCTTCGAGGGCCCCACAGACACGACCTCACAGCCTCCGTCCGCACCCTTAAGAGCCGGCACTGCACTTCTGTCCCCCAGCCACGACCAGAGTCGGAAGAGGACAGACATACTGGGCCACCAGGAGTGTGCCGCTTGGCCGGGCCTCGCAGGCCCGCCCCTCTCCAAGACTGAAAAGCCCCTACTTGTTTTTCAGCTCCACGATGGCCTGCACGGTCCGGTTGTTGTAGTAGAGGTTGACAGTGCGCACCATCTTGGTCCGTTTCAGGTCCCCGATTTTCACCGTCACTTTGCTGATGGTGTGGCTGCCAATGAGCTTCACGACCTGCTGGGTGGTGGTGTACCGCGTGTCCACTTTAATGGAAGACAGCTTGATGCACTGCATATAGAGGCGCACAGGGCACTGTGTCAGTGCAGGGTTAGCGGCTCCTCGGCTTCAAGACTCGTCAGCGTGAGCCCCTCTTCGTCCATGGATGGGACTTTGATTTAAGGTGGCTGGTCAGGTAAGAATTCACACCACTCTGACCCACCACTGGGAGAGGGACACCCGAGCAGTAACATCAGTCTCTAGAAGCCAGAGACGCACCGGCCCCAGAAGCCAGGACTACCCACGCGAGAGATGGCACTTACACAAAACGGCACTTCTGGATTATTACACACCAGGCAGGGGTCACTCTCCAGGTAATAGCCGTCAAACTCCACCAGGCCAGACAAGGTGCTAAGGGAGAAAGCAGTCTCAGCATTAAATTCTCATTTTAGAAAAAGCACGGAGCTTCACAAAGAAGTCAAAAGAAAATCGCAGCTCACTGTTCCCCAAGGCAAGCCTCACCCCAGTGAAAACACGAGGAAATGTGAGATAGCCCTATTTCTGATCTGCTCTGAGGTCAGGGGAATCCTAAATGTTACATTAAAATTTGACTCAAGAGTCACAACTAAATTGACTAAAAATCATTAAATTGTATACTTGAAAAGGGTACATGTTGTTGTGTGTAAATTATACATCAATAAAGTTTGGAGGGGAAAAAAAAAAAGAACAGTTGCTAACATACCAGGGAAATAATAAAAGATTTTAATCAACACTGTCTTCCAAAGGTTTTCTTTTAAAGGCAGCTATTTCCTGTAAACCTGTCTTATGTGATTCAGACTTAGACCCTTGAAACTAGAGACCCTTCTTAACAAGCCAATCAGCGTGGAAACAGCAACTGCCCTGTTGACTGAGCCTCAAACAGAGAGAAAGCAGAAGAGAACTCACTTGTAAATGTTGGAGTTGGGATGGTTGGTAAGAATATGGTTTTGAGTCCGAAGAATCTCCACAGCCTTCTGTGAATATTCTTTCAACTGAAAACAGAAGTCAACAGGGAACCAGAGTTAAAGCCCAAGGGAAAGTCTTACTAGAAAAGACTTTTCTCCTCTGCTTTCCAGCTGCTACTGCCCTGGAAGTACCAGCCCTCATTCAGAATCACGCAAAGCTGAGCCTAATTCCTAACCGTTTAAAGGACTGTATGTTCTTTAGAAGTTTTCACAGTCTTAGTAACAGCCATCTTTTTAGAGCTTGTGGAGGAAGGGAAATGTTATTATTATGGAGAAGCTATGAAATGATTATCTCGTTACAGAAATACTTTTTGATGTGTGATCAGGATAGCCAGGAAAACCAGAGGACCATTTTTCTCCCCAAGCAATTTTAATGAGATGCATTTCTTCCCCACTTTATCTACGTCTACTGGCCAAGCCAAATTCAGGTTGTGCTTTTTTGCTAGTGTGTATCTTCTAGGTGACATACATATTGGGAGTGCTCAATATATATTTAAAAGAGATTTCATCTGTATACCCCCATGTAGGTTAGTCCTAACATTCTTAATTCAAGAGAAAAAAAGTTAAATGTGGCAAGTGAGCCTTTTTGACCATCAATTATCTGTTACCTTCTTCTCTGTCTGTGGGGTTTTCAAGGAGAAATATCCCAGGAGGTCCACAAACTGGGCAGCCTTGCGGCCGTAGGCTGGGAGTTCTGGCCATATGGACCACATCAGGTCTAGCAGCAGCTCCTGCTGAGATCTGCTAGAGTTTCTGGAGATAAATGACAGTTCATTTTATCAGTAGCAAAAAACCCTAGGGGCTCCTTTATGTTAATCAACAAGGCCCAAGCGCTGTTTTGGTGATGCACCTCTTTCCCCACAACTATGGGCTAAGTGAGCGGCGCTACCGCTCTCTGGACCATCAGCCCTAACAGACCCAGCACCATCCTTCCCTGTCTTCAGAAGGTGGCTTTCTCCCATCTTCCAGCATCACTCAAGGGCAGAAACTGAGTACTGTTAGCTAAAGAACCAAGTTTGGTCATTTAACAGACTTCGACACACAGTCTTCTTGGTGGGCAACAGATCACCTCTTCCTCTGACATCAGGTTAATAGCTAAGAAGCAGACAACTTGATGAAGAAATCTGCAGTCGTCAAGAGGATTCAGACCGGTGTGAATGCTGATGCGCAACCGTAGGCATGCACCATGAAGACAAGAGAGAATTTCGCCCCCAGGCCCACGCAGCCTGATCAGAGCAAGCCCCAGGCCCTACCTGTAGATGTGCAGAGTCAGGCAATGGGCCTGCCAGCGCACCGACGAGGAGTTAGACTCCAAGAGGAAGCAGCGCAGAAACTGGACCAAGGTCTCCTTGTCCGCAAATTTGTTCAGTTGGTTCACCAAAGCTGTGCACAGCTGGTCCTCTTGGCTGCCTGAGCTCTCCACTGCAAGATGAGAGCAGGACAGAGGGCTGAAGATAGGAAGAAGTGGTCTAGGGTCCTCAAATGGAGTGAGAGGGGATGCTGTCTCTTAAGTTTTTGCCAAAATGGTTATAATTTGAAAACAACTTCAGATCCCCTGGAGAAGGGACAGGCTACCCCCTCCAGTATTCTTGGCCCTCCCTGGTGGCTCAGCTGGTACAGAATCTGCCTGCAGTGCGGGAGACCTGAGTTCAATCCCTGGGTTCGATCCCTGGGTTGGGAAGATCCCCTGGAGAAGGGAAAGGCTACCCACTCCAGTATCCTGGCCTGGAGAATTCCATGGACTCCATGGGGATGCAAAGAGTCGGACACGACTGAGAGACTTTCACTTTTTAGTTGTTTACGAGGGAACAAACAGCTGCAAATAAAATAATGCTACCAATAAAAGCAGCGGATAAAGTGCCTATACAAAGCTGGCACTGAGCAAGCGTAGTCACACTGGGGAAGGGGTTTCTTTTCACAAGTCTGCTACCTGATACAGTCAACGTTACTACCGACCTGCACAGAGGCATCGGAATAATGAACGGGGCAGTGTGAGCCACCTGCACACCTGTCTCAGGCCTCCAAGGGTCATGGAAAGCAGGGACACAGCAAAGCTTCCACCTTTCTGATGGCAAGGAGTTGGCTAAAGATGACTATCGCATCCATCTATAAAGCACCTAGCAGCTTACAAGGCACGTTTAGTAACTAACACAGCTTCATTTAATGCTGACAATTGCTCCACCCTGGGCCAGTAAAAATATTCAGTGCACCTCTGGCCTTTCCCGTTACAGACACTTGCTATGGGGAGTCACACTCTTTACGTGGTCACCTGGAACAGAACTGAAATGAGACCAAGAGCAGGCCCTGGGGGGCACTTGGGTTTTAGGTCTCTCTAGATGAGGGTGAAAACCCTTTCAGAGGAAGGGGATAAACGGTGTGCTCTCAGACATGAGAACACATCGTTCTCATCACCAAGGAGGTGGTCCTTACCCTCTTTCTCCTTCTCCTTTTCCTCCTTCTTGCTCTTCTTCGTGGACGACTTGGGCTGTGCCGTGGCTTGTCCAGAGCTGGCGGCCGCAGGGGCAGAAGACGAGGAGGTGCTGGAGGAGCCTGCTGAGGCCGCCAGCGCGGCAAGCACCTTGCTGCCACACAGGGCACAGGAGAGCAGCTGCAACAGCACGGGGGACACCCCCTCGTCCACCAGGAAGCTGACTTGCAGGAGGAAGCACAGGACGGCTGCAGGTAGAGGAGACGGGGGCTCAGCTCCGTGCCCCTCACGCAGGCATAGGGCGGCTGCTCCAGAAGCCAGGCTGGCCCCCTCCTCCAAGTGCCTGCCCAAGGGCTGCGCGGAGGTTCACCCGGAAGGGTTCACAACTGTGGAGACCCTGACGAGTCCTACAGCAATGACTCAGAGACTGGCTCCCAGCCCCCACTTCTATGAAGACAGTGACTCTCCTCATCAGCGGACCACCCCAGATACCTACAGCAGATACTGCTGACCTTCCAGCAGATACCTACCCTGTGCCCCCACAGCACCCCCATTCTCTCTAAGGACCCTTCTCAGTCTTGGAGGTCTTGTCTTCTTTGCTGGGCAGAGTGCTGCCTGTCTAGCTTGCTCATGACTCTATCTCTAACACCCAGTAAAACGCGTGGCCTACCGGGGACCTCGATGAATAGTTCTTGAAGGAATGAATGAATGAAGAGCAACCAAACAGAGAGGCATTGCTTACAGTCGTCCTTGATGCAGAACTTCTGCCAGTTGACGGTGCGCTGGGCAGCGATCTCGGCACAGGCCTTCAGGCGCTCCATCTGCAGCAGACCCGAGTAGGAGCAATGGCCCACACCTGCCACCCTCAGGGCCCTCTCCCCAGCTCTGGGTAGCAGACCCTTGTCCTCTGTGTGAGGCTGACCAGTGCCCTAGTAACCTAGGACCGAGGCCTGCACACTCCGGCCCTTATGGAGCCTGCTTCATTCAACGCCCCACCACACAAAGGCCCTTTGTTTTCAGGGGTCCTTTGACCCCTGAAATAATGCAGCAGCAAAGGTAGGCTTGGACCAAAACCACTAGAATCCAGTTTATTTTTTTCTTACTAAGAGCACTATAGTAAGAGCACTGACCTAGGAGTCTTTAATACTGAAGACATTCTTTCTAGATTTTCCTATGCAATCATGCAATTTATACCCCAAAATCAAACAACTGATTTTAGGTGGTAATACATCATTTCTGTAGTATTCTGGGACAAAAACGAGAGATGCACAAACCATGGGTTGATCCTGCCCACAATGTGAGCAAATGCCACAGTTAGGCAGCCCTCCTCATGACAGAGGAACCACTGCCCAGCAAGAGCGGGGACAGGGACGGGAAACTGCAGACCCTGAAGGCAATCACGTGTGGTACAGCAGTCAGGTGTGATGGATCGACCCTGATCTGGGAAGCCCTGTGTGCACGGCTCCATCTGCCCACGTGGCCGAGCCTCTCCCTGTCCCCCACCCCCAGCAGGGCCGTACCAGGCTGATGAGTGTGTCATACTGCAAGGCAGAGCCGGAGCTGGCCGTGACCACGCTCGCCCGGAGGAAGATGCCCTGCTCCTCCAGCAGCTTCTTGATCCCTCGCACGTGGGAGTCCAGAGTGTGCAGATCGCGGAGCTGGCGGTACTTCTCCTTCGACCCGCAGATGAAAAGCAGAAGTTTGCGGACTTGCCGGCGCACAAACGGAGTCTGCTGGACCATCAGGTACTTGAGGGGAGAAACCACAGAGTCAGGGGCTCGGGGACGGATCCACACCGGCCACGGCACCCTGGACTTCAAAACAATACCATGAACCAAGCTACTTCCTCACAGCTGAGCTGGCTTCTGTATTCCTTACAAGGACTAGGAGAAAGAAAACCATTAAAAAGGGAGAAACGGCAATATTCCTACTATTCCTCATGGTAGTACTTAGGGATCTAGAAGGAAGCTGGTCTCCACTCCAGTCCGCCCAGAGTGAAACTATAAGGAAAAAACTTTCAGAATCTCTCTTTCAGGTTAAATAGAGGGGAAAAAAGTTGGGTTGTTGTACCTCTACAATTTGAACTGGTCATTTGGGGTTTGCTAACATTTTTCTTGTGGAGTTAACCTCAGGTGGGCTCTGTGGGTTATTTAGCCACGTTCTCCAGCCTCCAAACACAGCCTGCTCTGCGGTGTACGGTCCAGAACCAGGCTGCCTGTGCCGCTGCTCTGCAGCAGCCCCCTCTGAGGCCCTGCCGGTGGGGAGCGCGGGGTGAGGACACCGGGGGGCGGGAGCAGGGAAGGGGCCTGCGCCTCCCCGTCCACCCGCTGTCCCAGCGGCAGCCCGCACCCTGCGGCCTCCAGCATCTCAGCAGCCAAGAACAGGCCAAGTCCAGGCGCTCCTGTTCCTTGGCTTCCTGCAGAACTTCCAGAATCAGCCACCTCACACCCCTCCAGAGCTCCTGCGGTCCCACGGCAGGCCCCCGTCAGATCCACCGGGGCTCTCCTCTTCACTGGCAGGGCTGCCGCAGCTGCTTCTCACAGTTACTACCTCTGTGTTACCTCAGTGTTCCCGTGTCATCTTCTTGGTTCTTCAACGGCTGTTTAACCAACTCTCTATATTAAAATCTCTCAGTTCACTTAACTAGTATACTTTCTGTTTTCCAGACAGAGTCCAAGCTATGAAACGTGGCCATCGTCACCATGTGTGGGGAATGTGAAAGGTACAGAATCAGACACTAAAGGGGACAGCCTGCTCTGACACACAGCTCCCACGGCGTCGTCATACGGTACGCTCAGGAGGAGCAAGACCTCAGTGGGGGGAGGGGCTCTGCTGGGGGAAACACCACGTGCCAGTTGGGGTACAAGGGGGCCACAGAGGCAGTCACAGCCCATGTCCTCTCCTCGACTGGGACCCTCACTTACCTCCGAGAGAAAGTAAAACCATGAATGATCAAAAACAGGAGGTGGGATCCGCGAGTTGGTGTCGGCGATCTTTTTGATTTGGTACGGCAGTCTCAGCACCATCTCTGTCAGAAGCTGAGTATAGGCCTCAAATACATCAGCAGCATGGCCCTGGAGAAGAATGTGTGTGGAAGAGCCATGATCGAGACTCTTCCGTGACCACAGCCAGGAGAAAGGCTGGTCTCCTGCTCAGTAGGAACACATTACGACGGAGACAGTAAATGGCGCCCTCCAAAGCTGGAGCCGTCACTGACTGACAGTTTAGTTCACAAACCCAGGAAGACCCTGGGCTCTGGGGGCAATTCCATCACACGCAGAGCTTATAGTGGTGACAGATCTCACCACTCTTAAAAGTTCTAACATTTCACTCTGGTTTTTGACACTGGACTGACTTTACTCTGCTTACACAAAAATCAGAGCTAGAACAGGAGAAAATTGAAGAAAGAGTAAAGGAAGAGGATGTCTGACTTTCTATGAGAGATGTATCCCATTCCCTAGAACCAAAGCTTTCCATGGTGATCATATTTCTGTAAGAAACAGTGTGTCGAGGATCACTGGGAGATTCATGGACACGGGGAACCACAGCTACCCTGCAAACCGTGTGCGCCCCAAAAGCGCCTGCCAGAGCCAGTGTGCCGTGCAGTCAGTCCCCAGCTGTTACCAGATCTGCGTCAAACACCGGAAGTGTGAAGAGGAATAAAACAGGGTCGTGATGTGAGCCTGGAGGGAAGACCCCACATGTGTGGTCAGGGTGCTCTGGGACCCAGGGAAAGGCTCAGACTGGAGAGTGGCAGAGTGTATGCTGTGGAAGGACCCAGTGTGTGACCTGCGTCTTAAAAAGTGAACAGTGAATGTCGCTCAGTCGTGTCCGACTCTTTGTGGCCCCATGGACCACACAGTCCATGGAATTCTCCAGGCCAGAATACTGGAGTGGGTAGCCGCTCCCTTCTCCAGAGGATCTTCCCAACCAAGGGATCAAACTCAGGTCCCCCGCTTTGCGGGTGGATTCTTTACCAGCTGAGCCACCAGGGAAGCCCAAGAATACTGGAGTGGGCAGCCTCTCCCTTCTCCAGGGGGTCTTCCCGACTCAGGTATCGAACCGACGTCTCTTGCATGGCAGGCAGATTCTTTACCACTTGAGCCACCAAGGAATCCCCTGGAACTGACGGGGGACAGAAGGAACGCAGAAGGAGAGGAGAGAACTTCAGAAGGGCATATACCCTGGGGGGAGGCACAGAAGTCAGCAGCGCCACATGCGGGACTGTTGTAGATGATAGAGTCAAGCAGATAGCTGGATCCACCAAGAACTTTTGGCCAAAGAGCCATGGAAAACCACCCAAGGGTTATACAGAAAGAGAAGGACAGGCTCAGGTTCACATTTTCTGTTCTGTTTTACTTCCATATTCTTTAAAGCGGTTCTGAGCACGCAGTGAGCAGCACACCCAGCCCAGGCCATCCTGCTCTGCTACGTGGACTTCAGTGGGACAGAAATGGGGATGATAATTAACATCTCCCGAACTCTGGGATGTGCTGGGCACTGTGCTCTCCAAACATCCGAGGCCCCCAACAGCTCTATGAAGCGGATCCTCTGGGTGTGCTCACCCTCCAGAAGTATAAACTGAGGCTTGCTAAAAGTCAGACAGGACTTCTGGAAGCTTCACGGTGGTGAGTGGGAACGCGTGTTCCCAGCGATGTATTCCCAGACTCGTCCGACCAGAAAAAGCCCATCTTCTAAACCAGAGTGCTAAAGGCCCTCTGGTGACAGCAGGGGGAGCAAGGCACATCCTTGGCTCCTTTGGCGCTACTCTGGGGGAGTGATGACACGAAGCCTGGGGGAGGGAAAGGAGAGGCTCCCTGCCCGGGGAAGGCCCTCACCTTCACATACTGGCGGAGGAAGAACGGGCTCATGTCAGGCGGGGACGACGTGGTGTGTGGTTTCAGCAACTGGCTGGTGGCCACAGGCTCCTCGTCGCTCTGCTGGCTCTTCCAGTGCTCCAGCAGGGACTTGAGCACGTGCAGGCAGTAGTCCACAGCCCCAGAGCTCAGCAGGGCGGCGGCCGTGGCGCTCGAGATGAGGGAAGACGACTGCGGGAAAGCGGGGACAAGGTGAGAACGGCTGGCAGCCCGGCGTGCAGTCCAGCTGAGCCTGCGAGCAGGAAACGCACTCCTGGCAGCCTGAGAACCAGCTGTCATGAGTGTGAGTCCATCTCTTAATTTAAAAGCCTCCCAACGAGCTCAAACGCTTCCCCAACTCTTCCGCACAACAGCATGGTAAGAGCAAATAAAGACACACCAGGTCCCAAACCTAATCTCCCAACACGCAGGTGCCAGAGGCCACGGAGGCAAGAGTCAGCTAACCCTTCCACCTGGAGGGGGGTTTTCTCTTTCTCCTTGGGCATCCAGAAAAGAAGCCTAGTTATTTTAAGAAGAGAGGAAAACTTTCCACCATAGGCATTTCTCTGCAACCCCACCCTCCCAGTAGGGGCTCTTCCCACAGAACTACCTTCCAAAGGAGATGGGGTGAGTGATCACACAAATGAAAAGGCAGGGGAAAAGCTACTGTAAATAAAACCATTAGGAGAGCCTTGCAAATCCCAGCAGCCCCCACAGTTCATAAGCTCATTAAGATTGGATGCAGTTCAGCCTCCATTTCTACCTTCTCTGCTTTGTGTTAATCTCCTTTCCACCACGCACGCACTGCTTTCTCTCTGCTTTATTACCATACCTTATAGCAACATACAGCAGGGGAATCCTCTTAGCCACTCTGCAGCTTGCAGAACAGTCTCCTGCTTTTCAATAATGGAACTTCCAAACCCTTTAACCCCCTCCAATGGCGGGATTGTTGGAAAAGATCAGAGCTTGGAAGGGATTCTGAAAAAGGTGGAAGCCTTCTCCTAAAGAGGTGGCAGCTTAGACTCTTACTCCTCCCGAGCGCCAACAGCCTCACTCGGTGAGAGAGGTTCTGTCGCCTCTGCCCGCTGCCCTGGTGCCAAACGCACAACCCCCTTTGCTTCCCCACAGCTGTCAGCCCGGGGCAACACACCTCGCAGACGGAAGCCTTGGATCCGGACTTGGTCCTGGACATGAAGACGCTCAACAGCCGCATCAGCACCAGGTGCACCTCGTTCAGGGCGCTGCGCTCGCTCTTCCTAGAGACGTCCTGCAGCGGGGAGCCAGGGGGCCACGCTGGTGTTGACCCCGAGGCATCTTCGCCACGAGACCCCCTCACTCTTATCAACGCTGAATGGTTCTCACATGGAATCACGGACCAAACAAGCTCCAATGCACCTGCGGTCTATGCACCTGGACACTAGAGCCTGACACACCTAGGAGCTGCTGCTGCTGCTAAGTCGCTTCAGTCGTGTCCAACTCTGTGTGACTCCATAGACACCAGCCCACCAGCTCCCCCATCCCTGGGATTCTCCAGGCAAGAACACTGGAGTGGGTTGCTATTTCCTTCTCCAATGCATGAAAGTGAAAAGTGAAAGGGAAGTCCCTCAGTCGAGTCCGACTCTTCGCGACCCCATGGACTGCAGCCCACCAGGCTCCTCCATCCATGGGATTTTCCAGGCAAGAGCACTGGAGTGGGGTGCCACTACCTGAGGCCAAGATACAAACAACCCATTTATCATTTTCACCTCGTGGAGCTACAAAAGAGCCACAAGGGCAGTGACCTGGTCTTGCTCCTCATTTATAGCCAGATCCAAAGTATGCCTGGGCCAAAGTACACACGGACAACATTTCTAATGGACCTGCCTCAGTGGAGAGTCACCCCCTGTGACTCAGTGACGTCTCAGAGAGGAAGCAAAAAACCTGATCTCAGTTACTGCTCCGCACACAATGACGCTCAAATGTCACCTTCTTGTCCATGCCCAGCTCGGCAATCAGCTGGGAGAGCAGGTTGTCCAGGGCCCCCTTGTCTTTCTCGTCTTCCCCATCCAGATCTGTAGTGAGCATCAGAATGACCTGCAGGTCAACAGAGAGGCAAAACGTGAAAGCCAATTCCCTGAAGAGCAACAACTCTAAACACTAAGTGTTTCACACGAAATCCCAATCCTCCTGCCTGCCCTGTCAACTGGAACTACAGCCCATAGAAAGGTTCAAAATCCTAAAGTAACCAAGGTGAAGGGTCCAGAGTCAGAGAAATCAAATGATGGTATATGCTACCCTTGGCAACGCAGAAAACGTTCTGCAAGAAGTCCGCACAACTGACTGACTAACCGACATTCCATCCAAGTGGCTTAAGATACAGCACTGCGCTGTGCTGAAGAACAATTCGGCCTCAGAGGAAGGCAGCTAGCAGACCTCGCTCTATCACTAACATTAAGAAAGAGACACTAGATAGACACTCAAGACTCTCTGGAGCAGACTTTTGTTCCTTGCTCTGTCAGTAACTAGCTGGGTGGCTGCAGACATTATTTTTAATTCTCTGATCCTTGGTCTTCTCATTTATAAAATGAAGGACTGTAACCTGCAATTCAAAATTATATTCCATTATTCTATGACCTAATACGAAACAAAGCCTCTCAGAGGCTCAGCGGGAGAAGTGTGAGCCTGCTAAAGGATGCCCACCTGTGATGTGACAGACCCAGGTGAATGCGGGGTACCTGCATGTACGGGATGGCCCGGACTCCTCCGACACTTCGTAACTGGGGCAGAGTTTGCAGCAGTCTCTCCAACAGCATCAGACGGACCATGTGCAGCCTAAAAGACCAGGGAAGATACACAAAACATGAGCTAATACACAAACACTAGCCAGCTGAATATAGTTCTTTCTTCCTGCCAGCAAGGTAAACAAAGAACCTACTTCTTAGGAACAATCCTAGCATTTAAGACAAGCCTTTGGAATACTATTAATAGCAACTCAGAAGGAAAAAAATCTCACTTTGCTAGAGTGGAGCCAAACTGTTTCAAGATATAACTGATGGTACTGAAAACTTACTTACAGGAAAGATAAAAACTATCGCTCAAGCAATTGGGTCCTTGTTGTTCTCACTACTCAAGCCTTCAAAAGTAGGCTTTATGGCTGTTTTCACATGTGGCCCTTTTCTGCCTCCAGGCATTATTTCCTGGAACCCTCCCATCTATACGTTTCATGTCAGTCAGTTGCACAGCGACCCAGCCCTTTCCTCTTGCTTCCCAAGTCATTAGGAAGGCTAGTCACTGCTCTGCCCTCTCACAGCGTAGCCATCCTTTTTCCTAGTGTAAAATTCAATCTCAACATCAATACAAGAAACATGAGCCCTTCCACATACACAGCTGGCCACTACCTTGCCTTCTTCGTCAGCCGATACAGACCTGGGCTTCTGCAGTAAATGTGTGTGTCTGCACCTCCAGTGAACACGCCAATTCAAGAGGACCAATATGGGGCTGTCCTGGTGGTCCAGTTGCTAAGAATTCACCTTGTACTGCGGGCCACAGCAGCGTGGTCCCTCGTCTGGGAAGACCCCATATGCTGTGTGGCAACTAAGCTCAAGCACTCCAACCACTGAGCCCACGAGGCCTGCGCTTGGCAACAAGAGAAGCCACCCCGTGAGAAGCCAGCATGCCACAGCTGAAGCGCGGGCCCCACTGGCCACGACCAGAGAGGACTCATGGACAGCAGCGAAGACCCAGCTCAGCCGGAAACAGACAGATCCTTGAAGAGGGAAGAGGACCACCACGGAAATTAATCAAGGGGTTGTGAACAAGCTGGGTGGCAGCCTCACCTAACACAATCTTACACAGACCAACAGTGCATTTGCTGAATCAATTAATGGATTTACTCTCATAATTAATAAACCAATTTGCTTCATTTTACTTTACGGACTGTGCCTAAGAAGCCACATGCCTACATTTTTTTTTAAGTGTGATTATCATGTACTACATATCATAATAGGTATCCAGAATATTTTCAAAACAATAAAAGCCTGAATAAAAATAGAGTCTTGAATTATAAATGGCAATCATCCTAAAAAGAACTTGAAAGAATGAGCTAAACGACCCTCAGAATACAGTAATACACAAAAGCCCGTGCATGCATCTTCGAATAATTCGACCAGCTTGGTGGGGACGACAAATGAATAAAAACTGCTGAGGAATCAATGAGGTACCAGTGACAAAAGATGGGATGACGGCAACAGCTCAGTATTTTTAGGATGCAGCATACAAGTTTTGAGACAGGTTAAAATCCTCAGGTTTGGAAAGTGTGCATGTAAATATACACATAAAGGAAAAAGTCAACGTAAGGAGCAGAGTCTTGACCTGGACCAAGACCATGCCAGACTACTGACTTTTCAAACTCTTAAGATAGAGTGTTCTCAAGGAAAAAAATTACACACTGTACCAAAAATTACAATTTCCTCCTCACATCTTAAAGTAAAAGCAATTCAGTTATTATATTATTTTAAAAACTGACTTAACAATTCCTTAATTAACTTATTCATGAAAAGTAACGTTAATTTAAAACAACTTTAGCAAATTCCATTAGCAATATGGAGAGGTTACCTAAATTGACCTTCTAGCTAAAAGTAACTGAAAACAGTAAAAATATGTAACATCATTTTAGAAGTGATGAGTCTCAAGAAATTTCAAATGATCACAATTACACAGTATATTCCCCAGCCACAGTAAATTAAACTATACATCAATAACCAAAAAATAATTAGAAAATCCTCAAATGTTTGGAAATTCAGCAACATATTTCTAAATACCCCATGGATCAAAACTTTAATAACAAAAGAATTTTGAAACCATTTTGAACCGAATACCAATGAAAATACAACATATCAAAATATGTGGGCTCCTGTCTAATATTTAAAGGGAATTTTAGAAAGAAGTATATAACTTCAAATAAATATAGAAAAATAAAGGTTAAAAATGGATGATTTAACCATCTTAAAAAGCTAAAAAAAAAAAAAAGGAAAATTAACCCACCACCAAAAATAAGATAATGAAACAAAAAAGCTAGTAAGAGAAAAAGGAAACAATAAAGAGTATAAATGAAACAGAAAGCAAGTATACAAAAGAGGACAATCTAAGCCAAAAACCTAAGAAAAACTGGTTCTTTATAAAGTTGGTAGTTTCTAGCAAGACTGACTTTTGGGGGAAAAAATGTTACCAATGCTAAAATGAAAAAAAGGGGTATCATCACAATTCCTAAAGGCATTAAAAGGATGATAAAATATATTATGAACAACTTCATGACAATAAAACAAACAAATTCCTTGAAATGCACAACATACAAAAATTGACAAAAATGAATCTGCAGGTAAGTCTTCTCTTAAAGGAAGTCTAGACCCAGACGATTCCACAGATCAAGTTTTCTAAGAATTTACAGAGGAAATAAAACCAATCTTATACAACCTTTTGTAGAGAACAGAGAAGGGGAAACACATCCTCACTCACTTTACGAGGCCAGAATAACATGAATATCGACACCTGACAAAAATGTTCCAAAGAAGAAAAAGTATAGGCCTAAATAAAACATTGGCAACTCAAATCCAGTGATACAAAGGATAAGACACCATGAGTAGGTGTCCCCAGAAGGTTGGTTTAATAATGGAAAATATCAGTTACTGTAATTTACAACCTTAAAAAGAATAAAGGAGAAAAGACATATAATCAACTAAGTGCAACAAAAGCAGCTGGAAGGCTCCAAAAACCAATTCAAGATAAACCTGTTGCTGTTCAGTCAACTAAGCTGTATCTGACTCTCTGTGACCCCAAGGACTGCAACACGGCAGGCTTCCCTGTCCTTCACTATCTCCAACATAAAATATCTCCCAGCAAACTAGAAACAAAATTTGATAGAGAGTATCATAGAAAACCCTCCAGGTAACATCATACTTAACGGTAAAATGGTAAACCTTTTCTCCTGTGTCTGGGAATGAGATAAGGTTTTCCACATCACCACTTCTGTCCGACCCAAAACAATAAAGCAAGAAAAGGCAATTAAAAGGTATAAAGATTGGAGAGAAAAAAGTTAAATGTCATTATTTACAGAAGACAGGATTATTCATGCAGAATTTGTGATAAGAATTAATCTAATAACCAAACTCATAATTAGGATTAGTCTAATTATCAAAATCTATAATTAGAATTTAAGTGAATTTAGAAAGATCACTGAATACAAAATTAAAATAAAAGCAATAAAGACGTTACCAGCAATGAAGAAATTATTAGGTCGGGGGTGAGTGAAGACAAAAATCCAGAAGGATAAGCAGAGCCCTGGCACTGATTTTAGGACATCTGAAAAGCTGAGGCTACGATGCTCTGAAAGCAATCTGGGCCCCAGGCTGCTAGGACCTTACAAGGCATCTGGAGTAGGGAGGACAGCCAGAGTCTGCCCCACATGGGGAGGGCCCTCCATGAGAACCTCAGGGAGGAGCCACAGAAGAAGAGACCTGAGTCAAAAGTAACAGAAACAGACCACTTCTCCCAGGAGCCTGTGAGAAAAGTTAGCTGACTCAAATCTTGACACTGACAGAAAAGTAGGAAAAAAGCATTGAAATACAGTCCCGTTTATTTTTTCCTTTTAGTTAATACTTTTTGTGTCCTATTTATGAAATCTTTGCCAACCATCAGCTATGAAGACATTTTGTCTTCTGAAACCAGTAAGTTTCCTGTGGTGACCTAGA
Organism: Oryx dammah; assembly: GCF_014754425.2. NCBI lineage: Eukaryota > Metazoa > Chordata > Mammalia > Artiodactyla > Bovidae > Oryx > Oryx dammah. Next base: position 2,615,605 of record NW_024070211.1, read on the forward strand.
TGCATGAGATTTGGGGAGAGGGTTCAAGAGGGAGGAGATGTATGGGTATAACAGACTCATTTCATTGCACAGCGGAAACTAACACAGCATTGTAAAGCAGCTAGACCACAATAAAAACAAACAATAAGTGAAAAAATAAAACCAGGGAAGCGTTATCTTTTGCAGTTAAATCCAGAGTGCAACTGATTTTTCCTTATGATCAGGTCATAAAACGAAAAAGACTCATTTTATTCCAGATTAATTTCCAGCCAGGCCACTGCCACTGACTGAAAGACCACCCTCTCCTCCACGGCACAGAAGAGCCACCTGCGTCCTGAGTCAGGTGACCATGTATGTGTGAGTCCGTTTCTGAACTCTAGTCTGTTTCACTAATCTATTTTGTCTATCCTTGAACCAAAATCCCACTCTTACTGAACGCAGCTTTACAAGAAGCTATTTCAAATCCTGAAAGATGATGTTGTGAAAGTGCTGCACTCAACATGCCAGCAAATTTGGAAAACTCAGCAGTGGCCACAGGACTGGAAAAGGTCAGTTTTCATTCCAATCCCAAAGAAAGGCAATGCCAAAAAATACTCAAGCTACCGCACAATCGCACTCATCTCACATGCTAGTAAAGTAATGCTCAAAATGCTCCAAGCCAGGCTTCAGCAATACGTGAACCGTGAAATTCCAGATGTTCAAGCTGCTTTTAGAAAAGGCAGAGGAACCAGAGATCAAATTGCCAACAACTGCTGGATCATGGAAAAAGCAAGAGAGTTCCAGGAAAACATCAATTTCTGCTTTCTTGACTATGCCAAAGCCTTTGACTGTGTGGATCACAATAAACTGTGGAAAATTCTGAAAAAGATGGGAATACCAGACCATCTGACCTGCCTCCTGAGAAACCTATATGCAGATCAGGAAGCAACAGTTAGAACTGGACATGGAACAACAGACTGGTTCCAAATAGGAAAAGGAGTCCGTCAAGGCTGTATATTGTCACCCTGCTTATTTAACTTATATGCAGAGTACATCATGAGAAACGCTGGACTGGAAGAAACACAAGCTGAAATCAAGATTGCCGTGAGAAATATCAATAACCTCAGATATGCAGATGACACCACCCTTAGGGCAGAAAGTGAAGAGGAACTCAAAAGCCTCTTGATGAAAGTGAAAGAGGAGAGTGAAAAAGTTGGCTTAAAGCTCAACATTCAGAAAACGAAGATCATGGCATCTGGTCCCATCACTTCATGGGAAATAGATGGGCAAACAGTGGAAACAGTGTCAGACTTTATTTTGGGGGGCTCCAAAATCATTGCAGATGGTGACTGCAGCCATGAAATTAAAAGACGCTTACTCCTTGGAAGAAAAGTTATGACCAACCTAGATAGCATATTCAAAAGCAGAGACATTACTTTGCCGACTAAGGTCCGTCTAGTCAAGGCTGTGGTTTTTCCAATGGTCATGTATGGATGTGAGACTTGGACTGTGAAGAAGGCTGAGCGCTGAAGAATTGATGCTTTTGAACTGTGGTGTTGGAGAAGACTCTTGAGAGTCCCTTGGACTGCAAGGAGATCCAACCAGTCCATTCTGAAGGAGATCAACCCTGAGATTCCTTTGGAAGGAATGATGCTAAAGCTGAAACTTCGGTACTTTGGCCACCTCATGAGAAGAGTTGACTCATTGGAAAAGACTCTGATGCTGGGAGGGATTGGGGGCAGGAGGAGAAGGGGATGACAGAGGATGAGATGGCTGGATGGCATCACCGACTTGATGGACGTGAGTCTGAGTGAACTCTGGGAGTTGGTGATGGACAGGGAGGCCTGGCATGCTGCAATTCATAGGGTCACAGAGAGTCGGATAAGACTGAGCGACTGAACTGAATGGTTGTGCAGTCCTCATAATCCTGTGGGTATTCTGATACTGCCTTGGTAGACCTTACTTAGTCTTTTACTCTTTCAAATAAACTTTAGAATCAGCTTGTCAATTCTTACACATACAATAAAGCCAGCTGAGATTTTTGACTGGGATTATACTGAACCTGTATCAATTTAGAGACAATTGTTATCTTTATACAATGAATCTTTCTATCCATAAATATAGTATATCCGCTCATTTATTTTCTCTCAACTAGTTTTCATAGTTTTCAATGCAGAAGTCTTATATATTTTCTACAAGAAGATACAGCTCTTGTTAACTGTAGTTTCGGGTTAAGTATGCATATTGAAATGATTAGCACAACTATTACAAGACTGGAAACTGAGCGAACAACTTCCAGACTTGGAGAGGTGGGGAGACGGGGCTGGAGAGCAAATTAACCGGAAGAGGGCTACACAGACCGCAGAGAGACACAGAAACAAGCACAAAACAAACACAAATCGATCAGTGACTAACAGTAGTTAAAAGCAAACTTCCCGGTTCAAAAGTTAAGCAATGATAAAAAGCAACAATATAAGCAACGATAAAAAGCAACAATAAACTAGATTTAAAATATTTCAAAGAAACGAACTTCAAAGAACAAAAAATCACAAAGATCACACTATCGAACACATGTAATCAACCTAGAAATCACATTAAGAGGAAAACCGAAGGTAAACAGAAAATGCCTTTTAGGTGAAGTAGTTAAAAAACAAATCCCAGAAAACAAGCAATCCAATCGAAAAGTGGGCAGAAGACCTAAACAGACACTTCTTCAAAGAATACACATGGCTAGATACACGGAAAGATGCTCAACATCACTCCTTATCAGAGAAATGCATATCAAAACCACAATGAGCTACCACCTCACACCAGTCAGAACGGCCCTCATCAAAAAAATCTACAAACAGTAAATGCTGGAGAGGATGTGGAGAAAAGGGAACTCTCCCGCACTGTTGGTGGGAATGTAAATTGACACAGCCATTGTGGAAGACAGCATGGAGACTCCTTAAAAAAGCAAGAATCCTACCACCATACAACACAGTAACCCCACTATGAGGCATACACCCTGCGAAAACCCTAACTGAAAAAGACACACGCATCCCAGTGTTCAGTGCAGCACGGTTTACAGCAGCTAGGACTCGGACGCAACCTAGACGCCCAGTGGCAGATGAACAGATGAAGCAGCTGTGGTACGGATACACAGTGGAGAATCACTCAGCCATAAAAATAAACGCAACTGAGTCAGCTTTAATGAGGTGGATGAACCTAGAGCCTCATACAGAGTGAAGTCAGTCAAAAAGACAAACATCACCTATTAACACATATATATGGAATCCAGAAAGACAGTACTCATGAACCTACTTGCAGGGCAGCGATGGAGACGCAGACAGAGGAGAGACTGGTGGACGCAGGGGTGGGGGTGGGGGAGAGGGTGGGGCGGATGGAGAGCAACATGGAGACATGCACACCACCATATGGCCAACAGCCAGCCAGGGGGAATCTGCTGTGGGACTCAGGGAACTCACACTGGGGCTCTACAACAGCCTCGAGGGCTGGGATGGGGTTAACCCCAGTTAAGCACCAGAGGTCATCGTCCCCAAAGGGGTGCTGCAGGAGTTAAGTGGAAGCGCAGGATACAGGGAGGAGAGCAGATGCTCTCTGATGCCCTCTCAAAACGTCTCCAACACCTGACTGCTTCAGTTACGTCTTTTCCTGATAGAAATCATTCAGTTCAAAATACTGATTCCTGCACTAACGTGGTAACTACGGGCGGCAAGGAAAGGTGACAAACATTGTATCACAGTGTGTGCGCTCAGTTGTATCCAACTCTTTGCAAACCCACGGACTGCAGCCAGCCGGGCTCCCCTGTCTGTCCCTGCAGCTCTCCGGACAAGACTGCTGGAGCTGGTCGCCATGCCCTCCTCCGGGAGGCCTTCCTCACCCAGAGGCCACACCGCATCTCCTGCGCCTCTTGCACTGGCAGGCGGATTCTTTACCGCGAGTGCCACCTGGGGATATTCTTGGGGTTTTTCTCTTCCTTCTCTTCTATTTCTCTAATCTCCTCTTGGTGAATACATTCACTCCACCAATCCAGTACCAAATACCACCAAAATTTTCTAAAGCGGCTGGACTAGGAATACTATGGATTACTTTCAAATTGCCAAATGCCTCACCAGGGATATTTCTAGACGTAAACTGACATTTGCTGTCTTAATTCTCTATTACCTAACACACTGAACAAAGAGTTACTGCTAGTATTACTTCACACCTGTCACTGTTGAGCCTAGAACAGTGCCATTTATAAGGAGAATGCTACAAGATGAGTCTGTGGTTAATGATGAAAGAAGAAAGACTTGAGTAAGGAGGACACATGGTTTTATGACAATCACTTTAAGGGATACAGGCTCGCCTTATGAGCAAAACCACGTTATACTTTCTCTGCAACTGACTTGATACAATTGCCGTCAGGACCAGGAGACAGACCTAGAATGCTTCTTACCATTTTTAAACTGTTTCTGAGTCCATAACCTTTACATTTCAAAAGAAAGACACTACTCTCAGCTCTCCACCTCCAGCAACTGAGGCATCATCCTAACCCGCAAACGCCCCCCAGGAAAGTCCCCTGCATGCTGGTGGCCCGGCCCTGACCTGTTGCTAGCATGGACATCTGCTTCCCCTTCCCCTTCTCCTTCGCCCTCGGAGCCGTCTCCTTCCTGGTGCCCGGTGGTGGTGCTGATGGCACCAGTGCTTGAACTGACGCTTCCTGGTCCAGCTGGATGCCCCTCTGCCGTGGCATCACCATAGGCACTGCTCCGGCCAGACACTAGAGGGAAATGGTTTAAAAACAGCTAATCAACTCGCAGAGCCTGGTGAAATCCAATGCATTCCAAAGCTATCTGACTGGTAGCTTAGAAAAATGTTTTCTTTTATGTGAAGCTCAATAAGGACTGAATTCACGATTTCGGCCCCACGACACTTGATGACTAAAATGCCTTTCTGGGCACCCAAAGACTGTAAGACCCACCCACAAGGCTAACCTTAGCCTCAGCTGCTGACTCATCCCCATCTCATATTCCAGAGGCAGCATGTGCTGGTCTGGGGCTCTAGAAAATTATCAACTACTCTGTATCTCTTTTGCAAAAACAAGCTCATACCCAATGTTTAAACAAAGACTGATTTTCTGAGGTCAAACCAAAACGGCTGCCATGCTTCCTCATGTTAGAGCCCCGCCCCCACCAGCCAGCACAGATGGCCTGCTCTATTAATACACCAGACTGTGAACAGCAGGACTGCCCCAAATCTCTCCCCACAAAGACAGAAGCAAAGACCACAGCGTGACTGATTTCAGAGTCACACCACAGCTGTCTCAGATGAACCAGGATTTGGAATTACGTACATCATTTCTTTCTTCCACTAACAGATTATTAAACTTCCCTCTGCTGAAACCAACCCCAGGACCCAGGCAGGAATTCCTACTTTGTCCCCACCCTCTGCCCAAGGTCAGGACCTCCAGCCACATTACCACTGTGCTCGCCAGCCACTGAGTCCACGGCACTGCCCCCGCTCTCCGAGCCCACACTGCCCCCGTGGTCGGCAGGGGAGGTCCGCAGGGTGGAGCCGTCCGTCGCGGCCGTGCTGCCCTCGTCGTCCGAGGCTGGAGCTGAGAGAGTAACGAGAGCTGTTACAGGGAAAACCTCTTCTCAGGGCGAAGGCAGCAAACCACACAGCGTGGTGGACACAATGCAGTTTAGACATCCTGTCGTCCGAGGAAAAGGGAAAGATCCGCTTTGCTGGTTAATCACTGACAGAAACAGACACTCTACATGGCGCACTGCACACAGTACTCAGAAGTGAAAACCCAGTTCAATGGGCATTTCCTTCGCTGCTACGCCACAGTGCAAGTGAAACAGTGCAGACTCAAGAATCCGTGACATGGGCAGTTTTCTGGCTAAAATGCTTCACGGTCACCACAGCCTATGTGGGACTGACACCTGCTGAGATCAGAGACTAGCCAGCACCATTCAAAAGCATAGATTCTGAATTTTCAGGAGATCTGTTTCGTAATCAATTTACGCTAATGCTAGGAAATCACTCATCATGAGCTCTTCAATCAACCCTGGTTGTTTTTTTGTTTAATCAGATGGTCCAGAGGGGAGCTCACTGAGAAATTTCAAACTTCCTCATCAGATGCTAATAATGAAGCAAGGAAATTCCCCAGAGACAGCCACAGCATCCAGGATCAGGGCGGAGCTGAGACAGGAGGAAAATGCTGGATGAGATACACGGGGGAGGAAAGCCAAGACAGCCAGAGAGCACAGCACGAACACAACCGCGCCACCCAGCAGCGGCCGCCAAGCCTGAGACGACAGCAACTCGAGAGGCCTAAGGGGAGCAGCGAGCCATGGCAGCAGGCGAGGAGACAGCCAGTTTCTCCCTTTCTCAACTACGGAGGTAAGACGCCAAAGCCAGAAAGGAAAACAAACAAATGCACACAGGGACGCGTGAGTCTGAGGATTCTCAATCAACCCTTAGATCACTCAGGGGCTGACTTTCCAGGAGACTGCTCAGATGCTCCACCCTCCTCTATTCGGTCCAACTCTCCACTCAGGATGTTGGTTTTTTTTTTTTAATCAAATTAGGAAAGACACTGAAAATAAACACAAAATGAAGTCTGAAGATTTCCTATGCGTTTGAATTGTGCATAAAAACCCTACCCCCCGAGCTCAGATCCCTGGCGGTGACCCACGCTGACCTGAAGCGTTCACTCCGCTTCTTGTAGCAGATTAAGAGAAAGAAGTTAAAAGGTATGCACTCTTGTTTCTTGTCTCCCTTTTAATCTTGTCTAAGATGTTAGAACTCTGGTGAAGAAGCCTGAAAGCTGTGATTTCAGCCCTAAAGCTGGTTAACCTGCAAGCTGCTCTCTTGGCCTTTCTGGGGGAATCAGCTGAAGCCAGGCAGCATGCAAAGTGGAGGAAAGCGGAGCCATAACGTCTTTGCCGAGCTGCAGCGCTGGGCCTTCCGCACCCGCATTTCTAAAGCCAAGGCAGAAGCAGGAAGTCCAGAATGGCCTGTCAAAGCAGCTGCCCGTGACACTCTCACAGCACTGGAGACGAGGCCCGAGGGTCCTGGGGCCCTGAGCCGCGCTCCTTGCTGCGGACAGTTACCTGATGCTGTGGTGTCAGAGAGGGTTCCTGCGTCCAGAGAGGAAGAGCTGGGTGCCTGGCCGGACAGCCCCAGGCTCTGCAGGCCCAGGGCACTGCTGCTGCTGCCTGGGAAACGAGTGGAGAGTGAGCACGGCGTCCCCGCCAGACCCCATCCACAGTGCCGCCTCAGCCGCCTGCCGCCCTCAGAGCCTACACTCACCAGCGTGTGACCCTCTCTGGCCTAAAGGAAGCTACTTAACAGCCACTGCTGTCCACCCACCAAATCCAGTTATAGAGATGGTGGGAGCCTCCTTCGGCTCAGGCAGGACACAGGCTGGAGGAATCCATCCAGCTCAGGAAGAAGCAAGCCTGAAGACCAAACCACCAGCACCATGATGAGATCAGCCCCGACACTGGGAAGCCCGGCTCAGTCCCTCTCACTCTCCACCTGGGTCTCTGCACAGCTCTCGCCCAGATCACCCTCTCCCCATGTCGGGGAACAAGCTGAGTCCGCCGGTCATCAGTAGCTGCCACACCCCCCTTCCTGCGCAAGGCCACGGGGCCGCTGTGCTCCTAACACTGCCTTCTACCTTGCTGGTCCTGCTGCAGGCTCAGGGCAATGGCTAGTTCAACCATGGTCTCGTCGTCTGCGTCAGGCGGGATGTCCAGCATGGGGGGGAAGCCCTCTGCACCTGCCAGCAGGGCCTCCAGGGGAGAGGGGTTGCCATTGGTGACGTTCTCCGCTGTCTCCAGGACCATCGACTCAGACTGCAGAGAGAGAGCTCTGTCAGTGACCCGTGGCCACAGGAGCGTGTGGAAGCCCCCCGAGTGAGGGCTGGAGGAGTGTGCTGAGGCTCCTCCTCCCTGCCTGCTGCCAGACTCACCACCATCTCGAAATCTCCGTGGTCCACCTCACTCTGCTCCTGGCTCTCCTGACGGATGTGACCACCGTTTGGGATCCCCGACGACTGCATTTTCTCATCGGCGTCATCGTCGTCGTCATCATCCTTGTCTCCTGAGTCAGAGAAACCCCCGTCACCTGACGGCGCTTGCTGGATCCTCCCCCGGGACGTGAGAGGACAAGCTACAGAGCAAACAAAAGCCAAGACAAGCTGCCAGCCAGCACCCTGTGCCTCAAGGGTGAATTCCGGGGGGCCAGATCTGGCCTTGTCCTCTCGCTTCCTGGACCCGGCAGGATCGGGACGCGGGGGCTGGCAGTGACAGCTGGCCCCACTTAGGATAAGTCTTTTCTGGCAGATGAAGGAAAACCAAAAAACCTTGGATTCCATAAAGCAGAAAAATCTAAGACCAGCAGACCCCAAGAGATCCCAACACCCCTCAGGAGTCCTTGGGCAAGACAGGGAAAATACTGCAATTGAGATTGCTTATCTGCTATCGGTCATGGCAGCTTGGGCGTGTTATTTTACTTTTTTCCTCCCCAGAAACAATTGCGTCCGTGAGGTTTTCACACTACATAATTATTATGAGAAGAGTCAACTGAACTGCGAAACCACTGGATGGAATGAGGACAGCACTAGCCCGACCAGCTTCGGTGCAGAGGGGAGAGGCGGCCTGAAAACGGAGACGGCTAGGTTGGACTCCTAACTGTCAGAAGAGGGTGGAGACCTCGCCTTCTGCTTGATGGGCTGAACACACATGTGGATGCGGCCTTAACTGGAAACAAACTGTTGCTGGATGCGAGATTCTCCTCAGAGAAAAGATGCACACCTCGCTGCCTGACGCAAGACTTATTAAGGTGAGTGGCATTCACGGGGCGCTATCTGAAGGTCGTGAAGCTGCATGAGCGCCTCCAGACCTGCACTGCGCCAGGAGCAGCCACAGCCCCGAGCTGCAACGGGGCAGCCCCGGGGAAAGGGGTGCTGCTGTGCACAGCACACACCAGATGCTCCGAACTCTGCCAAACACTTGTTTCAGGGACGGAGGATGTTCTTCCACCACTGATTCTTTAGATTAACTGCATGTTAAAATGATATTTTTTAACACTGGATTATCAGTAAGTTCATGTCACGTATTTCTTTTTACTCTTTATCAAGTGGCTAATAGAAAACCTTAAACTACCTATGTGACTCTCACTGGAGTTTTACTCCTGAGCCAAACCAAGTAACCAGAGTTACACAAGATACCAAGGCTACGATTCGGACAATTTTTAGAACTGCTTTTACTAAAATGTTAAATGTATGTCCTTGACTTGTATCCAACTGTATCAAGAAGGAACTTTCTTGTGAAATTTACCTTCAATCTTACTGGAGGTAAGACCATTGAGCATAGGCAACAAAATGGACCCTTAACTAAGAGCATTCATACCAGGAAATTTTTCAGTTCCTGAAAAATGGAGGGTTTTTTTAGTCACTATGATTTTTGAACTGTTCTCGTTTTTTCTATGGCTTTTTAGAAGCTTTCTGCCAAATACAAGCACTTCATCTAACTACCACACAGGACTCCGTGATGTAGACTTTACGTCCTTGGCTTGATTTTACTAGTATACCTTTATCTTCTCTTGGCTTCCACTTCCCTTCCTCTTATTCTACTTGCTGTAAGCTTTTTACACGCCATCTTCAATCCTTCGCGGCGTAAGGCAGAGTGCACGCATGGACACGGAGACACAAGTCTCCAGGACCTCGGCCACACGAGCAGCGTGCCCTACAGCCGTGTCTGCCTTCTCCCCCACCCCCCACGCTCACACGAGCCCAAACGCAGACCTCACATTACCCATTGGAGTGTTGCTTCGAGGGGAGGAGGGCAACGTCACGTGTCTCCGTTTGTTCCTCGGCCTGAGGACGCGAATTAGAGCTTGTTTACAAGAGAAGCTCACAGCAGGATCCTGAGGTTGAAAGAAACCATCATTCTTAGGTTTTAACGTCATCTATGACACCGTCTATAAAACACTCTGCGTTCTTGGACCACAGCTGACGCGCACGTGGAGAACCTGCCTCCTCTCACCTGCACCCTGCTGCATCAGGCCAGTGGCCAAGCCTGCCCCCCGACCTGGCAGAGGGAAGACCTGTACACTGCATCCGGATCGTAGCCCCTGGTAACAGACTGGCAGGCCACTTGTCCCTGAAGCCCCTTCGGCTCTCTACACCCGGGTTTTGCCTTTTCCTCAGAGGACCAGGGTCATCTTAAGTCTGTGCTAAAACCAGTCCTTTCAACACTAGCTTCTGTGCTGGAGTCACAGAAAGCAGACCCTGATGGTATTCATCCAGGTACTCATTCAATTAATACTTACTGAGCACTAACTGTGAAATAACCATCAGCAACTGGATGAGAAAGACCAAGTCCATTCCCTCTTCCAACTTTTCTTTCCATAGAATGAGTAAGGCGTTACAGGTTTTACTGATCTTCCAAATTCTCAATTCCCATTGCCCTCCCTTAAGTCTATTTTACTTCATTAGATAGCAAACTTACAAAAACATTTTTTCCAGGCGTTAGGCTGGTTAGTTACGATTATCAGGGGTGGTGAGGATACGTACGGGACACAAGAGCATCTGCATGTAGACCCTGGATGCTGTGTTAATGCAGTCCAGCTCACAGGTACAGTAGCCGTGGATGATGTCCACCAGAGCATTGACAGTAGCTTCAATGTGAGTCAGGCCTAAAGGAGGAAACACACAGGGAGAAACAAACAGAACGCACACACACAGAATGCAGGCCATCAGTGTAATTTATGATTTGTTCCATTAATCGTCTCCTAAATCTCTCCAATTGCCCCAAAAGCTCTTCCAGATACCCTGCATCACAGAAACAAATAGATCTACTCTCTATAGATATCAAAATACAGAGCAGACAAGTGTGAAGAGGTGAGCAGAGTCCAGATGTTCCCAATGATCCCCAGACCTCAAGTGATCAAGACGTCCTGAACACGCGCCTGGGGTTTCCTGCCCAAGCAACACCCAGACGCCAATGAGTAGCAGAGGCCTTTCCATTTTTCCAGACTGCCACTCAGAGCGGACCCTTCCACCTAACCCCAGAGAGCGTGAAGAGTTAGACACGAAAGGCAGTGAGAGCTCAGAAATACAGAGATTCTCAAGATGATGTTTACCTTTTACCTTTTTAACTTGCTTTGAATCAACCTTTCCAAGATTTTTTTAAAACAATCGTAAACACCACTAAGGAGGCATACACGCACACACACACGCGCGCACGTCTTTATGTGAAGTATGCAACCCGACATGGAGAGATCAAGAAAGTCCCATTCCTCTGCTACACTGCTAAATTCCTCCATCAGTAACATTGACCTCACAGACTTGTATTTCCTAAATATTCACTCTGGAAGAGATGTATGATGAAGGCTCAAGGGGAAGAGTACAATCTGTTCAAAGAAAGAACTTACATCAGGTTTCACTATCAAATGTCCCTTTTAACATGATACCTGGCAGGCAGGCAGGTGCCAAGAAGGCATTCTTGGGTTTGGAGGCGTGGAGTTTCCAGAAGTGGTTCACCAGCTGCGTGATGAAACTACAGGAGTCTCCCTCCAACTGCTTCTGAGGTTCTCGCCCCTCATCTGCTCCTTCTAAGCAGGAGGAAAAAAAAAGTGATTAACGATGGTAAATTGAAGATGGAATTTAATTTGTTTTAAGGTTAACTCAGGTCAAGGAAGCTTGCCTGGGGAGGGAGTTTCAAGTGGGGCCCCAATCAATATGCCAACTATCCCTAGATTCCAGCAGGCACATCTAGGAAAAAAACAGTCTGGGAGAGGAATATCACAGAAAACAGTGTATGTTAGAATTAAGTAGCAGGGGGAGCATTCAGGATCTTACAGCAGAGTCAGAGATCTCAGGTCCAACTGTTCGACTTCTAAAACCTAGGGGAACATCTAAGATTTTCTAAAAAGATTCCTGGGTTATAGTATTAGAGGAAAAACAGGATGACGACAACCTATGGGAACATGTGAATAACAGAACCGTAAAGGCATCCATAAGCTCTAGTTGATGAAAGCCAAGCAGGTGCGGTACCCAGCCAGCATGAGGAGAGGAGGAAACAGCATCAAGCGCTGAGAAAGGCTACTACTCATGTTAACAAAATACTGGCAAACGAACAGCACAAAAGCGAAAGATATGACTGAGTCTATTGCTCTAAAGCAACCAGGGCACAAGCTTCACTCTCCCCTGAAGGTTTCACAGAGGCAGTGCCTTCAGAGACCGACTGCATCTGACGCCCAGAACACGGAGTAAACTCAGGAGCAATCCAGGGGCAAGCAGCAGAAGGAGCACCTATTCATTAAAATGGCACAGCTTCAACGCCAGAGGCCCTGCAGCTATAAAGGCAAGATGGTGAGGCCCCTATCTCAGAGCACGGAATCCATCAGAGGCCAGAGAGAACCCCGAGAGACGAGAGAGTGAAGAAGACGCGCAGGCAGGTTTCAGGACCGCGGCCACACAGGCCAAGTTCACCTGTTTCCATCTGAGGCAGCTTTGACTCCGTGAAGTGCACAAGGTTGTTGGGGCGCATGATGGCGATGGAGCGTGCTGTGACCACCAGCCTCTGGAAGACCTCAGGGTCCAGATCCTTGCCTTCTTTGCTTGATGTGTTGAGACACTGCACAGCTTTGCTCAGCAAGGCCTGATCCTACAACAAAAGAATCACAGAGGATGAGCCAAAGGCAAAGAAGGCCTGGGTACTAAAGCCCAGAGGAGAAGGAACTGGCAGATTGTCAGGCCGGCGACTTCCTCTCAAGGGAACAGGTTAATTACCACCAACTACCTGAAAGAAACCTTCAGGGCAGCCCAACACAGTTCTACTTCTTAAAGACATAAAATGTTAAAGCCACTTAAAAATATTCAAAACCCATGAAATCAGTATCAAAGTCTGATTGGAAAACCAGAACCGGCCGATTCTCCAGAATGGCAACATCCCAGATTTCTTTCCTACAGTCATTTCTCTGCAGGTTCATACCAAAGCTATGTTTCCAAAACTGCCTTTCCTTGAGAGGTTCAGCGAGTTAAACTCTCATTTCTTAATTCTCTGCACTGGAGGCGGAAAAGCTAACCAAGGCATTAGGGCTGGTGGTTCCCTCCTGATGGATCTGAAATGTTGACACTCTTTTCTATTTATAGAAACTGGCCGAACTTACTGCCTTCCATTGCTACTTACTTTAATAGGCGAGAGTCCCTTTCCCCAGACTTCCCCAAGTCTCTTTCACCCACTCACCAAATTCTTCACAAGCAAGTAAGCCCACCTCCCTGAGGTCTGTGCAAGAGTGAAGACACCGGTAGTCCTGACCTCCTGAGTGACGTCTCCCCTGCCCTCCAGTGAGAAGCCCCCCAACTCAAATGTCCCTCCTCTCCCTTCCTTAAATCTTGTCGATTCTATTAAAGTAACAGGAGGAAGGAAAAAAAGAACGCAAACCAGGGGCCTGTTAGAGGCTTGTCCTCATTCTGAGCGATACTCATTTCTCAGGAGAAACTAGAGGCTATGTGGGTCTAAACTCAACGCTCTCCTCTCCCCACCTGACTCCATGACACCCTTGCTTGGCATCCAAAAGCCAACTTACTTGCTCTCCTGTCAGTGACACCACGTCCACTTTGACAGAAGACGCCCTTGATTACCTTGTGGCTGTGGTAGGCTGAGCGGCTGGTGTGCAGGCTGGCCAGAAGGCTCTTGGACTGCTGCTGGACGCTGGCCGGGGCTGGCAGGGACAGCAGCAGCGTGGCCAGCTCCTGAGCTGCGCTCTTGTTTCTCTCCTGATGCAGAAGACAGCAGGGTCACCACTGGCCCCACACCATCCATGCAGGATGGGCTGACCACACTCTGCCCTCCCTCTCCCCCTTCCCGGCTACCAGGACTAGCTAGGGCTCCAATGGGCCACAAGGAACAAAACAAACAACTTCAGAGATTACAACCCCCCCACAACATCGGTACAGAGATCAAGACCAAGGTCAGGACTCCTGCAACAGTGCTCTTTAATCAGCACTCATCCTGTTTACAGAACACTTTCACCATGGGTCCCCTGGAAATAGGACATAAAGCCTTAAGCTGAAGACTCCTCTGGACCACCTCTGCAAATCAAGATCATGCTATAAATGTACTTGAGCTGAAAGGCTTTGGGGCCTCTGCCCACTCCACTGACCTCCTGCCTCTTCAGAAAGCTCCCATGTGCTTTTAAAAAAGTAACTTGCCTTCTCAATGATTGGGCCAACAGCAAAGCAGCTTTCCAGGGCTTCTAAAGAACTCACAACCAGCCTGGGGAGACAGAAAAGCTGGCTTGAGTACACGAGCCCCCCTTGCCTCTGCCTGGTGCTTTAGCCTGCACAGACTATAGTCCTGAGGCCCTCAGGGACGACCAGTGAATGCCAACCACGAAATCAAAGCGTGGGAAGACCGGCCACAGGCCCCACACAAGCCGTTCCCGGCGTAAGAGGCCGGGAGGAAACTGGCTCCTTCCGGAGCTTGTAGATCAACCTGAGGCCACGCTCATAATCCGCGACTCAAAGACAGGGCTTTCCTTCCTCAAAGAGGATAAAGGCGCTTCCTTCTGCTGCCTGCGGCAGGGATCACGGAGACAGGCTTAACAGTCTCGATGTGACAGGACCCAAAGCTCAGGTGCCCCGAGGTCAGTGGGCAAAGGGGAGACACCAAGGGAAAGGTTCAGGCCATCTTCTTACACTGGGAGAGCTGTGCTTACACCTGACTTACACCTCCAAGAACGTGCACAAAAGCACTTCCTAGGAGGCGCCCAGTATGGGGAAGAGAACCAACTGGACTTTTAGGTTCATGCCAATTATCAACATTCAAAGGGTACAATAAAGCCCCTTTAGAAAACTGGGCAATTTTCCCTAAGGGAAGGATAAGAAACCCAACCACTGAAGGGTACAAAGGGAAACACTCCCCATGGCTCCCTCATGTGCGTTTAAGGCAGCACAGTAAAAAGACCAACGTCGTGAGGGCTGAAGCTCTGGACAGACAGGGGACAGTGTGGAGAAGGTAGCTGGTAAGAAAAAGGTCAAGGGGCAGAGGGCAGCAGTAGAGAGGGACCTGGGGCATAAAACCTAGGAGGACAGAACAAGCTCCCTGGCTGTTCCGACGAGAGACCTTCTCCACTGACTCAGCGCCCCACCCCCTCCTCACCCCTGCAGAGGGCGGAAGGGGAAGGCAGGGGCGGCCGACACCAAGTGCGCACGTCCAACCCCCCGCATTCTCCATGGGGACACGGGACAGCTCTGCAGCCATGCAACGATGGGGACAGAAAGAAGCAGCAGGACTTGTCCACAGAAGCGGAACCAACGCAAAGCCACGCCATCAGTTACACGGCTCTCTAACACACACTCGCTCGTGCAAAGAAATGAAAGAGCACATACTAACCAGTCCAGCTTGGTTAGGGACTCAGTTTCAGAACTTGGGGGAGAAGCAAAAGGAAAAAAAAAAGGAAAAAAATGTGAAGCTCAGAGAAACCTGGAAACACATCCTAAGCAAACAATATAAGAATAGAGTGGGAAGGGCGTGGGGAGACAGAAAGAAGGAGGGGCGGGGAGGCTGCTGGTGGGAGGCAGTGATTCCAAGCCAGGCTACTCTGATGCCTTCAATGTAAGAGCTGAACGTCTTACATTCCGAGTCACCGCATCTACCGCGGCTAACCAGCAGCTCCCCAGCACAAAGAAGCCAAGCGCAGTGCTTAAGAAGGCCACTGGGGGGAGCCCCAGGGGGCTCTGAACTCTGCTACAAGAAGCCTTGGACAGCCTCTTGGCAGCAGTGTTATTACCACAGGAAGTAACTGCTGCAGAGAAAGATTAAAAGATGATGAGATAGGAATGAAAGGGAAGATTTTTCCCTACAATTTCAGCAGGACTGGATCCTAATCTCTAACTCTGGCTCAAGCGTCGTCTGGTCAGCAGCCTCTGACTGCTCCCAAGGACACCTGAGCAGTAAGAGAAGGGAAGGGACAGCAGCCCCCGGGCAGAGCCCTGGGAGTCAGCCGGCTCTGAGCACGCCGCCAAGCCCTGTCTGCTCATCAGGAGACCCTGCATGCGGGGGCAGTGTGAAATCCTGAAAATCACAGGCCAGGCCTGGGACACTTAGGAGGGGCTTGGTCTCTCAAGACTCAGGTTCCGCCGGGAGAGCGGAGCTGGCGGGAACAAAGGGCTGCCCCGCCAGCGCTGGTACCTCTCCAGGACGGTTCCGCCTGTGGCAGCGGGGGCCGCCGAATCACTGTCTCCAGTGCCGTTGCTCTGGGTCAGGTTCGAAGGACAGATGTTGCTGACAGAGGCAGCAGGGAATTCTTCCGGAGGCTCATCAGGCCAGCCAAACTGCTCCTTAGTCTTGCCATAAATTTTCACAGCATCGATCATGGTGACGCCTGCTGGATCCACCGAGGCCCCAACTGCAACAAGCACGAGAAGCCTTTAGGAAGCACGCTCTCTGCAGGGCGACACCACCCCCTCCAGAGCAGAGACCAGACTGGTGTGGACAACGTGGTGAGCCACACCCAGGTCACAGTCAGAGAGGAACTGCATCTCCCGAGACTTCAGCAGCACCTTCACTTGGCGCAGACGCTGGGTACATGCAGAAACAGTTCCATGAACCCAAAGTCTGTGACGCCTCCTACTCAGAAGAAGAGACCCCAAACACCAGTGCAGGGATCCTCTGGTGCCATCAGAACACCATGTCTCCCAACTCCACCCCCAGGGACCTCTAAACACTCCTTTTGTTCAAAGCACAGATCATCCTCATTCATACTAACAGCAACTGTTTCTGCAAGAGAGTATCAAACAGGTGGCCAGTAAATGGTAGGGAAAGTTGTCCACCTCATGGAAGGCCCAGGGATGTCTACTCTGAGGTTTTAAGGGCACTGCTAAACACCTCTCATTGACGTGTGCCCTGAGGCCCTCAACTGCACCTTCAGACCACTTTGTGATGGCAGGTGTTAATATCACTGCCTTTCTGCCTAGACAGGCAGGCAGCCCCATCAGCAAAGTCACCCAAGCCTACAGAACGGAGCCCTGAAGCAGCTGCCTCTGTCTATACCCGCCCCATCCTCAAGTATATCCCTTTCCTGTCATCTTGCCTTCTTTATATCTCAAATAAAGCTCAACATTTCCTGATGACAGAGATCACAGAGCTATCAGTACAGCAAGGGGACCCCAGAATCCTGCAAAGCCACAGAGAAGTGGCCCCTCGGTCAGAATTAACCATGAGACGGATACAATCTGCGCCAGGAGCTGGGGACTCACTGAAGAGGTTCAGCTTCTTATCAGCCTGCAGGGCTTCTTCTCTGGTGAAGGGGAAGTCGAACCAGCGTGAGCGACTGAGGTTAAGCTGCATGGTTCTGCCGAAGATCTCAATGTACGACGGGGCCCGCTCAATTGCCTGGGTCCCAATCTGGATGCGCATGCCTGTCATCACCATGGTGCTGTTGTTGTTACTGATCTCGATGGTGAAGCCACCGGGCTGGAGGGCGAGAAGCGCACGTGGCAAAATGCACACAAGCTCTGAAGGGCCGACTTCCGGGCCCCCCTGAGACAGTTACCCACGCGCGATCCTACACAAGACCTCTACCCTTTAGTTCCTTGGCAACGACTCCTTTGCTTCCAAGGACGGGAAACACCGCAGGGAGGAGACCCTTCCGTATAGGGCTCCTTTTCTCCCCGGCATTAACCACCTCCCACCACCCTGTGCGTGGTAACCCTGCTGGTAACATGGGAGCGGCAGCCCTTCTGCATGGAGCTGAGAGTATCTGTTCACTCTGGGACCATTAGACTAGAGTCAAGGGTTAGAGACTGAGTCTTGCACCCTGACAGGAGAGGTGTTCCTCAAACCATACTGCTCGGGAGCCCTGCTACCCATGGACTGCACCCAGGGCTGTGCAGCCGGTCCTCACCTTGGTGTTGGCCACATACATGCCAGTGGAATTCAGCCGGTGCTTTATCTGCTGTGCATTGTAGACCTGCAGGAGGTCATTCCCACCAAACTCCACATCGGTCAGCTGCTGGTTGTGCTCAAAGAAGTCAATGGGGAAGGTCACCTGGCTGGAGGTGCGGGTTGCTGTGGAGGGCAGCGCCGGGGGGCCAGACAGCATCGTCGTTAGTGTGGCCCCACCAACTCTGCCCGAGCTCACACGCATGCGTCCCAACGTTAGGCCAACTCGGGATTACACGGTTGGCATCACTATGATGCCTACACGTGGTCAGCTGCCCAACAGTCACCACCCCCAACCACAACATGACCCTGCAGGGCAAAGACATCTGGGGTCAGGATCCGGAACACTCACTCACAACAGGCTCTCTCAGAGCTGGCTTATCTACAATGAATAAGAAACTCTCTCTTTATAGACGGTGAGATGCACAATTTTCTCAGACTCCAGGGAGGGGGAAGTTTCCTCAATTTTCTCAAGCACAGGCTCTAGAGCAGACTCCAGGGAGCGGGGAGAACGCTGTGATCATCTTTATGCTCAGACCGAAATTCAAGCGTTCACTCCTGGAAGAGTTCTGCTTCACCACTCAGGAGTAGGCCTCCCAGCTCAGACACCTACGATGGCTTCTACACGGCGTGTGTGTGTGCTCACTCTCTTCAGTCGTGTCTGACTCTTTGCGGCCCCATGGACTCTAGCCCACCAGGCTCTGTCCATGGGATTTTTCTGGCAAGAGTACTGGAGTGGGTTGCCATGCCCTCCCCTCCAGGGGATCTTCTCAATCCAGGGATCGAACTCATGTCTCCTGCACTGCAGGTGGATTTTTCAGCTGAGCCACCAGGGAAAACCTGGCTTCTATGCTACTTGGTGAGAATGAGCCAACAGGGGGCGGGGTCTGCTCCCCCGCCAGTTCCGTCCTGCCTGCTGCATCAGGCAAGCCACCTTCCCTAAACCCAGAGAAAACCATCTCAGACCAGACCCAAGAGAGCACCCTTTCTTGGGCACCTAGGAACCACTGTCTGCAGAGGAGCGCCAACAAATGTTTGCCCTGCACAGAAAGGGGGTAGCTGTAGGAGCCCTGGCTCTGCTTCTGGGGGGCTAGCTAGCACCATTTCTACCTCTAGAAGCCACACTAGCAAGACAGTCCCCATCTCTTTCTTTGTCGTGCCACAAGGTGGGTGAGATCTTAGCCGGCCAGAGACTGAGCTCGCGCCCCTGCCCTGGAAGTGCAGAACCTCAGCCACTGAAGAGGCCCAGCCCCACTGCTCCTGGGCGTCCGTGGCTGTCTACCCCAGACCCCCTCCCCGGGCAGGCCTCGGCGGCAGGGCCTTACTGGTGGCAGCTGCCTTGCGCTTGCGGACGGGCCTCAGGACGCTGATGGCGCGGCCGGGCTGCAGGGAGGGCTGCAGCCAGTAGGAGGTGCTCTCCACGCTGGCCATGTAGATGCGCAGGCTGCCGTCCTCACACAGCAGAATCATCGTCGTGCGCTGCTGCTCGCTGCAGGCCGCGTGCCTGATGGCCACCACGTCCTGGATCTAGGGAGGGGCAGGCTGCATTAGTTCCCGCACCTACGCACCAGGACCTACACGGAGAGGCAGAGAGGCCACTGGCTTCACGGTCGACGGGGGGAATGCAAAAGGCCGGCAAAGAAAAGGCATCTAGGAGAAGAGTCTTCCATAGGCCTCCGTCAGAAGAGCTGGCAAAGGGACAGGATATACAAATACAAAAACAGGGCAGGGTCACGGGCTACTCAAGCGATGGGGAAACGTGGCACTCACCTTTGCTTTGGCAGGAAGAGTCTTAATCTCCTGGATGAGGAAAGTGTCTGGCTTCACCATCACCACGAGGGGCACGCCTGTAGTCTGCTGGACACAACACAGCAGGCCAGGGTGGTTCATCACCTCAGACCACTGACACAGAGCAGGAGGCGCCTTACTGCCGCCGTTGGAGCTGCGGACGACACAAGCGGCCCGTCAGGGCGTCACCCTCCCTCTTTCGCTGACCGGAAGGGCATCCTCACTACCTACTGGACTCAGAGAAATATACCCACCCGAGGACTCAAACTACCCAGGAGCCTCCAGTTTTACTCTGAGCCACACGTACAGTCTCACCCACCCCGCGCGCCCCAGCGGGAGTCCTGGTCCAGGCTCTCCCCTGTCTGAGGGGATCGGTGGCCCTATGTGCCTAAGGCTCTCAACTGCACAGGCCCACGGAGGTGCCAAAGGCTAACAACCCATTGTCCTTTTAAGAATTTCCAAGCATATCAAGCTATGAATGAATGGTGTCCATTTTATTTCACCCCAAACCAGCTGACTCACAAACAGAGGGCAGAGAGAAAGTGCCATAATTGCTTTTCAGTGGCCAAAAGGAAAGAGGGGAAGAAACCTTAAACCTTTTCTGCCTCCTTCTTAAATAAAACAGCCCCCACCTCACATACCCCTACCTTCTGGAAGCCTGATGACAGCCCCCGCCTCCCCAAACTCCCACCATGCCCCGTGGACTGACATCATGTTCTATTTACTGATCAACGCCTCCTCCACCCCAACCAGGAAGGAAACTTCAAGGGCATCTTAGCAGCAGGAATGTCTAGGAGAAAGAAACTGACATTCCCTTCTGAAAACTCTATCAAATTAAAATCACATTTGCTACCTTGACCATAGCTTTTCCTTCTACGTGACAGTGGCCCCCACAAACTACCTCTAACAGCCTGGGGGACAAACCACGCAGACTGGCCAACCTACCAACGCCGGATGCTGCCTAGTTTAGAGACCCCAAGCAGGGAAGGGAGAGCCCCTAGGAGGGGGCGGAGCTCCCCTACTGAACACAGGGCGCTGTGGAAGTTCAAGGCTAAGTGCTGAGCCCCACCTTTTGATGTTGATGGAGAAGAGCTGCAACACCTCCAGAGTCGTCCTACTGATGGTGGCTGCGAACGACCTGCCTTGACAGTAGCTGAAGAACAGCATCTGTAGCACGTGCGAGTAATAGACGGACACACCGCCGCCTGCCACCTGGCTGTTGCTGTCCTGTCACAACAGACACAACATCCACATTACGTCCGCAGGCCGCCGGGGCACTGGCGGTCCCTTCGGCTGGTCACTCATCTCATCTATTTGCTTGGTAACGTATGCAGGTGCGTTTCCTGATTTCTGGCTGCGCTGGGTCCTCGATGATGCACGCAGGCTTCCTCTACCTGTGGTGACCAGGGGCTGCTCTCTCCCTGCAGTGCAAGGGTCTCGCTGCAGACCTCAGGCTCTGACACTCGGGCTTCAGGAGTTGTAGCAGCCGGCTCAGTATCGCGGCTCATGGGCTCGGCTGCCCCATGGCGTGTGAATCTTTCCAGACAGGGATCAAACTCATGCCCCCTGCATTGGCAGGTGGATTCTCAACCACTGGACCCCCAAGGCCATCCCTGGTCATTCACTTTAGACCATGATTAAGGGCTCTCACTCTCCAACCAGAAGATCCCCGTGGTCAATCTTAAAAATACTAGGAGAATAAAGGAACTTCAAGTTTAATCCTTAAGAACTAGAGTTTTGCTGTCATGTAAAAGTTAAAAGAGAGACACTGAAAGAGCCGCTACGCTGATGAACCCTGGCCCGGAAGGAAGTGGCACCGTGCGCCCTAACCTTCAGGTCCTCGTGGTTGACCTCCAGCACGCTGGTGACATAGAAGGGTCCCTGCTGGGCACTGCTGGCCTCCTCCATGAGCTGCGTATAGATGTGCCCCGCTGAGGACATGATGACAATGATGCTCTTCCCCTCCTCGCTGAAGAGGAAGGTGACATCTCTTATCTTTGAGCTGGGCAGGAGAAAGTAGAAGGTGGGACTCAAGGCATCAACCGACAGGTCATAAATCTGCAAGAGAGAAGGAAGAAAGATCAAATAAGGGAGGTCCATCTCAGCCCCAGGCCCAAACGCTCCCAGCGCATGCAGGGAGTGGCGGTGGTGAGGAAGGGCACTCTTCTACTCAGCACACACCCGTCAGTGCTAGGCACTGGGCACACAAAGAGAAATAAGGTCTCTTTTCACTCTCTCTTAAGGGATGAGCAAAGAAGACACATAAATTCTATACCAGAACAGCAAATAAGAGCGGCACTGAATACAGCAGAGACTGAACCAGAACCAGTGCTCCATTACCTATACACACACAGCTCCTGCTCAGCAACAGGACAGAGAGTACCAAAATGCTAGGAGTTTTTATTTTTAATTTCTAAAAGAAGCTAGCACATGTACTGGAGATCTGCCATTCAGAATGGCATTCTGAATTTAAAAGCAAAACCACTGCAGGACCAGACAATCAAAGAGCTGTGCCTATACCTTGACAAAGTCTGCGGTGACGATCGCTAACTCAGTCTGTGAGCCAGGCAACCACACGGCTTTGATGATGAAGTTCCCTGTGGCCAACTGGGGGTGCAGAACCAAGTGATCCGAAACAGAGCCTGAGCTGCTGAAGGTCAGCACGTGGCAGTCCTGGGCACGGGTGGAGGAGCAGAACGGTTACAAGGCAATCTGGAAAGCAGGCTAACTCATTTCAGCGTTTAACAGTGCCTGTTCTTCCCCGGCACTCCCTGCCGGGGAAGTACTCAGACTGTCGAGTAACACGTTTAAGTGTCAAGAACACACAAAGCTTATTTCCAATAGAAGAGAAATCTGGATGACGTGGAAGAAATTCAGAGACTTCTTTTGTGTTCCCAATGGCTTTTAAGTTCCAATCTCAACAATGAGTAAGAGAAAGTGGAGCTAAGAACAGGAGAAAAGGTCACAGTGACCCATAGCTCAAAAGAACCAAACTGGATCAGGATTACCTTCAGCCCACAAACGGCCAGATAGTCCTCCTTGCAAGGATTCCCTGTGAGGCTCAGCACAGTGAAGGGCACCGGGGCAGAAGCCAGGCGGGTCAGAGTCAGCTTCCTCTTGCTAGAATCTGCTTGCTTCAGGAGAGCGGAGAGCTGGAGGACAGTGATCTGCCAGGGAATAATTAGCAATTTATTCTCAACCCTCTTCCTCTCAGAGAACACCAGCAGTAACAAAAGCTCCTTCACTAGAGCTGCTGATCTGGAGGCTTGTTTTTGTGAGCACAACTCTTCAAAAACCCAAGACCAGTATCAGCCTCTATTTTCTCTAAGGAACGGCATGCCTTTCATTTCTTCTTTCTAGAGGTGAGCAAAGAAGGCAGCTTCATGCACTCTGCCGGTAACACACTGAGCAGCCGCACGCACTACTGCCCACCCCTCGTCTCTCCATGAAAATGGTTTGAAAGTCTGTTAGAGCTGCTTGTATCTCTAGTCTCGTTTTCACTTAATGTAAAGGTAAAACAAATGAGGACACCAGAAAACAGAAAAGCTTGAGTAAGACACTCTCCTCTAACTTCTCCTCTTCTATAAAATGCCATAAACTTCCCTGGGTCTTCAAGAGGGCTGGGAGCGCAGGGAAGAACTAAATAAGGACCACCGAGGCCTCCTGGGCAGACTCTCCTCTCTCCACTGTGTCCCCCAGCGAGGCTAACCTGAGAAAGACTGCAAGCCACACTCCTGGGAGCCTCCAGTCGCTACCTTGGCCCAGGGGTCTGACTCACAGAGTGGGGACTGACTCGTTAGTCTCTGTTCTAGTCAGACTGGTTCTGAGTCTAATAAAGTAACTCAGGGTTCCAGCAAAAAACCTTGTTGAGATCTGTCCCTGAAGCTTCGCTAGAATTAATAAAAACGGACGTTTTCCTGGCAGGCCAATCTGAGTGGTCCCCCCTGTGTGTTCTGCTCAGCACCTACGACAAACATGGTCTCACATGAGAGGGAGGGGATTGGAGGACCCACCTTGCCTTTCTCGTGGCTGACAGCCAGATGCTGGCGGCGTCCGTGAGGGGAGGAGAGCACACACATAGCCACCCTTCTGAGCACATGGGCGCTAATCAGCTGGCGAATGGTCTGACCCTGGTCTCCACTGTAATTCATCCGAACATTCTCAAAGGCACCTTCCTGGGAGCCTAACGTGGGAACCTGGCGAAGACGAGAGAGAGAGCAGGCAGTAATGAGGCGAAACGCAACAGGTGGAGTCGCACACACGCACACTCGCACGACCGAAGTGATGCACAACCCAGTTACTCAGGAGCAATGGCTTCCGATTCCTGATCCATGGAGAGCTGATTCATCGAAATTACTGTCAGTCCAATAAGAACAACGCAGTAAGTGCTGCACAGAACTAAGTTAACATAAGTGCTGATTTTTTTAAGTGTTAAAAAGCACCTCTGTCTTTCTTTCTTTTTAGGCCACACCACACGGCTTGTGGGATCTCTGTTCCCCAACCAGGGATCGAACCCGGGCCCTCAACAGTGAAAGCACTGAACCCTAACCACTGGACCACCATGGAATTCCCAAAATGCCCTTTTAAAAAATGAAATAATGATGATAGTGTTTTTTTTCATTGATTTACCCCAATAAAATTAAAAGTCAGCAAACTTGTGGATCACCAACACCATCCCAGTATTTTTCTAGCTTCATCTTTAATATCTGCAAGTCTAAAACTGTGACTGATTTTTAGGGGAGGGAGGTTGGCCATTGCAGGATCTTAGCTCCCTGATCAGGGATTAAACGCAGACCCCCTGCAGTGGAAGCAGAGTCCAAATGACTGGAACCCTAGGGAATTCCCAACGGTGACCGATTTTCAATAAAACATCAGAATATCTGTGTGTGTCTGTCTGTCTGTGTGCTACCAAGTGACTGTGTTGCCCTCAGAAGCAGGCACCCTGTGAGATCTATCCGTGCGCCTCACTCGTTGTTACGCAATCCTTCCAGAAGTGCGGGAGTTTCCTTTCTCCTTTAGCTCTGGCTGCTCGGGATCTTCCCTGCTGCACACAGGCTTTCTCCAGTTGTGGGGGACAGGGGCTATTTCCCGCTGCAGCGCTCGGACTTCTCAGTGCAGGGCTTCTCCAGGCTTGCGGGCTTCGGTAATCGTAGCACACGGCCTTAGCTGCTCCCACATGGGGCTGTCAGTTCCCAGACCAGGGATCAAAACCACATTCCCTGCCTTGACAGGCGGCTTAACCCCTGGCCCACCAGAGAAGTCCTACTATTTTATTTTACACAGCTGCTCAAGAGGCCACGCAGACCACTCCAGCAGTCCTACAGTCAGTGCTGGGCAGCAGGTGTACAGTGGACGACTTAGAACTCAGCACCCTTGTCACAGCAAGAACTAAAGGAAGACGACCTAACGGGCTCTAAGCCGAAGAGGACAAGCACTGCTTCTGGATGCAAATGAGCCTTGAGGGAGAGGACACAGTAAGGAAGTCTTTAGTACAGAAGACACTCCTGGCCACTGAGATTGCCCCAAACGTCACTCACACACAGGGGTTCACATATTTACGTGAACTGAAAAGGAGACTTATGTGCTGTTGGTCCACGTGACCTCCCATCCCCTTCGTTAGAAGACACACCTCACATGCTGTTTTTCACACTGGGCGTCACGGGTTCTTAAAGCCTAGGTTCTGAAAGCCCACGGGTGACTCTCTAGGGTGCGTCTCGGAGCACCGAGCGCCCTCTGGCTGCCCAGTGGGCATGCTGGCTCCCCGACGCCGGCCACTCACCATCAGCTGGTCTGTCATCTCGACAGCCTTGTCCACCGTGTGCAGCTCCCGGAGGGCCTGCTGGGCCCGGCTGCTACTCCCCACCGCGGACGCCTGCTGGAAGTTGGTCTGAATGGCATCCATGAGGAAACTGAGCATGTCTAACACGAGAGGAGCGAAGGAGAAATTGGCCTGAGAAAAATCCAGATACATAAGTGAAAAAAAAAGGACGGGTCATACTCGTCAGCAGCATCTTGCCAGTAACGACCTACAGAACCCAGGACCCAGCTTCCTCACTGCAAGTATGTGTTCCAGCCCTCACTTCACTCTGTCCAAGCACTGGATTTGATTCCAGTCAGCATGCGACTGGGTCACTAAACCAGGGGCCTCTTGCTGGTAAGCACTGCTTCCACACACACACCACACTCAGTGAGACATCTAGCGCGCGTCCAGTCACGCACCACTTGGGAGACTGAGACGACCACCACCCGACGACCACCCAGGGCTTTCTGTGTCCTGTGCTGCAGATGAGGGGCCTGTGTCAAGAAAGGGTGCCCTGGAGCATCACACACCTTCACACAAACCCCCAAACATCCTCAGCCACAGACTCCCTGTGAAGCAGTGATCGACCACACACACGACTCCTATTCACATGATGGACATCAGTAACCTTGGAGGACAAAATAACCATTGGTGGAATGGGAAGGAGAGCGCTGTGCCAGGCTCCGTGCTCTGCTCGCGTGCTGTGCACCGCCAGAGCCCACCCGGCTCTGCAGCCCCTCCCACCAGGCCCCACCCGGCTCTGTAGCCCCTCCCACCAGAGCCCACCTGGTTCTGCAGTTCCTCCCGGCAGCCCTCCACAGTGCGACACAGGCTGCTCTTCTTGGGCTTCTCTTCGTCAGCACCCTTTCCGTCGCTGATGGTGACCTTGGCCTTGTCCGCCGGGGCGGTGCTGGTGTGGCGCACGAGACTCTCTGAAGCCCTGGGCTCAGTCTGAAACGCTGACTCCTTCATGGTGGAGCTCATGCCACTGCTGGGAGTTCGCTTCACCAAAGCCTAGGGACAGGAAATGTCAGAGGCCCCCAATTTCTTGTCACAAGCACAGATGAAATACTGCCTAAGATCTCGGAGGAAAAATCTGACTCAAAGGGGAGACTGGCTAACCATTTTTAAAGAATATCCAAAAGCCTGAATTCTAATCTTTGTGGTATTCACCTAATAGCTAACACTTTACCCACTCATAATGACAGGTCTTAAAATTGGGGTAGGGTCTTTGATAACACTGCAAGACCTCTAAGGATACTGCAAGTTCTACTATCCTAAGTGAAGTGTTTAGGCCATGACTATGCAACTGATCATTGACAGAACCAGAACTTGGTCCTAGACCCAGGACACCATGAAAGTGACGTGGAAAGTTCCCAGTTTGGCTTACACATATGTATCACTAACAAGTCAGCCTTCAGAGCCAAAAGAATGTTCTAATCTCTCACCAAACAGCTGCCATCTTCTTTAGCTCCACAGTCACAGAAGAAGGATCCATATTTGGCATAGGAAATCTCATGATCCTTGTGGCATACTTTGGCACAAACTGTGCACACACCCACCCCATCAACCATTTTGCAAGTGTGACAGTGGTACCTAGAAAGAATAAGATCCAGGCAATGAGTCCAGAAGTCCCCAAAATCAATGGCCTGGAAAGCCCCACCAAAAAGGAAAAACTACTCTTACCAATGCTGGTTCATGAATTCTTTCTGAGTGATGGTAAAAGTGCAGAGTTTATTGCAAAGGGAATCTTCATCCTTCAAAGGTAATAAATTTTTTTAATCAGAAATACATCCTTCCACACAGGCACCCGCAAAAACACAGGCTATGGAAAATAAACCATTGACTTCATAATTGACTAGTAGAAACCTATTCCAGCTGGGGAGAGCTTGCAATGATGCAAGCTTGTGATGCAATTTCAGATAAGACCTTAAGGTTTTGTGGCTAAGAAAAAAATAAACCTTACGCTTTCTCTACAACACAGCTCACACCATCCCCCTGAAAAACTCATCACTGAAACTCCATTTTGGATGCAACAACCAGTGGGAACTGCAGGACAAGTGCCTCTGGAGGGAAGAAGGCCCAGGCTTATTTTTAAGGGTCCTTCCACTAGGAGGTTCGAGTCCTACAACTTGTTCTGCAGGCCTGGAAAATCAGCCTGGCATTAGTCATGAAAGCTATGAATAAGCCTCAAGGACGGGGAAGAGTCCTGAAGCGCACAGGGGCCAAAAACGAAGGCCAAAGGCCTGGTAACGTGAGCTCTGCAAGTGCCAGTCAGCCACGATGGGTGGTTACTTCACTTACTGAATCCTCGGCCTGGGAGTCTTCCTCTTCCACTGCCAGCTCCTCCACCCAGTCAGAGTCCACTTCGATCGCCCGCTCCTCGCCATCCACGGAAAGGTGACTCGGGCCTTGGCCGTCACTCTGGCTCAGGGCATTGGTGACGTCGGCCAAGTAAGCCGTAATGTGGCAAGCGCACTCGAGGACCGCCACGTGCTATAAAGAAGACCCCACACCATGCAAGGTCAGCTTACCACATGCCATCATCATGCAAATTGTGTTTTCTCACACTTCTTCCAGCAAAGCTCAAGGAACAGCACAGAAAGCAGAGAAGAAAAATAACATGTCTTAATTATCTATTTCCTTGGCTCTTTGCACTGCAACAGCAAGCAGCTGGTCGATAAACTGCACGGGGACTTCCCTGGGGGGCCAGTGGTTAGGATTCAGCACTTCCAATGCAAGGGATGCAGGTCTGATCTCTGGTCAGGGAACTAAGAGTCCATATGCTGCATGGTGCGACCAACCATTTAAAACTTTAAAAAATAAAGAAACTGTACGGAATCACCATGAATCATCCCTTAAGCACAAAGACGACTCTTTAAAAATCATAAAATAGGGCTTCCCTGGCGGTTCAGTGGTAAAGAATCCACCTGCCAACGCAGCAGACGTGGGTTTGATCCCTGATCCAGGAAGACCCCACAAGCCATGGAGCAACTGAGCCCGTGGGCCACAGCTACTGAGCCTGAACCCTAGAGCCTGGGGGCCGCAGTCACTGAAGCCGTGGAGCCCCGGGGCCCGGCTCCCACAACAAGAGAGGCCACCAGCGCTGGAGAGCAGCCCCTGCTGGCAGTAACCAGAGGAAGCCCAGGCAGCAACAAGGACCCAGCACAGCCAAACAAATACATATATTTTTAAAGATTTTATAAAATGAAGTACAACATAAACCAGGAAAATAAAGTTGAAACAGACACAAAAATCACTCAAGAAAAAACTAGACTGACACAGAGAACAGAGTGGTGGTACCAGAGGCAGGGGGTAGGAGGGTGATTCAGTGAGGTGGGTGATGTGAGTCAAAAGATACAAACTTCCAGTTATAAAATAAGCAAGCCATGGAGATGAAATGTCAAGCATGGTGACTAGAGTTAATACTAATGTATGCATATCTGAAAGTTGCCAAGAGAGTAGGTCTTAAAAGTCCTCATTACAAGAAAAAAAATTTAACCACGTATGGTGATGGATATTAACTAGACTGTGATCATTTTGCAATATATACAAACATTAAATCACTATTTTGTAAACCTGAAACTAACATTCTATGTCAATTACACCTCAAGAAAAAAGATAAAAAGATTATATTAAAGTATGAGTAAGCTCTCATTGGCTTTTTTCCCTGCCATAATCATTTTTTTAACCATTAGTGAAAAACACTTAAATTAGCCACAATGACAGGCTCGCAGGCTGGGTAGAGGGAGAAGACGCTCGAATGCAAGGTTTCTGCCAGCTGCCACCCTTTTTCTCAGCACAGTGGCCTGAAGCTCCAGATACCGTGAACAATTCTAGCATCTGGACTGGAGCTGAGGAGGTAACGCTAACCCATGTTTGACACTCAGAGCACGCAATTCCAATGCAGAAGCAGAGAACAATTTCCCAGAGAATGCCAATGTCTAAAAATGGCAGAAATTCACTGTTTTAAGAAGGATTCTGGTGGATGTCTGTTTGCAGAGCGTTTCCTCGGGCTCACTTCCTGCCCCAAGAGGAGGCCTGTGAGCGAGCACTCGGCGCTGGCACACTTCGAGGCCTTCGAGACCCTGGGCCTCCCCTCTGCAGGGGCTCCAGGGACAGAAACCAACAGCAACGGGACGTCCCTCCACCTGGCCGCAAGCACAGCGGCCCTCGCTCCCTGGCCACCGCCGCCCCTCACCCTCCTTACCTTTCCATGCATGACACCGGCGTTCAGTTTTTCGACCACGTTCTTCTGGGACAGGTACTTCTTGCTGCCAAATAAAAAAAAGCGGGGGAGATGGGACACAAAATCATCTAACGAGCCAAAGAACGGAAGCATTTCCATGGATCTTGCATCCACTTGTAGACAAAGTGAACTAAAGGCATTCTTTGGAAATTATGTGGGTCATCAGCGATTAGGGGTTCTGTTCCTACCAGAGGTAGTTGGTACACTTTCCCAAGACTTCTAGGAATAATGAATAAGAAACTCTACTAATAAAAGAGCAGAGATTAACTCTAAGTGAACTGACTGAATCTACAGTGAATAATCCCCAATAAAAAGACAGAGCTTCAAGTTTCTTTTGTACTCACTCTGAGCTACACAAAAAATAGCGTGCCCTTAAGAGCAATGGTGTAACATACAGATGCAATCCTCCCATTTCATCCTCTTACCATCTACTCAGCCAGTCCACAGCAGCATTATGAAGCTGAAGATGGCCAGCACCTTGACCTGCACCAGCCAGGGTAGCCATGACAACCATGAGTTCAGGGAAACCAGTCCCATCACCGTTGGCCAGCATCTCTGTTGCCATGGGGATCAAGGTGCCCAACAGCACAGCACACACACCTTCCCCAACTTGACTGGTAGAAAAGAAACATCACACTGGTAAAGATTCAGTAGGAATCAGTATTAAATTTGTAAGAATTTAGAATTTCTAGGAAGCGTTTAAAATCAAGCGTTAACTGCATGATCACACACTAAGCCAAGTTGTGCACTTGGGCTACTAGACCATAAAACAATCACACGGGTTACAACTGACAGGAGAAGTCACTGCAAAAGTTTCTTCAGGGGAAATCAAGGAGATATGCTAGATTCCTTGAGTCTATTGAGAGGGGGCTGTGGGATCGCTGCAAATGCTTCAGGACTGACTGAGGCTGAAGCACAGCTGCAAACCCTCTCGCCCTGGTGCTGGGGCTGTCAGAACGCGTGATATGAGCGCGGGTGCGCTACCTGTTTTCCCGAACGATGTAGGTGGTCAGCAGCTGCAGCAGCTGCCTGTTCTCCTGGATCACGTCCAGCTGATCGGAATCTTTGGGGGGCGATGCAGTCATGCGGGTGAGCCACGCCTGGAGACGTGCAGGCTCCACGCAAGCCAGCTGGGCCAGGGAGCCGCAGAGATGCAGGAGGCTTGGGTTAGGGCTCTTCTCCGCTGGGGACAGAGCGAGAGGCGACGGTCAGTGCAGGAGGGCGGGGGGAGGGAAGAGGCCCAGACCGAGAGCCAGGGAAGGGGGAAAGGCTCCAAGCAAGCCTTCAACTTCCCTCCGAACTTTCTCTGAGGAATTCTCTCCACTTGTTAGCATTCTCCTGCCATAGTTACACTCGGGCAGAAGATAGGCACAGTCATTAGCTGGACATCAAAGTTCCCCTAAGAAGATTATTAAAAGCTGTCACTCACTCAGCTGGAAGAGTTTGGTGAAGAATTTCAAAACGCGGTTACAGAATTTAGCAGAGAGGTTCTCATTGGCTGTTGCCATCATGATCTGCACGAGTTCTCCGCTGAAAGGCAGGAGGGGAAAATGGAAGGATCATGTTAAGTGTCGCATAAACAGCACCCTTTTCTACTTCCTCACAATCTCATCCCCTCTAGGAGAACTGGTCACCTGTGCGTCCACAATGCCAGCGAGTCAAAAACAACCCCCTTCACCAATAACCTCAAGGCGCTAGCAGCTAACCAGTCCTCCCGGAAGTACAAACATCTAAGCAGGCTTTTGTATTTCCTGAGAGAACAACCAGGTCAACACAGTCCTTGCTTCTGGAAGGCATTCAGAAACCCTCACTGAGGAGAACGCAACAGAGCTCACCTGTCAGAGAAAAACTCCTCCATAGCTTTACGAGCCTGGCTGCTCTCCAGTTGCTTTTCCAAATACTGGAGACATTCCTCTAAGATGGATTCATCGAGTCCACTGAAAATCCAAAAGAAAAATTAACTATAGAAACAAGGGCTGTTTTGATGTCCTAATACTACTTTTAAAAATTCAGAAGTCTACGGCTTTCCCTGGTGGCTCAGCAGTGAAGAACCCACCTGCCAATGCAGGGGACACGGGTTCGATCGCTGGTCTGGGAAGATCCCACCTGCCATGGGACAACTCAGCCCATGCACCACAACCACTGAGCTCGTGCTCTGGAGCCCAGGAGGTGCGGCTCCTAAGCCCACAAGCCGCAACTGCTGAAGCCGAGCAGCCTGGGTCCTGTGCCCCCAGACAGGAGAAGCCGCCACAAGGAGAAGCCCACGAACCACAGGCAGAGAGCAGCCCCCACTCCCCGCAACCAGAGAAAGCCAACACAGCGACGGAGACCCAGCACAGCCGAAAGTAAGGTTTTAAAATCTATTTTCAAAAACACAATTTTAAACTATTAAAAAAAATCCTAAGTCTATTTACGGCTACACCTTGAGGGCAATATTTAGTTTTGTTTTGTCAAAGCTTGGCATAAACCCTGGCATACAGCAGGTGCTAAATAAATGAGGAATTAAAACTGCAATAGAACAAAAAATTCTTAAAATCTGACATAAGTGATGCAATCAGTAGCTAAGAGTTGAAAGAACCAGAGCTGTTATCTCCAACTATCAGGACGAGGAGGGAAGGAAGAGGAGCACTGGAGGCGGAGACAGGGCGTACGGGAAGTGGGGCACTCAGGCACGCTGCGTCGCTTTTCTCTGCGGCCCCACAGACTGCGGCCCGCCAGGCTCCTCTGTCCACGGGTTTCTCCAGGCAAGAATACTGGAGTGTGTTGCCACTCCCAGGAGGCTCCAGGGGATCTCCCTGACCCAGGAACTGAACCTACGTCTCCCGCCTTCGCAGGCAGGGAGGGGTGACAAAAGAGAAGTGGGGAGAGAGGGGAAAAAAAGCAGCAGCCCCTCATGAAAACCTGGATTGCTTGGCAAGAAGAAGGCAGAAAACCCCAATACCTCGAACCCTTTATCTATATAGTTCTCAGTGGGATACAACTGTACTCAACTGCTCTTTTAAGACTCGCCTACATCAACGTGGCCTACACCAGCATGGTCAAAGAGCGCAGTGAGACCACCTTCATGCCGCAGAACATCTATCTCACAAGCACAGTCACAGAAATGTCAGAAACTGTGTCAAGCTCCTTTGCACACATCACCACATCTAGTACAGTAGGCTCATTCCTAAGAATGGATCACAGAAGAGGATTCCAAGTCAGTTTTCGTACGTGTCCTCAAGAATGCAAAATGAACACAAACACAGAACTTTCTATTAAAAAGCACAACCAGGGACTTCCCTGGTGGCCCAGGAATTAAGGATGCACCTGCCAATGCAGGGGACACAAGTTCAATCCCTGGTCTGGGAACTAAGATCCCACATCCCTTGGGTCAACTAAGCCTGAGACGTAACTACTGAAATCCCCGCGCCTTAGAACCCATGCTCCACAACGAGAAGTCACTGCAACAGGAAGTCCTTGCACCGCAGGGAAGAGGAGCCGCCTCCCAGCTCCCCAGCAACTAGAGAAAGCCCATGCGCAACAGCAAAGACGCAGTGTAACCAACATAACCAAAATTTAATTTTTTAAAAAGGCACAATCACAGGCTG
Source organism: Oryx dammah (assembly GCF_014754425.2). Classification (NCBI taxonomy): domain Eukaryota; kingdom Metazoa; phylum Chordata; class Mammalia; order Artiodactyla; family Bovidae; genus Oryx; species Oryx dammah. The sequence continues at coordinate 2,648,941 of NW_024070211.1, forward strand.
TTAATGAATGACAGAGAGAAGCAGGTGCTGGTGTCTTTCACTGGGAGTAGCAGGAAGCCACAGGGACTGGCCGCCTCTCCCCAGTCGGGCTCACCTATTGGGGTCTGCGTGGTTGGCCAGAATGTTGTAACAGCCAGTGATGAGCTTCTCATACACACGAGCCAAGAACTCATCAGACTCCGCGGGGCCCAGGACGCGCTCCAGGGAGTTGCTGCTGATCTCAGCCACACTCTCAGTGCTCGACTCCAGAAGAAGGGGGAGCAGTGTCCGGATTACCTGCGGCGGGTTCATCTCATCGGACCAACTTCAGCAAAGAAAACAGAATCAAATCAGTGAATATACTCCTCTGAACAGCTGCAAGGGGAGGAGAGGGCAATCCAATCATTTCTTGAGAAGGGCTTTTTTCCTGGGACAGTTGTTTTTCACACAGGCACAGTCTTGCAACTTCATGGTCTCCTTTCTCATCACTGTATCAGAAGTTAAAATCATTTCCATTTGAAAAATCCACTTATTAAAATATTAAATTAACTACATAAGATGTATTCTGTAATATTTAGAAAAGAAAATTTACTGCAACCTAAGCTAGTAACCCTCCAAGACGACCTTTCTAGAAGAACCGGAAGGAATCTGGATCACTTTTAAGGCAACGAGATAGAGGACTTTACTCGTGACCTATGTACAGGAAGCCTGCCCTAGTCCCCACGCTGGCAATATCTAAGTTCCGCAATGAACCTGGAGAAGCATGACTTCAAATACGTCATCGTCACCTTGAAACTTAAACCCAGAGCACTTCCACGTCACGGTATGATTTAAAGCCAGCGTGCTTTTTCTGAAACACACTACACACAAAGAGAAGGAGGTCCTCTGGTGCCCTCCACATCTACGTTCAAAATCCTTCCAGGGAGACACTCACACTCTAAAGCCACAGGTCTCTCTGCTATAGAAGCAGGCAAAACAAGCACTACCACGCAGTTAATGTAACTCTCACTGTCTTCCTGCAGCTATGACAGAGCGCAGGCGCGGAGAGCACTCAGGGCTAAGAAGCTGGTACTCACACTATGAGGTCTCCAGTCAGCCTGACCAGGGAGAGGAGGGTGTGCTTCAGGGACGCAGCCAGGGGCAGACTCTGGCCACAGAGTGTCCCCAGGTGGGCAGCCTGCACAGCACTGATGTAGCTCTCAGAAGGGACGGTGTCATTGGCAAAGGCGTTGCGCTGAAAGGAGGCAAAGCAGACATAAATGGAGAGACCATCCATCTCCAGATGCTTACACAAGCAAAGAGAAAATCGAAGACCCCACTGGGGTTCACAGACAGGGACTCTATTCACTATACACTCTGAGTCACCCTAGGAAGGAAAGTGGAGTGGAGTGAATGAAGGAAAGTGGAGTGGAGTGAATGAAGGAAGCAGTTACCAAATTTTAGTTAGTAGGAGTTAAAATTTTAAAAGGGCGACCCTGGAGGCTCAGCGGTTTAGTATTCGCCTCACAGTGCAGCATACACTGGTTCAAACCCTAGTCCAGAAGGACCCCACACGCCCTGGAGCAACTCAGCCCATGTGCCACCACTACTGAGTCTGTGCTCGAGAGCCTGGGAGCCCCAATTCCTGAGGCCTGTATGCCCCAGAGCCCGAGCTCCGTAAGAGAAGCCACCGCAATGAGGCGCCTGCGTGCCACAACAAAGGGCTGTCCCCGTCGCTGCAACTAGAGAGAAGCCCGCACAGCAAGGAGGAGCCGGCGCAGCCACAAGGAAACCAGGTCTTTTAAACAGAAAAGGTAAAGTTGAGCTAAAATTTAGTTACTACAAAGTTAAGACACCCAATACCACTTTTCAAAGAATTAGGATATATTATATTTAATGTTAAAACTATGCTTGTTTGCCTCTAATAACTGGGAAAGATCAGGATTTCACAATGCATCTGGTTCCCCATTACAAATATCTTAATTATCCTTGCACTACAGCTCCGGGTGATGTAAATAGAGGTCACGATTACAAAGCAAGGATAATAAGATTATAACACTTGGTTTTTCCAAAGAACTGTAATAACACAATAATCTGTTAACAGAGGTTAGTCTGAGGACAGCACACAGGAAGATCAAGGGAACTGAGAGAAGATTCAACAGTCTTCTGAAAGCCTAGAGAACTTAAATGCGACCCCATAAAATTACGACAGAAGGAGCAGGTTCTTGACATATAACCTAAAAGGGAAAGGAAACAGTTAACATTTACCGACAATCCACGTGCCAGAGAATGTGCTAGGCACTTTCCATCTAATATCCTTGACCTTCACCTCCCAGTGTTTACCAGACGAAGAACCTGAGGGTCCTAGCAGCAGATCCCCGAAGCCCACAGGGGCTGGGGTGTTGACCATCCATGCAGTCAAAAGTCCGTGTATACATTACAGTCAGCCCTCCATACGTGCAGTTTCACATCCGTGGAGTCAACCAACCCCAGAGCACTTAGCACTGCAGCCCAGACTCAGTGAAAACAATAGTGTATAAATGGACAGGTGCTGTTCACAGCCTGTATTGCTCCAGAGTCCACTGTAATAAAGTGGTTATCCTATAACACAATTACATACTTATTCTTGGCAAAGCGATCATGAGTATCATTTGGGTAATTCAAGGATTTGACTACGGATTCAGCCACAGCAAATACTACTGCGGCATGGTAAGATCTCTTGGGAGCCAGTTTAAGCCTAAAGAATAAGAAAAGAACGCAGAAACCAAACAGGGCTCCAAAGTTCTACTCGCGGACAGATGGACACTCACCCAGGACCCAATGTTGGGAAACTCGTTGGTGCTGATGTTGTTCCAGGATTCACACACAGTCTGAACTGATGATGGTAGATTCTGAACCAGCGTCGGACCTGGAGGCAACAGAAAGGACAAGGAATCATCACAAGAAAGAGAGAGAGAAGGACACGAGGCATTTTAAAAGCCAACCCCAAATGCAGAGAGAAACACACTACAGCCCAGGTTGTCAATAATTACTAAGAGAGCTTAGAAGCGTATTTAAAAGCAGCACCATGTCCAAGAAACCACTAACTGCTTAACAACTAACAATCTCAATTATAAGACTCTCACTCCCCCTCATATTCACTCTCTAACCTTGGAGAAAAGAAGAGAACTGAACACAAGACGCAAAGTGAGGTGAGTCACTACACGACATCAAGACCCTCTACGAACAGGCAGCACTTCCACCTCTTTCCTCCGTAACTCAGATCTTGAGGGCAGGGAACATTAGTGCACATTAAGAATAGTAGTCAATGACGTAATGAAATTAAATTTCTAAAAGTGAGACTATCTGAACATTAAAAGGGTACTTAAACCTTGAAATGCAGGAATATACAAATGCCTATACATTTTTAAAGGGTAACTATTGCACTTAACGCCAATCCTGCTCAAGTCCTTCTGATTTCCCATCCCAAATTTCTACCAGACCATTCCTAACACAAGGAGGCAGTTTTCCCAAGCATGAAGCAGTAGCTAAATAGTCTTCCTAATCTCTATAAATGGAAAGGAGAACAAAGATCTTTCCAACAGTCAAAGAGCTTAACGCCTTGGTACCAACTGATCTTGGCTTGGATTCCAGCTCTGCCACTTGCAAAATATAGGATATGGGCAAATAACCTAAGTCTCAGTTTCCTAATGAGTAATGGGGGATGATAATAAAACTTAACTCACAGGATTACTGCAGAGGTCACGACAGATAAATCTACGTCAATGCTTGACACACAGGAAGAGCCCAATAAACGGTAAATATGGTAAACAGGTAGCCAGGGAGAGCAACAGCACTAGCAGCCACACCAGCATTGGCAGTCTTATGGAAAAGCACGCTCACTTACCTAGAGTGTTCGCCTTGCACCTACTAGAGCCGATAGCCAAGACCGCAGCAAAGCCGTGCAATTTCTCCTGGGAAGGCTTTTCAGTGGATCCCTCCTCATTAAAGTTCTGTAGCAAATAGGCTCTGGAGGAAAAAAGAGGGAGCTATGCCAAAGCTGAAGGAACCTAGTGACATTCTGGTTAGGGAAAAAAACAACCCTAGACAAATGGAGAACCTGATCCTCTAAATGTAGCTGACAGTGCCTGCCCCTTTGGGTCTAAGAATGCCAATGGTTAATTGGCATTCTAACCCAAAGAACATGCCATCCTTGGAAATGCTCACAAAACATTATCTACCCTACTTGTCCTGGCCTCAGGCGTTGTACGTATCACAGGCTCTGAGAAGTATTCTTTTTTCTTTAAAAAACAAACAAACAACACTTCAGGAACGTGTACTGTCAGCAATGGGCCGATTCGAGCCTTGACTCTCTCACAGGGCGGTGGCTCATCAGCGCTACTAGCTGCTCTGCCCCTGTGCCTGGAGCCCTAGCTGGCCCATAGCGAGCACTTGTCGTTGCTGCTCAAGGTTACTGTTCACACCTGTCCAAACATTCTGCCTCAAGCGACAGTCCTCTGTCCACTGCAAGGCATTCACAGTGAAAGACAGGTGAAGTTTTACAATGCTCCAAGTCCCTGTCAGCAACAACGTCCCATAAAACAGGAACTGAAGAGTGAAATCCTACAGGGACCAGAAAAAGCAAATGAGCAAAAAGGGGCCAGGTCACAACAGTGAAGGAGAAGCACCCAGTCCTTCACAGCAGTTTGCTCTGTCACATGGGAAGACAGGCGCAGTTCTGCTGTCCTTCCAACGGAAGAAAAGCCAGACATCTTGTGAATGGTGAATAAACTACCAATTTTTATGCACTGAAAATGAATTCTAAAATACTTAAACACTATGCAAAATAAACAAAGGAAGTCTACAGGGTGTGCAATTTGCAATGTTTATTATAGAAAGGACTGGGTTTCAAAATACTCTCTAACTCATTAAGAAAAGGTTTTCCTCAGGATTTCAAAGTCCCTGGTGGTCTAGCGGTTAGGAATCTGCCTTGCAATGCAAGAGACAAGGGTTTGACCCCTAGTCAGGGAACTAAGACCCCACGTGGCAAAGGGCAACAAAGCCCCGCACCACAACCAGAGAGCCCACACGCTGCAAGTAGGGAGCCCGCAGGCTCCGGAGCCCACACGCCGCAACGAAAGACCCCCCCGTGACACAAGGACGGCCCCGAGGGCTGCAACTAAGACCCGACCCAGCCAGACAGATAAATAAGTAAGAAAATGTCTTCTCTGCCTATGTCGCATGAGGTTTAAAGAGCTTCGCCTCAGTGAATAACAGGAAAGATAGTGTTTGGAAAAACTGCATTACCTCTCTTTGCACCCTACAAGAAAAATGCTAGAAAATATTTACACAGGAAAGTAAACCACCCAAGCATTTACATTCCCCATCTCCGACATATCTGGGCAGGCGGCCCGCCCCACCTGGTGAAAGAGGCGTAGGTGTCAATGAGCTGCAGCGTGGCAGGCAGCAGGTTCTTGGTGACCTCCGAGGACTTCTGCGGGTCGGTCTCGGCGGCCACCTTAGAGAAGTGCTCGTCCAGAGAAACCTGGACCTTGGAGACAGCAGCGTCCAGGGTGTAGATGGACTGCAGGCTGGGAATCTCATGCAGCTGCAAGATGGTGGTACAGTCGATGCTACAGAAGGACGAGATCTTTAAAAGACGCCCAAGGTCTCAGTTAGTTGTGGCAAAAAAAAAAAAAAACGCAGCATAAGCCAAGTTCTGTCATTACCGACCCCAAACTCACATACCTGTCGGGCAAAGTACTCCTCTACAATGTCAACGTCATATTTCACGGAGCTGCACTTGCTGGATGCCAGTTCTAGGAGAGAACCAGCATGTTCAGCCTTCATTCCCTGTTTGATAAGGTGGTCCTATTTACAGCAAGAAAAAAGTGTTCAGGAGAGCAAAACAGGCAGGGTCTAAGACTTCCCCCTCAGCCTTACGCTTAAATTAAGTTTCCCGCATCAGAGCCTGCTGACTACTACCTCACAGCAGCGGGCTCAGCAGTACCTTTATCCAGTTGCCATAGGAGCTGATCCGGAGGCGGGACGACCACCGGAGGGTGTGCAGGATGTCACATTCACTCATCTCTGGCGAGTTCATGGCCAACTGGTTCATGTAAGTTTTCGATGGTGGCAAAATGCCCAGGATCCTCCACAGTATCAAGAAGTAATATTGAAGGGCACAGGCTTCCTACAAGAAGCAAAAACAGCAATCTCAGAGGCAGGAGTTTTTGGTACTGCCTCAAGATCTCCCATGGAGATCCCGCGGACGGAGGAGCCTGGCAGGCTACAGCCCACGGGGTTGCAAAGACGCGGAAGCGACTAAGCGCCTTCACTCTCTCACTTTCAAGATCTCCCTGACAATGAAAACTGATCCAAACATCAATATAATTTTTAAAGCAGAACAGGGGGAGTCCCAATTTTCAACTGAGATTTGGCTCTTAAGTCAGCTCACTGGGTCTTCCTAGAGAATACACCCAAAGCAAAAAATGGTAAAAGACACCTTTTACATACATATAAAATCTGTCCCACATTCTGTAAATTTCACAGGCTAAGAAAGTAATTCTGAGTTCCTTGCTCCCCAGTAATTTACCAAGTGACTGAAAGAGAGCAAGACACTGCCTTTAGCAGGCCCCTTCTGTGGCCTTAACTGCCATTATGAACTCTACAGGTACGAGACACACTCATGGGGCCACAAAAAAAGCTCCAGTGTGTGGCTTCCAATATCATACATCAACCAGCACTCAGGAGATAAGAACTGAGGTGGCCCTTCCTCTCAAAGCCACAGTCCTCTCAATGTTAACCAAAAAGAAAAGCAAAAGAAGCTGACTAGATCCCAGAAGGAAATTCCTAGTAGACTGCTCCCCAATAATCAGACACATGCCCAGCTCTTCATGAGCCCAGGTTGCCATGGCCTCACCAGGGCTGTCGCGTTCTTGCTTCCCTTCCTCCTGACTGTGTCAAGCTGGGACCCAGCTGCCAGCAGGGACGTCAGCGCAGCGTACAGCTCATCATACTTGACAAGCTTGGAGAAGAGGACATCGCAGGCCTAATATCAAGAAAGACAGTCAATCGTTTTCTCTGACTTTGTGAAATTTTTTCCTACTACCCATATACTACCACTTAACCTCAAGACTGACAAACAGTTCACTCCCAATAGTTATTAATGTCTCATTGCAGCAAGAGCCCCCCTCGTGGACCAACTCAGCTTATGGATTATACTGTGAGCACACAAGTGCAGGCATTAGAGTGAAACAACGGTTTTGTCCATTAAAATAGCTGCCTGTGAAAAGGCTAACACAGACAGTCTTTAGAAATAACCTGTCAGAGGTGCCAACTGCCAGGAAGGACATCCCCTACTGCCAAACTGGAGCCCAGCAAATAAATCTCAAAACAACATTTTCCTTTTAGAAAAAGCTCAAATCCTAATACAGACGCCTGATTTTGGTGGACACCACCTAACCCACACGCAAAATGGGATTTTTAAATTCCGGGTACCACAGAATCAAGTCGGTTCAAATCATCCTCTGAGGCTTCTGGGGACAGGACACAGTAGAATCTGGGTTGCGGGACGGCATCTGAAAAGCAATGTGCTTATTGAAAGAACGGTTCCACTCTGAAGCGTAAGAAGACACTTTGGACCAGGGTTTCCCAAGCTTGGCATGACCCACTGACACTCTGGGCCAGATGCCTCTCTGCTGAGGGGAATTACCCTCTGCACAACAGATGCTGAGCACCACCCCGCACCCATCCCCCGATGGCCAGCAGCAGCCTCCCAGCTGTGACAACCAAATATGTCTCTGGACACAGCCCTGGGGCCTCTGTGGGGGTAGGGAGTACAATCACCCCCAGCTGACAACTTCTGTTCCAGGAGTTAACTTCTATTCTATGATCATCACGTGAATCGACAAAACTGTATCATGAGGCTGGTAGCCTTAAATGCTGCCTCCCCCATATCTAAGGGACCAACCACTAAGAGATCCCAGTGATAATAAAGTTCACGTTAGGGCTTGATGAGCGTGTCCACCAAATACACTTTATATTTAACAATCCTCAGATGAAAGCAAACACATGCAGTGCACACAAGAGGAGCCTTATCAAAACCACGGACCACTGCTGTGTGTGAAACCCTGGGGAGAGACCGCAGCTCCCACTGTCTGCAGACCAGGCCCAAAAAAGCCAGCCTCTCAGTGAGGCAATGCCCCTGAGGGAGAGTTACACTCCATCACCCGGAGTGGCAAGAGCACATATGCTGCACCCTAGGACCGGAGGGTTCCAGCTTCTCACACCTCAGACGTTCTTTTTGCTTTTAAATAAATGTGGGATATGTGAGGGTCTGTTTCCGCCAAGAGTTCTGAATCCATAAGTATCTGAGACTACACCAATGACCAAAGGTTCTCAAGGATGCCCCAAGCTCCAAATTCAGCCCCTCCCATGAGAATCAGGAAGTTTCTTATCTACAGTCTTCTTTCTGACCTGATGAAAAATGCTTAGACCAGTTTTCTTCTACTTCTTTGAACCCATGATAGAGAGGGGTGGTCGTCCGACGGCTGCTGCTGTCCTGGGATCCACTTGCCCACCCAAAAGGAGGACTAAGCAGGTTATGCTGCACCTTTTAAAACATAAAGATTCAAATTAAGAAAGAGACACAGTCATCATTCTGCTTCTCACTCCAGGCATATCAGACTGACACAGCAAAGTCTGGGAAACTTAACCAAAAGAAAATTTTAGATTTTTCTGTGACTTCTTCTGGGAAGCATCTTTTTGCCAGAGTATAAGGGCAACAGTGTGTAATGCAGCACTGTCAGAAACACTGACTGTCATAATCCTTAAACGGCCCTCCCACTCTCATTTTGGTTCCCTGGAACAAAGCAATTTACTAATCCATAAAATGTACTGCTCGACCATCATTCAACCACTAGTGAACTAACTGAGGCCTGACCCTCACAGCGCTGTGCTCAACACACATAAAGTGAGGCAGTTCAGAGAAGGACACCTGTGAAGAGAACCTATGATCCAATTTCAACAAACACATCAAGTGAAATAAATTCATATGTATCGCTTCTGGCTAAACATGAAGTGTGGGCACAGAGACAAAGTCCCAGGGGCCTCCCTCGGGGTACTTACACACACCACAATGGACGCCTGAAACCTCAAGTGAACAGGTCACTTTGGTTTGGGACATGATAATTTGAGAATAACAAAGATCTCAGGAACAGCTGTAAAGCAAAAAGAACATGTTCCTCTGTACCTGCTCAAATAGATACATGGGGGCTTTGGAGTACTGATGAAGCAGATAATCAAAGATCAAAAGCAGGCGAGCCAGGATGAGAGGCACAGAGCGCCTCTGGGCATCCAGGCTGGCGCGAAGCTCCTGGATAATCTGCACAAAGAGCGTCAGGATGTCGCGCCGGCCTTTCTCAGAGAAGTTGTGGAAGATGAGGAGCAGCAGCTGCAAGTGTTCCACATTCAGATCCTCCGTCTCAGCGGGCACCACCCCCTGCAGGGCATTCTGCTTCATGGTCGACAAAAACCTACCACAGAGGAGAGGAGAACACGTCCGGTGGGGAAGTCAGAACATCCCCGGAGAGTTACAGCGTCCCGTGCCAGAAAAGGCACATGAAGAGAACAAATTAAGGGAGACAAGAAGCTACATGTAATGGGAAGATAAAAATTAAATCTTGGCTACCAAAAAACTAGATCTGGCCACAAAAGCATTTTCAACAACCCTTCAACAACATCAACTGTGGCCACACAGTGTTAACTCCCACGATGCCACTTCTGACAATGAACAAGAGCTACAAGCTCTCCAAAAGGTGGCTTTTTCTTCCTTTAATAAATCTGGGTAGACAGAAACAATTCAACTACCTTTTTCTCTATCAACTGATTCTACAGATTAATTCTCATTTTAAGAATTCATACTACAGGTTAAAAATCATAACATGGTAATTATTGAAAATAATTCAATGCATTAAAAAGCAATACAAAATTTACACTATTTAGAGAACGTGTGAGAAAACCTTTCATGCAAACAAGGAAAGAATGCCGCAGCTCTTTTCTCTGCCTTTGGCCGTCAGGAGAGAGGCTTGTATTCCAATAAGGGTTTCCCTCACCACTCCCCTACCCTCCACCTTCTAGCCTTTCTGCACGATTCCTATCGTGCACATCTGGCATTCACGGGGGTTTATGATTTCTCAAATCCAGCAGTAAAGCTGTTTGATCATGGACTGGGAAAGAGGAAAACAAAGCCTTTTAGGAAAACTAACTGCTTTGAAGACTCCCAACCATGGAAACAAAAATGGCAAATATAGGTCCATCTAAAGAGGATTTAGATGATTAATCTGAGCTTCCCCCAAGTAAAAATATTCTTTAAAAGTTGTCCAAAAAAGACTGCAAGTCACTCTAAGCAAAATAACCAAAGACAGAGTTGGCTTCCCTGTTCCCTTTCAAAAAAAACCAGGTCAGGATAAAATTGGTTTATGTTCCGGATTCAGGTTCTCTCTCATAATTGGAATCAAATCCTCCATGTGCTAAAGGGAAGATTCTGTTTCCAGATCCTAGTTCATGGATATCTGTTTTTTAAACAGCCCCTCAGCTCCTCCCAAATCCCCCATCAGAAACATACTCCCCCACCCTTGCCACTCTAAGCCTATCATCAGAGTACCATCTCAGGGCCACAGAGGAACTACAAATCAGTCAAACAAATTTTAAATAGCAGCCTTCTCCGTGGGGCTTCTGTTGGAGTTATCTTACCTGTCCCAAACTTTGAGGCATTCAGGAACGTCAGGGTCACCTTGAGCGCCGGCTTTATGCTGCCAGATGAGCAGGAGGCGTGAAAGCACAGAGAGGCTCTGAGGGTGAATATACAAGGGCCACGGGCCCTCAGAGAAAGGAGCGACTCCCAGCTGCTGCAACAGTGTGTTCTAACACGAAAGACACATAAGAGGCCATTAGGGAAGGAGGCAGGGAAGGAGGCTGCTTTTTAACACTGACAAAGAGTCCTTGCCCCCAAAAAGCAGGCGCGCGTGCGGACAGTAGTCAGGTCAGTTCCAATGGACACTGTGTCTCTGAAAGAAAACTTCAAACTTCAGCTGTAATAGCTAACAGTTTTCTTTCAAGTCAGTTACGTACCACAAATAACACTCCAAAGGGGGAGCTCCAACACCTTAAGAGGGCCAGCAACTTGCATTAATAGTATCAGCAGGGAAATCTCGCGTCAACGAAGTCGCGGCACCCAGAATTAACCAGGCCGCAGCCTCTGCCTCCAGTGTAGCATGGCTTTCAGATGAGCTTTCCTTTCAGCTCAGCCATCTGAGCTGCGATGTATCTCCTCAGACACACACACACACACTGAGCAGGATGCCAATGGAAAACCAGACAAATGCCTGCTTTCTCATTTGTCTTTAGAAAACACAAATCATGGTTACCTCAGGACATAGGATAAATTTTGAAGTCTGCCAAACTAAATTATACTCTTGTAAAAAAACATCAAGAAGACCCTATTCCTTGAAAATGTTCAAAAAGTCATGGATATGGCGTGTAGCTCCCGTGTATTGGCGGGTTACGCGGGGTAAGTGCTGTATGGAGACTGTGACACTGAGCGCTCAGGGTGAAACGGCAGGCAGGGTGTGCTCCGCTGCACTGACGAGGGCCAGAGCTCAGGGTGGCTTAGGAGCACGACCAAAGCCACCAGATTGCCAAGTGACAAGCCAGGCTTCTCTCTAAAATCCACATTCTTAGCCATCACGCTCAGCAAAGACACGATGACTAACTTCTCCATTCCTGACTCAAGAAAAAATTGAAAACACAAGTAAACACGTCTGCTCTACTGCAGAGCCTTAACTGGAGCACTACTGGTAATGAAAATGACCCGAGGCACGTGCAGCCGCAGCGGTGGCAACCACGGAGACCAAGCAGACACAGAAACATGCTCTACACGTGTCATGCCACACGCAGACACAAAATCGGCCAGTTTGAAAACGCAGAAACCAAGGGACACATCAATGTTCTCCTAACAACTGTAAAGCTATGCCTCTGTGTGGACGGCAACGAAAGGAAGCATGGCAGCACTGAAACCAGGAACTCGGCGAGAGGACTAAGGCTGCCGTCTGTTCTCTGCTGTTCACCACCTCTAAGTGAGCTTGTCTGCCTCGTGCCAGATGGGTTAGGGCTCAGAGCCGTGACAAACAAGCCAACACTGCTCAGGAACCGGCTTTCCCCACCCCTCGCAACTGACGAGCTCTAAGGAAGAAATGACTTCCTAAGGAGCAAGTCTGAGTCACGACGGAGCGGACTCCGGCCCGACGCATCCGGACACCCTCCGAGCACCCTTCCCCGCCGCTCCCCGCGCCGGCACCCCTGAGGTGAGCCTCGGCCTCCCCTCTCCTGCCGGTCCCAACCCATCTCCCTGTTTCTCATCACTTCAACAACAGCCTCCCAGTGGACAATCCCCAAATGTGTAGTATCAGTCTTCAGTTTTTAACTCCTAAATTTCAGACTCACATTTCCAACCATTTTCTAAGACATCTTCATCCCTCTGGCACCTCAAAATTTCACTATTTAAAGTGGTGGTGTTTTTTTTTCAAAAGCAGTAATGGTGACTATTTTATTCAAATTTAAAATACTGATAATACAGCTTTTCTCATTTGATTGAAAGAGCTACAGAATCTAACATACCGACAAAGGAAAAAATACAATCACATAGACAATGCCTCTGCTAACTGTCTTCAGCTTACTCCTTCGGTAAAGGAGAGCTTCACCTTCACCTATTCCAATTTCTTGACTGCAAACAACTCCAAGGCTCGCCTACTGCAAGGACCTAAAAGTCATTTTGGAGGGCTGACACTGACTCATTGTTAAAAACAGAAAATGGCAAACCATGCCTCCTGCACCTAAAGAACCCAAAGGACCATTCTGAATAACTGTGACGAAGTGACCCAAGAGCACGGGAGTCGGTGTCGTCACTGTGGGAAACACCATGGAGGTTCCCAGGAAACTACAAGCTCAACTACGACCCGACAGCCCCACCCCTGCGCACATATCAAGACAAAACACGGTTCAGACAGACGCACACAGCCCTAGGGTCGCAGCAGCACTCACAACAGCCGAGGCGTGGAGCAATGTCAACGCCTGTCAGCAGGCTGCGGGGGCACTGCTCAGCCGCGAGCAGGAATGGAGCAGCGCCATCTGCAGCGACAGGGCCGCAACCAGAGAGCACCCCGCCAAGCGAGGCCAGAAAGAGAACAGCAAATGCCTGACGACACCACTTTCACGGAGAATCTACATTTGACAAAAACGAACCTGTCTGTGAAGCAGACACAGAATCACGGACGCAGCCAGACTGGGGGCTGCCAAAGGGGAGAGGGCTGGAGGGGGGTGGGGTGGGGGCTGGGGCTAGCGGACGCAAGCCTTCACAGAGGGTGGTAGAGGGTGGGGTGGGAACTGGGGCTAGTGGACGCAAGCTTTCACAGAGGACGGTAGACAAGGTCCTGCTGCACAGAACAGGAGCCTACACTCAATACCCTGTGATAAACTGTAACGGAAAAGGACACACTACAAAAGACGCACATGCGTACCTGAATCACTCTGCTATACAGCAGCAATTAACACAACGCTGTAACTCAACTGTGCTTCAGTAACAAAATGTGTAATAGAGGAAGCCTGAAAAGGCAAGTGGCGCGTGAGTCGGCTTAAACCCGGAAGAGCATGCCCCTGAGTTCTCAGTGTCACTCCTTTTACCCAAAACCAGCTCTCTTTCCTGTTTTCCCTATTTCTATTAAGACAAGAGCATCCTGCTGGTCTCGTTTGGGTTTCAAGGGTTTTAAATCTGGCAGTATCTTAGATTCTTAAGCTCTCCTTATCTCTCACCTCATTCAAACAATTTCCCATGATCTCTACTCTAGGTCCTTCATCCTCCCTGTCTCCCTTTCTCATGAAGCCACACTAACTCAAGTCATCTTTATTTCTTCAGTTCCTGTAACAGTACCTGAAACATGGATGACTTTCCATGAATAGTTACAAATGAACCTAGATCACCACAGTAACAGTATTGTTCAGTTATGATAATTTTACACGCAATATTAAATACAGTATTAAACAGTAACACTAACAATACATTTTATTAAGACACTGTGTATCTGGCAACTTAAATCAGGCATCTTGGGTAAGACAACTTCGCACATTATTCCAAACAAATAATATCCAAGGTAAGGGGACTCAACAGCAGACAGATTACAATGACTATCCTTCAAAGCAGTGAAATATGGGAAACAGTTTACAGTTCCATGCCTGGAGATGGAATGAAAAATGGAGATCTGAGGGCTTCCTCTGCAGTGTCAGTAGCTATGGGCAGCCCAGCTGCACATCCACACAAGGTCTGTAATTATTTTTAAAATGCTAAGAGAGCAGTATCATCACAGGATTCTTAAGAATCCCTATTCTCTACAGAAAAATATTTCTTCCCCATTATTTGGACATAAAAGTTTAGCCAAGAAAAGTGCAAATCTATGATCTTTGGAACCTCTCTTGATAAAGTCAGACCTGGGCGAGGAGCTGATAATTTTGGCAGGAAACCCTGACCCTTCAGTCTGAGACGTTACTGCAGGCAATATCATAACTGAAGCATCTTCTGCTGTTCACCTTAGACAGGTCAATAGCTTTTCTACTCTATTTATTGATATAGTCTCTTTCCTGCTAAAAAAATTCTTCCCCATGTACCAGTACGTAAGCATAAATAGGTTTTATAATTACCTTTTTAAACAACAAAAGAAATGTTTCAGGATTTCTCAAATAGCTTGGGGCTGTGAGAATTTTTTTTTTTTTTTTTGGCTGCACCATGCTACAACTTAGTTCCCTGATCAGGGAACCCATGCCCCCTGCAGGGCAAGCGCGGAATCCTAGCCACGGGACCAATTCCCTATGAAAATCAATTTTTTAACTTCATGAAATAAGTTCCTGGATTTTGCCCCTTTGGGGGCAAGTACAAGTCCTTGAATTGTGTTTTGATTCTGACAAACCACTGAAATAATCTTAAGAGTAACAAAAATATTTTCATTAACAACCTTAGAGCTAATTACTGGAGATCTCCCAAATTAAATTCTACTGGGGTTGGTTGGGGAGAGTTGGGGGTGAATATTGGGTGGCGGGGGGGTGGTCACATTAACTGAAAATCTGAATTTTTAACAAATTCCCCAGGAACCCTTATGCACACTAAAGATGAGAAACACTAGCTCTAATTATGTTAATCAAGTTATTAT
Organism: Oryx dammah; assembly: GCF_014754425.2. Classification (NCBI taxonomy): domain Eukaryota; kingdom Metazoa; phylum Chordata; class Mammalia; order Artiodactyla; family Bovidae; genus Oryx; species Oryx dammah. The sequence continues at coordinate 2,664,135 of NW_024070211.1, forward strand.
CAGGATACGACACTGTCAAATCTTGGGAGAGAATGTGAGTCCCCATATCCCTGGCACACTGCTAGTGAGGGTAAACCTTGGTGCTACAACAGAGCGCACCTTGGCGTCATCTGCTTAAGGCCATGTACTCTACAACCTGTCGATCCTACTTCAATTGATATTCCCAAGAGACTCACTTGCAACAGGGGACATACAGGGGGTACGCAAAAGAAAGAGCTCAGCAGGACACCCTGGGGGCCCAGTGGTTAAGGATCCTCCTGCCAGCGCAGGTCACATGGGTTCGAACCCTGGTCCAGGAAGATCCCAAGATCTTAGCTGCAGAGGAACTAAGCCCGCATGCCGGGAGTGCCTGCTCCACCACAGGAGAAGCAGTCGCAACCAGCAGCGTCCGCATGGCAAACAGAGCAGCCCCCACTCAGCAAGAGGCAGTGCAGCCAAAGTAATTAACCCTTTTAAAAATAAAGATCATACAACACCTGGAATAACAATGATATCTGACTGACACAACCCAAATGTTCATCAGTTGGAGCAGAAGGGACATGAAGAAACTGGTACAGTCACAAACACAATGAAATACATACAGCAGTCAAAACAAAAACTATAGAAATGTGCAAACGCATAGACGAATTCTGATAATAAAGTACTAAATAATGTTAAGTGAAAAATGCCTACAAAATTGCACAGAATGTGATGTCATTGCTAAAAGCAATCAAATAATTTTAAATTTTAAAATATTCCTTAAATGCCAAAGCAAATACATCTATGAAACTAATGAAGTGAGGAACTTAAGATTTAGGATTCCAGACAGCAGCTACTTCAGTGAGGAAAGAAAGCTACAGGTTTTAGAAGTCCACAATCAAGATCCTAGACTTGATTTCGGTGGTGGGTTGTCTATGGGAGCATATCATGGACCTTGAGTCCATCCTTGTTCACCTCCTGGATGATACTGGCCAACACAGCCATACCATGCTCTGAAAGGGATACACACTTGGATAGTTTCAGACAAAACTGTGCCAACAGTTCAGCATGGAAGAGGTGATAAAAGTTCAACATGTTGGATGCCAGGCCTAAGAACTAAAAGAACATCCACTCCTATAATCTGATTCTTTTAAGACAAGCATTTTAATTTATATTTCTCAGATTGCTAATGGCGCTTAACATTTCCTACACTGTTGACCATTTATTATTTTTTAATAAAACGTCCCCTTGTCTATTTACTTTTATACTAGGACAGTTATCAGGAGTGGGTTTTGTAGCTCTTCCTTTTCTTTAAACTTACTGACTGAGTTGGGGATAAAGGACACATATTCTTGAAATGATCTTAATTAAGGCAGAGGGACATCCTAGAGTAGTCTCTCAACACTCTTTCCAGGGAGGGGATCCCAAGACAAACTGTTCCCAAGCTACAGAAATAAGTGCAGCCTACGGAGCACAGATGCAGAGAGCTCTTGGCCCAAACCGTCACAGCGCGCACACACCTGCAGGTGAGGAGACTGAAGGTCCGAAGTCACCAGGGAGTGGTTGAAGTGATAGAGGGCGGCTGCAAACTCTTCATCTGATGCACCTTGAAGACACGGGAAAACCAATTACTCAAGCACCTACTTGATGAGGTGCACCACCCTGCCAGCAGCCAGATGCTGCTAGAAAATCTCCGCCAGGCGCACTTCCTGTCTACTGACCCTTGAGCCCATCCTTGTCCACCTCCTTAATGATACTGGCCAAGGTGGCCATATGGTGCTCTGAAAGAGATACGCTCAGATAGTTTCGGATAAAATTGTTCCGGGAGTTCAGCATGGAAGAGGTGATGAAGTTCAAAATGTTGGAAGCCAGGCCTAAGAACTGGAAAGAACACATGAAGGTTACACCAGGTTCAGGAGCCCAGAGCTCCCGCAGGCCCCAAACACAAGTGAAACACACCTGCAGACCTCACGCAGTAAACACGGTGACCCGCAGACTCAGGCTCTCAATCACTGACAATATGACTAAGTTTAATTGCGACAGCCTTTCTCATGTGACTGTACCAATTACAGACAATGGTGTGTCAATTTAATACAGCAGACTTCACAGAGTACTGTACGAAGACAGAGGATTTGCAAATAGACGGGCTCATTTCTTTCATTCCTCTAAGTTCCTGCATTTGTGCAGCTCTAAGATATTTCTGACATATTCAGTTCTGAAGCCTGTATTATCACTGTACACATTTGGAATGCCCAGTTCTTCACTTCTCTATTTAAATTAAATTGGGGGATTCCCTGACGGTCCAGTGGTGAGGACTGTGCACTTTCACTGCCAAGGGCCTGGGTTCTATCCCTGGTCGGGGAACTAAGATACCATAAGCTGCACAGCAGTGACCAACAGAATAGTAATAATTTAACTAGAGTGAACTGAATCAAGCTGAATTATTATGTAAATGTTTTAAACCCATATCCTTGACTACACTAAGCTGTATAAAAGCCAAGATCGTATCTGACCTGTTTACCGATAGGGCTTCAGAAGAGGGAATGACAGTGTGCCACCCACAAACACTGGTTGCACAGACACTTAGCAATCAATTATGACATACTGGATGTAGGCGACAGGCCCGTTAACTCTTCACAACACTCTCAGGAGGCCCAATCACTCCCATACAACAGGAGACAAAACAGGCTCAGAGAAATTCAGGTTCTTGCCTGAAGTCATAAAGTCAGTAAACACAGTAGAAGTAGGACTCAATTCACTTCTGTATCACCCTAAACCCTATGTTACTAACCCTCAATCAGAGAAACACCATCAGGAGTACAAGAGTTATTTAATGAAACACAATCAATATACTTAAGCCCTAAGTAAAAATGTCTTTAAACATTAATGATTCACGCCGATGAATGGCAAAAACTATCACAATTTTGTAAAGCAATTATCCTGCAATTAAAATAAATTAATTTTAGAAAATTAATGATTCAACATACAAAATGGTTTTATTCCAATGATCTGCTTTCCACACGCCTTCTCCCCATTTCTCCTTCCCCACTCAGAAATCCACTCTTACCAACTCAGGATCTTTGCGACTGGCCAAGATGTTACCCTTCTCCCCAGGAGCCTGCTTACTGGGGCTCTTGACACGAGGTGAGCTTTCCAGCGGAGGGGACGGGGGAGGCGGCGGAGGAGCCACCTTCTCTTTACTGGGGGAGATGGTCTCTTCAAACCACTGCCCCAAGATAGGTTCACTGTCATCATCTAACAGGGAAAGAGAAAAGTTAACAAAGTACCAAAAGTTACCCACTTTTAAAAATGTTTCAATACACCTGCCTTGCAAAAGTGCCTGAGTCAAAAAGAATACAAAGTATCTAAATTATGGTGGAAGATACATAGTGGCATAAAGTTGTCAAAACTCATACAAATGTCTACAGCAAGTGTATGCAGTGTTCCACTGTGTCTAAGTTATACCACAACAAGACCGACATCGTTTTAAAAGAACCCCAGGAAGGAATAGAAATCACCTCACTTTATTTTACTGGCAACAAGCCAAAAGTTCTCAAGCACAAATTTCTACTTGTCATCGACTGTAAGCCCCCAGATAAGAATCACACTTTTTTGCAATACTACATACGACATTTCCACAAACCTGGAGAGAATCTGATATGCTTATTTTATTTACTCTCTCTTCACACCAAGGCAGGAGGGAATGTTACTAGCAACCTGGTCTAATTACTAGTACTAACAGCCTGTTACTAGAAACTAGCAAGCAGGAGGGAGTTCACCACATGAGTCAGTGTAGACAGAGACAAAAACAAGTGAGAAGTGTCCTGACTGTGGAGGAAAAGAAACCAGAGCAATCTGAGCTTTGCTGGCGGTGGCTCCACTCACTCAGTCTTCAACCTCCACTTACTCTTGAGGACCAGGTCACCTTTAAGGGCACATGCGGTCAAGATCCAAGCTGGGCAGGTGAGAGAAGGCGGTGAGCAGGAAGCCCCGGGGGCGCGTCCTGCTGCGCTGTGGGCCCCCCGGGAGAGGGTGGGGGTGCCTACCTTGGCTGCTGTCCTCCTCCGTGCTGCTGAAATCGTCCTCGTAGTAGGTGTTTGAGTCAGTGGAGGCACTGGCATCGCTGCTCATGGAGCCCTTCCTCTGGCGCTGCAGGACACATGCCTGGGAAAACAGCGCGGATTCTGGAATCAGTGACCCCGAAAATGAAGCCACCCTCCTTCGGCCCTGTCACCACGTGAACAGTCTTCTCTGTGTCTCTTCTTTCTAAATCCAAGTGAACTATTTCTCCTAATAGCTCCCTTCAGGACTTTCATAGCTTTATCCTAAAACAGGAGTCTCCAACCCCCAGGATCTAAATGCCTGATGATCTGAGATGCAGGTGACGTAATAGAAATAAAATGCACAGTAAGTGTAATGTGCTTGAATCATCCCCAAACTACCATCCCACCCCACCCTCAATACCATCCCTGATCTGTGGAAAAACTGTCTTCCAAAAAACAGGTCCCTGGTGACAAAAAGTCTGAGGACCACTGCTATAAAAACACTCCCCAACCCTAATTCTGGACAAGAACTGAAAAGAGAAGTTTTCCAGTGTCCTCTACGTTTTGCTTCAGCAGGCCAATTATCACAAATTGCCCAGTGCCCACCATGGGATTTTCCAGGCAATAGTACTGGAGTGGCCTGCCATTTCCTTCTCCAGGGGATCTTCCCAACCCAGGGATCAAACCGGGGTCTCCCGCATTGTAGACAGTACCATCTGAGCCACCAGAAGTCCTGATAATCAATAGCTAATTCAAATCTCTGGAATCATTAGGAGCTTTTCTCATCTTCAAAACCATTACCACAAGTGACACGTTTACAAAGACTAAGGCAAGCAGTCTGTCTCATTCGTTTTAAGGAGGATATCTAAGAAGGCCTCACAGGCTCTCAGCGGCATGAGCCCACCCACCTTCCTGTAGGAAGTTGAGAGCAGTGTCAGCAGCAGGCTCGTCAGTGGGACAGCGTCAATCAGCCGCTGAATCCTCTGCATGGAGCTACTCTGGGCCATGATGCTCAGGACTGCAGGGGGGCCATCCGCTTCCCAGCCCTGAAGGTAAAGAGAGAGTTAATGTCAGGTTTCAACAGGAAGTAAGCACCTGATCTGATGGCTCAAGCGAACGGAAGCCAGAAGAGGAGCCAGCAGCCCCCGTGCGGATTCTGAGGACAAGCCCTCACCTTGTGCAGAGCCTCCACTTGCAGGTCTTGAAAAAGAGACGTCAAGAGCTTGACAGCATGGTTTGCCAATACTACCGAGAGCACCCCAAAGCCCTGATGCCTATACAAAGCAAAAGGGAAACACAAACTTTCAGACAACAAATTACAGTCATGGATTTTGCCATTTTGAGGCCCTTTAAGAATCTACTGACCTTTCCCCAAGGGGTGAAAAAAACTGCAAAAACATAAAATCTACATATAGTTTCAGAAGTTCACTCTCCTTGAAGCCCACCTACAGACTGCCTAGGGAGCCTCAGGCCTCAGGCTAAGAACTGGACTAGAAAAAACTCTGGAATTTAAACTGTCAATTCAAAGCTACTGGGTCACGTGAAAACACTGACATTTACAAGCCATTCTCTCGGGAACTTCTCTGGTGGCACAGTGGATAAGAATCCTCCTGCCAGTGTAGGGGACACGGGTTAGATCCCTGGTCCAGGAAGACCCCATATGCCGAGGGGCAACTGAGTCTGTGCACCACAACTAGGGAGCCTGTGCTCTAGAGCCCAAGCTCTGCAGCAGGAGACGCGGCCCCACGAGAAGCCCCTGGCCGCCACAGCTAGAGGGGCCCACGCAGCAAGGAGAGCCAGCACGGCCCAAAAGAAGCGCAGAAATGAGTCTTTCTCAAAGTCATTCTCTTGAGAAGAAAAGGCTAAAACTAGCAACGTTTACAAAATATCTGGACAGGAGAGAATAAAAACAAAGGTTTACATTAAATCTGAGTAGAACTTTCTCTTTCTGTCCAAATGACCACACGACAGAGGGTTAGTATATCTAATATACAAAGAGCTCCCGTAAATCAGTAAGAAGAGAAAGTATAAACACCAAAGGGAAAACTGGAGCAAATGATACGGGCAGGATGAAAACGACCACAGTCACAGGAGGACTCCCCACAATGCAGTGAGAGCACCGCAGGGACAGCCCTCTCCTCTGTGGTCAGCGCACAGGGAGACCGAAGCCACCCACTACCAGAGAGGCCGGAGGGCAACGGCCTGACACACAGCAGCCGGGAGTGCGCGCCAGGGCGCCACTGCTAGACCAGAATGCCCTTTGTCCACACAATCAAGCTTCCAGAAACTGACCCCAAGGGGAGAGCTGAACAAGTGCACAGAGACTTGTTTCAGAAGGATTATTAAAGTACACTTTATCAAAACAAGACACATGGCACAACCTAACTGTTTGAGAAGCTGATCGGTTAACTATGGCATATTTATATAGTGGAATACCATCAGTCATTAACAACACAGATCTATAATTGTGTCACTGAAAACGTCTACAGTATGTACTATCAGTGATCCTACTTGCTTAAAGATATCTGTTTAACATATGTGCACAGAAAAATGTCTGGAAGAATGTTTACCAATTTGGGTGGTAGATGATTTCTTGATGATTTTTTTTTTTGCTTTCTTATGACTTGCTACTTACACTATGTATATATATTCCTTTTAAACCTCATGAAACTACAACTACTTTTATATGTTTCTTCAGCTTCCAAGGATATACCTGTTGGCATTCTATTCCCTTTACAATGCCAAGTATAACAACAGACACTCAAAAATCACAAACCGCTGTTCTCTCTGGAACATGCCTACCTCCCCACTTTGCCTGGTGTCTACTACTACTACTACTAAGTCGCTTCAGTCGTGTCCGACTCTGTGCGACCCCATAGACGGCAGCCCACCAGGCTCCCCCGTCCCTGGGATTCTCAAGGCAAGAATGCTGAAGTGGGTTGCCATTTCCTTCTCCAATGTATGAAAGTGAAGAGTGAAAGTGAAGTCGCTCAGTTGTGTCCGACCCTCAGCGACCCAACAGACTGCAGCCTTCCAGGCTCCTCCGTCCATGGGACTTTCCAGGCAAGAGTACTGGAGTGGGGTGCCATTGCCCTCTCCAATGCCTGGTGTCTACTGCCTACTATATCAATGCCTATTTCAGATTTCAGCTCAGTACACTTCCTCGGGGAAGCCTGCCTTGATTTCTCTAGCCAGGTCAAATGCCCTTATTAAAATACTCTCTAGACACAATCTGACATATATTTGCATGAATATCAACTTCCTCTCTCTTCAGAACGTCTATTTTGTTTGTCTACTGCAGCATTCCAGAACTCATACAGAGCCTGGGACAGAGAAGGTACTGAATAATTTGCTAAGGTCCAGAATTCGACTTCCTCCTTGAACTCGAGACTCACATACCCAAGTGCCTACTCAGCATCTCACAGAGAGCCTACAGGTCCTCTCAAAAGCAGCATGGCCCAGATGAAATTCTTCATTTCTTCCCCTTCCTGTCACTCAATCTATTCCTAAATTGGTGTGCCCTCTCTCAGTAAATTACACAATTCCAGATGCTCATGCCAAAAACTTCTGATATATTTTTCACACTCAACATGCAAGCCAACAGCAAATCCTATCATTTTCCAACGTGACTCATTATCCCTGCCTTTCCCAGCACCACCAGACTCCACCCCTCCTCGCTTGCTCAGAGGAACGCGTGAGCCTCCCACCTGTTCTCGCTCCCTCTTGCCTCACAACCCTACATACAGTCTATTCTCTGCAGGGGGGCTGGGTTCTCAGTCAGTAACCCTCAGATCTTATCACTCTGCTCTTGCAAACCCTCTGATACCTACAGCTTACACCTGGCCCAAGGTGATCTGGCCCTGGTAACCTCTCTGACTGGATTTTCTACCACTCTCCTCCTCAATTTCTCTGCTCTAGACACTCTGACCTTGCTGATCCTTCAAAATGCCAACCATACTTCCACCTCGAGACCTGAACGATTCTACCTCAAATATTTTCGAGGTTCACCTGTCACTTCACATCTGCATCTTGTTTTCAGAGCCCTTTCCCGACTATGCTAACTGAAGTAACAGGCCCTGGCAGTTCCCGACCCCTTATTCTGGCTTCTTTTTCCTCCCAGCACTCATGCATGACAATCAATTATAAGCCTACTGTTTGTTATGAAACTACTGTTTGCTCACTGTTCTCCAGTTAAAAAATAAACCCCAGGGCCTCCCTGGTGGCTCAGTGGTAAAGAACCTGCCTGCCAGTGCAGGAGACTCGGGTTGGATCCCTGACTCAGGAAGATCCCACATGCCACGGGGCAACTAAGCCCACGCACCACAACTCCTGAGCCTGTGCTCTGCAACAAGAGAAGCCGTGGCAACGAGAGGCTGGCACACCACAGCAGCGGAGACGCAGCACAGCCTCAGATAAACCACGCTATTTTTAAAAAAAGAAAACAAACTCTATAAAGTCAAGGAGACTGCTTTGATTAGCACCTCAATGCCTGGATAGAGCACTGAAAAAAATAAATGAAATCCAGAAATAAGCCTGGACTTCAAAAATAAAACCTCAACAACAAAGAAATCATGTCTCTAACTTTTTCCTGGCAAGCAAGGGTTTCTGTCCAGACTTCATCAAAACAGCAGCAAATGTTTCAGTAAGCAAGCTATGAGGCCAGACTGAATCCTCACGTTACAGTTTAAACGTGCAAGTGCATAACCAACTCCAAGTCAAACGAGCCCATTTTACAAAAGAGAAGCACTTTTCTTCCCTAACTGGAACCTCACAGAAGTCCTTAAATGTGTACTACACAAGTATTTTCTCCCTCTTACAGAGAAGGAAACAAGATTGGAAAGAATGAGCGATTTACCCAAAATCACATAGCTACGCTACAGAGACAGTGAACTACAGTCATCATCTTCGTTGTTCACATCCACTGGATGGAGGCAAACTTTCCTGTTGCTATGGAGATGAGAGGAGTGACACCAGCTCCCCATCAACAGACAAAGGCAGGAGAGCGCAACACGAGCAGCATCAAATGGACACATACCCTTTTCCAGGCCCCAGCTTCGGAGAGCCCACTCCCTCTTTGGTACGAGAAAGGATGTCTCTGACTCGGAGAGCGGCCAGTGGATCTTTCTCTTTCCCCTTGTCAGCCAAGGCAGTAGGACTGAGGTTCAGGATGAGGAAAAGGCTGTTCAACAAACACCAGGCACCCAGCAACTGGAAGTTCTGATAGTGCTGTTGAAAAAGGCACAAAATATACACATACAGACAGAGAGGTCACAGGCTACCCCTCTTAGAGACTACAGGTAAAGCAGAGGCAGAGATGTCTTACCTCACCACCAGCCCGGCGGGAACTGCTGATTGCCTGTCCAATCATGTCATAGATTTCAAGCTGTCCAAAAGTAAACACACACAACAATCTGAGCAAGGTGACACAGCTCATTATAAATGCTAAATCCTACCCAAAACAGTCTAGCTTGAAGACGCCAACACCCTCAAGCCACTTCCATCTCACAATTTCCTTGATCCTCACGTGACTCTGACTCTGTCTTTTCGTTCAGCTCACAACACCTTCTCAAACATGTCCCCTCCACCCCATCTAAAGCAACATACCCAGGACCACGTCCGATCACTTTCTATCACACTTGTTCATCCAATCCACTTGCCACTCCAGAAACCCTTGTGTCTAACTAACATCTGCCTCCACTGAAGGTACACTGGCCCAATGCAGCAAGCCGTTCTATACACTTGCTGACTGAGTGACTCATCTCTCACAAAGTTCACCGCCACTACAAAGTTGCAGTGCTTCCTGCACAGCTAACCAAACTCCAAGCAAACAAGCAGGAGGCCTACGTCTCAGGCCGACCACTCAGGGCGGAGGGGTACGGAGAGCACTCCATGCCTTTCCCTCTAGTGAGCAACAAAGTGGAAACCGCCATATTCCCTCAACTGAATACGCAGGGTTCCCCATCCCCAGAGGCAGAGCTTACACATTTCTGGACGATCGTGGCAGCGTCACTCTCGTAGTCTTCCTCTTTGGAGCTCGTGGAGCCTGTCCGCACTTGCTGGGCACTACCCACGTGAAGGATGGCCATGCAAGTTGCCACACTCACACCTGAGGAAGAGAAGAGACACACACTCCAAGAAACTGAAACACAGAAACACAACCCACCCACAAGCAATTCCGTGATCTGACTACTGAGATCCCACCAGGGAACGACCCAACGGACGTGAGTCTGAGCAAATTCCGGGAGACAGTGAAGGACAGGGAAGCCTGGCGTGCTGCAGCCCCCGGGGTCGCAAAGGGTCAGACACGACTGAGCAACAGCAAAAAGTGTGACCGCGTGATCCAACAAGCGCACTCCCAGATATATCTACCCAGACGAGCTGAAACTTCCACCCACACAAACACCTGTACACAAGTGTGCATGGTACCTGCAGTCACAACTGTCAACAAATGGGAACAATCAATATGTCCTCTAATAATCAATGACAAAATCAATAAACCAATCAATAAACTGTGGCGTATCCAGATAGGGAATGGCATCATTGACTCAATGGACAAGAGTCTGAGCAAACTCCAAGAGACAGTAAAGGACAGGGAAGCCTGGCGTGCTGCAGTCTGTGGGGTTGCAAAGGTCAGACGCGACTGAGCGACTGAAAACAGAACAAGCAACAGCTGCCAAGGCACAAAAAGATGAGAGGAAGCCTAACTGCGCACAGCAGGCCTCCACACCTGCAGGCCCTGTGTCCGGAGATGCGGCTGGTGGGATCTGTGGACGGGCCGTCTGCAGATGCTAAGGCCAACGCCACCACACCACTTTCACACACGGGACTTGAGCATTCGTGGATTTTGGTACCAACGGGGAGGTCCTGAAACCCCCTGCCCCACCCGCAAGCAAAAGAAGCCAGTCTGATAAGGTGATGATTCTGCCAATAGGACTTTCTGGGAAAGGGAACTACGGAGACAGTAGAAGGTCAGCGGTTTCTAGGGGCCGGGGTTAGGGGGGAGGTAGGGGAGGGACTGCAGGTGGAGCGTCGGGCATCTGGAAGGCAGTGAAAAGGTTCTGTGTCAACGTCAAAACCCACGGAACTGTATGTGGAAAAGGAGCCCTAACGTCGTGAACCCCAGACTCCAGTTAATTACGTGTCAGTGCTGGACCATCAGTTACAACAAAGGCAACCTATGAATGCAGTGTTAACAAGGGAACCGCACACAGGGGTGAGGCGGTGTATGGGGACAGAACTCTAGACTGTTCCAGATGCAGAGTTTGGGAACGCTGCATTTTTCTGCAAACCTAAAGCTGCTTTAAAAATGAAATCTAGGACGTCCCTGGTGGCTCAGTGGTTAAGAATGTGCCTTCCAGTGCAGGTTCCTGGGTTCAATCCCTGGTCTGGAAGGCCCCACATGCTGCAGAGCAACTAAGCCCGTGCTCTAGTCACCAAGCCTGTCCTCTAAGAGCCTGGGAGCCACAACTACTGAGCCCATGAGCCGCAACTATCGAAGCTGCGCTCCACGAGAGATGCCGGGAGAAGCAGGCTCACCATAACCGGAGAAAAAGCCTGCAAAGCAGCAAAGACCCAGCACAGTCAAAAGTAAATAAATAAACAAGTAAGTTTTTAAAAAATGAAATTACTTTCAAAACATTTTTTAAAAATTTTACAATGATTAAAAAAATAATCTCACACTTAGTATTTCTCAAAAACCTCTAGGCCAAATCCCTTTCTTTACTTCACATCCCAAGTGATCAAATTTCAGTAACAAACCAAATCTGGGGGCTCTTTGAAACAATGAAGAACTTTTTTGGGGGCATGCCCACAAGGCATGTGGGATCTTAGTTCCCCAACCAGGGACTGAACCAGCACCCGGGCAGTGAAAGCACGGACTCTTAACCACTAGACTACCAGGGAGTTCCCGTAACAACTAAGAATTTTTAAGGACTCTTAATTCTTATCGACGAAGCACAATGAGATGCACAGGATATTCAAGAAACGCCCTGAAAATTGAACTTCATGAGCCCCAAACTTAAAACTGCAAAACTCAAAGCCCGAGAGCTGCAAGTAAACACTGGGAATGGGCTTGGAGAGCAAGCCTGCTCCCAGGCAGCCTTAGCGCTCTCCCCCACAGCTCTGCTCTCGCTCAGGCCCTGCATGTGTCTTCCCCAAACGACCGAAACTTCCTCCCAGCAGATCTCCCAGCCTCCCCGGTCTCCCCACAGCAGACACTTGTGGACTACCGCTCCAGTGTGCTTTCCAGAGCACAGCTCAGATCATACCACTCTTCAATATCTGCAATGGCCTCAACTGTCTATAGGATATGGTCCAAATGACTGAGGCTGCATTTTGAAGCCCTCTTTGAGGAGGCTGTACCTTCTTTCTGGTTGTAGAACACCCACTAGTCACACACACACACACACACACTCTCTCAAAATGTTTCCCCAAATACCAGGATACTTTTGGTCCTGCTTTTTGCCTCTGGCCAAGGGATGGCCAAGCTGAAATCCTACCTGCCCTGCAAGATACATCGACAGAACCCCTTTGTGACTACTGCCTTCCCCAATGAAAGTGCCTTTATCTTTACGTGCCTATTTACACAGAGATGTTTATAATAAAGCCATTCAAAGAATGTAGGGAGATAATTAACCTCAGCAATTTCTTCATGCTCCCAAGGCCAGGTTTCTAAGACTGTTCAAACCCTCACTCACAGAAACCAGTAAACATCGGAAATTGTTGGGCCTCCCAAGACATACCAGGACTATGGTATTTAAAACCAGGATCAGTGATTTGGGTTAAAAAGTCACTGTAACAATAACTTAAAAAAGCATAAACACCAGCTGTCAGGCCCCACTTCTAAGGCAGCATAATCAACAGGAAGGGAGGGGATTTTGTGGGAGCATGGAGAAAAACACTCATTGTATTTATCAATATAAACAGATACCACCTGTTCCAGAAGGCTTCCTCAAATCTGCTCCCACAGCAAAGCGCCATTGCTCCCTTCTCTGTATGCCCATAATACCCTAGAATCTCTACTGCCTTTAGCATCTCCTGTTTCATATTACACTCTGTGGTGCAATCTGTCCTCCACTGCTCAGGTCTAGGCTCCTTGAGAGCAAGGATTACATACTGCTCATCGCAATATCCCCAAAGCACTTAGCATTTTGCCTCTCACACAGCAGACACTCACTTACACGTGCACACACCATGAAATCAAATGTCCACATAACACAACGGCAGCAGTTGAGCAATAAGGGAATTTACAGAACTCCTACGGAGACCTCACTCCACCTAGATGAGACACTAGGTGGCCCTTGGGGAAGGGACTAAGCAGAGGGGGAGAGAGTGCGCAGAAGGATCTCACGGTTGCCAGAAAGTCTGTGCGGCTGGGGAGATGATCAGGTGTAACTTCCCACCTGCATACAGACAGCTAAGGCTGAGCACCGTCACATCCTGCAGACGGGAAGGGTTGAGGGGCTCCAGCACAGGCAGCGAGAGGGTGTCCAATGCCATGGTTACATCGATCACCAGAGAATGGAAACTGGAACACAACAGAAGGTAAACAGAAGTGTCTCTGATTCGCTTGCTTCTATGACCTGTTAAAGGAAGCGGGCATGCCCTAAAAACAAGCTGGTCTCTCTCTTTTGGAGAGCAATTTAACCGTAGAGCATATACACCCTGGAGCACCTTACCCATTGCGAACAGCGGTGGCATCTGCTACTGTTGCAGGCATGATAAAGAAAGAATTGGCCAACACTGCATCTTGAAACCGATTGATGTAGCGCAGGAAATAGGGCAGGTTCAAACAGACACGCAGGAGCTTCTCTGAGCCACCTGCATTAACGAAAAGGCTCAACCTTACACGCAGGCTTCTGCTGCCTGATTCTGTGCCACTTAAGGAATTTTTGAAAGCAGAGAAACTAGCTTTTTGACAACAGAGTCTTACCAAGTTCCTGAAGACTAGCCACATTCTGAGCTATGAACACATTCTTGGTTTTGATAGCAGAAGCTTGATCTGTGGATGACTGCTCATCACTTTCTCCTTCCACCTGAAGAGAAACACAGGATGTGAAAGGCCTATGAAGATACTAGCACCTTGGAACTTACCCGGTGGTCCAGTGGTTAAGACTCCACATGCCCAAGGCAAGGGCCCCAAGTTCAATCCCTATTCAGGGAACTAAGATCCCACATGCCATGGGTGATGTGACCAAAAAATAAATTAAAAAACAAAAAGATACTGTCATCTGTTGATTGTCGTCCTCAAGTTCAGAGTAGAACCAACTGTACAAACTACAGCTGCTCCGAGGAAACTCGTCAGACTCCCCAGCAGGGGGGGTTGGGAGGTGGTGGAATATATAGCTTTAAATATATTCTGTAACTAGCACAGAGAGATGCCTTTTACTGTAGGAGTACAGGCTCTTTGTCTACTTCACTGAGAAATTGTCAGAAGAATGGTCATCAAAATAGTAATCACTGGAGACTTCCCTGGTGGTTCAGTGATTAAGATTCCATGCTTCCAATGCAAGGGGCATGGGTCCGATCCCTGGTCAGGGAACTAAGATTCCACATGCCATTAGCCATGGTCAAAAATATAAATATAAATAAATGTATTATTAAAACAAACAGTAATTGTGGACAGAAGGAATCGGGGTGAACGCTACTTATTTTCAGTTAGTATTCTTCAACTTTCTTTCTATCCTTGGCAGGTACATCATTTTATATCACAAATCTAAAATGCATTTGTTAGCTGTTTTTTCTAGTATCATCATCTTAACAAATCCTACAAGATGAGGTCCTTTGACTGAAGTAACTCACCTGAGTCTGTGGACCTACAGGTGATGATGCTACAGTTCTAGGGTTGAAAACTGATGTTAGCTGGTTCAAAAAATTCATCTGGACCTCCTTCTGCTTCAGCTCTGGGCTTACTGGTGAGGCCAGTTCTTTCTGATCTTCCACTGTAAAATACGAAGCAAGAGAGCGATGAGGGAGTGTCACTAGCAGACAAAAGAGGAACTAGCTGGCAAGGGGAGTGGCCAGGAAACCAAGTCTGGTGAAGGCGCACTCACCATCTGAGAGTGTCTTCACTGTCTGGGGCAGCTTGGCCGACTTCATCATCGCTGTGAACGTGATGATTTCGGTTCTGTCTAGCCGGCTGCAGCCAGTACACAGGCCCTTGATGAGGAGAATCAAGTGTTTCTGAAAAGAAAACAAATTCCGATATGCCTTTTAGAGAGGCCTCCTCTGGATTATATCAAATATGCCTTTTAGAGGGTTCTATTCTTTAAGGACTTCTAGCCGGCACAAAACCAAATTTAGGTTCAAACCAAGAACTGCAAACTCAGGAAGCAGAGATCACAAGCTGATGAGCCTCACACCACACCTGCTTGCAGGCCTTTTACTGGTCTCACAGTGATGTCAGTGTTGTTTAAATTTGAAGTTATGGCTAACTTTTTAAAACATGGAAGGTTTAACATACAAATCCAGATTTCTTATGTAACTCTTTCAATAATTCACAAGATCAGCTGGAGCCAGTGATTGACCCCTTTATAGCTGGTCACACACCCTTCTCAACCAGCATACTTGACTCGACTCATTTCATGCTACTTGCCTGGCCCCCATGGTCATGTATCTTTGTAATCCTGGAAAAGATCTCGCAGCCCTCTATGCCAGAGACTGATAAGCCATGCCCCAGTCAGCCCGCTGTTTTTGTGAATGAGTGTGACTGGCCCGCAGCTGTGCGCCTGTTTACGCATTGCCTGTGGTTGCTTTCACACTGCAAAGCCAGAGTTTACTAGAGACCGGATGGCCAGCAAGTGATCTCCCGCACAGCCCGTTACAGAGAAAGGCACCAATCCCTGTGCTATGCCATCCCTTCTCCACCATTCCACGGGTCAGTCACAAGCCTACCTCAAAATAAGGGCCAGAAACGGGCCCACCGCTCTTACCTGGGACACAGCGCACGCCTCATCTGGATTCTCCAAACGCAGGAGAGAAAATTCAATCAGGACTTTACAGGCTGCCGCCACAGACTGAAGTTGATTCCGGGGAACTGAGAAAGGAATAAGCTTTACTTAACCTCAGACTGCTATAACGCACTTCAGCCTCACAGTCAATGTACCAAGTAAGTTTTGAGCTCCGTATGTCCAACATTCCCAGTATCATTCTATCAGAATCAACAATCCGTCAGGCAAACAAAGGCATCTTGGCACTGATAATCACCAATCACTTCTAGATCAATTTATCCTAGATTTACTAGAAATTAAGATAATTATAATAGGAAATACATCGCAGGAAGTAACAAGCACTTCAAATATATTAATCCAGCTAATCCTCAAACCGATGCTATGAGATAGATATTGTTAACTTCTTCTCTTTTTTAGAAAAAAAAGATAAGGAAAGTAAACCATAGAGAGGTTAAATGACTTGCCCAAGTCACGCAGCTAGAATCAAATCCAGATGTCTGGCTCTAAAGTTCATGCTGTTACCCACTAGAACATACTACCTCTCCTTTCTGTTTCTGCAGTGGGCTTCCCACTCAAAGGTTCTCCAAGCTAAAAGTGACTCTTACACTGGTAGCCAATGCCTAGAATAAACAGCACTGGACACCGAAAGATTACTCAGCAACCCTCTAACTTCCTTTCATTTTGCTTGCTTAGCAAATTATTTAAGTAAACAAATAATTCGAATTCTTCAGAACTACATGAATCAGGCTTGGGGGAAAAAATGAAAATGCTAAGTATCAGAAATAGTGGAAAGTAAGGGACTGGTTACTTTAGGGGGAGAAAAGCTTAAAAGATGGGTAACTGAAGTTGAAATCCCTTCATATACCAGAGAACACAAAAGGAGAATTTAATCTCTCACCAAAACCAAATAAGGAAGAAAATGGCTGCTAACCCCAGCTCAGTAGCCCCCCCTAACCCTCCAATCCCACCCATCCCCCCGAAATTAGCACATTAGTAATTACATGTGTGAAATCGATAAGAAGGCAAGGAAAGTTAACTTAATGGTTATGAAATAGATGTTCAAACCAAACAGTTTTTAAATCCCTTTTGGCTGGCCTCAGTAAATGAACTTCCAAAGCCTTATCAAACTGACAGCTGTCTCCACTCTTGGGTGAACAGGTTAGAACTAAAATACAGGCGTCATTAACAGCTTGTTCAGACAAGAGGACACACAATTCCCCATTCACGAGCCCTTCCGAGGGAATGGCAAGAGTGGAGTACTTACTGAGGCTGCAGACTGTTGTGATATAGTGCGTGGAAAGCGCAACAAAGGAGGAGTAGAACGGCTCGTACTGCTTCTCATGGTGCAGGATTTCGGATTCACTGCAACAAAAACCAACATTTACTTAGTGCTTACTACAGGCCAGATACTCTACCCCTCTACAGGCATTACCTGACTTAATCTTCGTAGCAATGCTACTTGGTAGGCCCTGTTACCATCCCTATATTCAAACTGAGAAAGTGGAGCTTAGAGGTACCAGGCTCAGTAAGTGGCAAAGGCTAACAAACAGGAAACACTTTAAAACTCACTTAGAATTAAAGAAATACAAGTAAAACTCCAAAAGGATACCACTGTGTCCTGTATTGATAATTAACAAAGACCAAAAGCTAATAATGCCACAAGCCAGTCAAAAGAGGGTAGAGCAGGGTACTCAAAACACTGTTAGTGGGAATACAGACTACAGTGACGCCTTTTGAAGACCAAACCAGGCCAGTCCACAACACAGCAACTTAAAAAGAATAAACATTTCAAGGGAAGAAATCATCTGATGGGTGCTAAAATCCAAAATTCTCCAGGCACCAGAGTCCTCCACCCCACTCCCCACATCCCCAGGATATATAGTTAGATCATGACAAAGTGACCTTTAACCACATCCCTTATCTTTACCAGAAGAAATGGCCTCTTCATTGAAAATCTGGAGCCCAGCTATGTCTAAAAGCTGGATACATTAACGTCATTCTCTTTACTGCATTAGATGCTAATCGAAACCCATGAAACAAGAAGGCAAAGAAAAACACTAAAATGTATGTTCTTAAATGGAGAAAAGAGAGCAATGTGCTTTAAAAGTTTCCACAGTAAGTTAATTCTCCAACAAGAACTATCAGCCTAGGAAGGGAAGCGTAAACAGAGTCTAGACTCAGTTCACTTGCCAAATCAACATGGGGGCCAAAAAGTGAGCTCCACGACTTGAAGGTGCTAATGTGAGTGATGAATCACCTCAAACAGCACTTCCCTATCTGGGAATTCATCAAGGATAAACAGGTACTATCAAAGATCGGTTCCTTATCTTGGAATAACTCCCTCACTAAGAAAAATAATTATGGCACACCTATGATGTGCAAGAAGCTCCCTGCCCACCAAGGATCATTTCTCCCGAGTTGTTGGATGGACAAAAGAAAGGAAACAAAATCCTTAAAACATCAAGCCACACTCAAAGTTCATGGGGCCATCACACTGGTGCCGGTTGGAGGCTGCGGGGGGCGTCCCACCACACCCAGAAGAGAGCTCCCCACCCCTGCTTCTACCTCCTAGGAAGAGCTGTTCCTTCACTCCCATCCTGACACCCTGCATCCATAGTTCTAAGGTTCCCCCACCCTGTAATCTGATGAATTTTATGAAGTATTCCCCTTTTCTGCTTTACTTCAGAGCTGCTTACTGCCAGCCCTCGCCCCCTATGTTTCTCAACTGGACAGGTTTACCACGACTAAGAGACTCACTGCCCAGCCAAAGAAGGAACTCACTCTGCCGCTTCCCTTCTCATTCTGATGATAAAACACACCCAAAACCCAGGTGTAAACACACTGATCCCGTGGTTCAGTGCTGCCACATCAGGATTAAACAAGCCCTTCTTCCTGCCCTAGACATACACCACTGCCTTACTTCAGTCAAGAAACACTAATGCCCTCTAGGGAAAGGTGGAGGCGCACAACGGGAAAAAAACGAGCAGAGGGTCTTGAGCTCCACTCGCAATGTGCTCAGGGCTGGAAGGGGAAACCTGGGGAAACTCGTTTTTAAAAGACTTGAAGGGGAGAGGAGGCAGGTAGCCATGTGGAGCAAAGGACAACGTCCTATCTTCTGATCCTGAAGAAATGCGTGTGTGTGAGGAACCGAGCCAAGAAGTGTCGCCTCCCTTTTTGACCCCACCCTCATTCCCTGAGAGCCTGACAGACACCAGAGGACGCAAAGAAATGTAAAAGTGGAACAGAGAGCAAGACATTTAGAAGAAAGGCGAAGAATGCAGAAACTGAAGGCTACTATGACACAAGACATTCAAGGAGACAGAAGGTGAAAGTATTTCTCCTCCAGGCAGTCAAGCTGCTTTCCTTCAACACGGGCCGCGCCCAACCAACTCTGCAACAAGTACCACAGAGCCTGAAAACTGCTGAAAGGACAAGGAATCGGAAGCAATTATATTCCATTTTAAAATAAAATTACATACCAATTAAAAATAAATGCAATGCAGAGTACAAAGGAAAACAGCAGTTAAGCAGCCAGGTCAGAAAACCCCAATTTGACATGTAAGTGAAAAAGAACTAGCCAGGGTCTGGAAATATCCGGGTTTCTCCAGGAAGAGTGAAAAGTGTGATGGGCAAAAGAAAGACTACGGGCTCACTGCCCCTTCCCCCTCTTGCTGTCTCGTCACTAAGCTGTGGCTGACTCTGTGACCCCATGGACTGTAGCCTGTCAGGCTCCTCTGGGATTTTCCCAGGCAAGAATGTTAGAACGGGTTGCCATTTCCTTCCCAAGGGATGTTCCCGACCCAGGAGTCAGTCCCGCGTCTCCTGCACTGGCAGGCGGATTCTTTACCACTGAACCACTACTAGTTACATCTTTGCCGTCAACTGGGGAAACGCAGAGCCCTTTCCCCTCACCAGAATCACCAAATCCCAAGTATAGAATCCACTGGGTTTGTTTCAAGATACACTTATAAACAAGCATAAAAAATTAATGAGATACAGAAAACATTTTTTTAATATATGTTTAATGAACATCTACTGTGTCTCACAGAGTACTTACTACATGTTAATAAACAAGTGAAAATTTTCACATACATCTCTCACACTCTCAACATACCTGTAGGGAATGTGATACTGAGACATGGAAACATTACCTAATCTCACAACTAACTATAGGCTTCTCACTCGGGAGCTGGCTTTTCTTTTGTAGGTCAATCACAAACTCAGCTGCTGATGGCACCAATGTACCCCTTTCTCCCTCTCAAGAGTTTCAGAAAATGGCTGTACATTATCTAATGGGGACATCACTAGCAGCTTCTGCCTTCCCAAGGAGGTCTCCGTGGTCTAAGTTTCATCAAACAGCTGGGAAGCAGAGACTTGAGGAGGCTTATCAGTAAGAAAGGCAGGACAGCCTAGGAAGGACTGGCTCAGGGGAGTGAGTGAACGTCGCTAATTCATGTCCGACTCTTTGCATCCTCATGGACTATACAGTCCATGGAATTCTCCAGGCCAGAATACCGCAGTGGGTAGCCTTTCCCTTCTCCAGGGGATTTCCCAACGCTGGGATCAAACCCAGGTCTCCCGCATTGCAGGCAGATTCTTTACCAGCTGAGCCACAAGGGAAGCGCAACGGCAAGGGACTTTTTTTTTTAATCTACAAAGACTCATATTCATTGACAACCATGCTCACCAGCATATCCTGCACAGAGTTAAGAAAGGAATTCTGTATTTGATAGTACATACAGTTACATTCAACAATTACACTAATTAAGCCTACATACAGCACGTGTTCCATTAAACTAGTTTTAGCTTCATTTCTGTTCTAGAAAAGTAAAGGTATTTAAAAGATTTTTAATCTTTACTACTAAAAGACATGCTATCAACAGCAGCAGAAATGAAGTCCGCTTTAAGTAAACTCAGATTATCTTTTCCTTTTAAAAAAAATCACTTTTGAGAGTTGTTGTTCAGTCGCTCAGTCATGTCCGACTCTTTGTGACCCCATGGACCGCAGCACACCAGGCTTCCCTGTCCATCACCATCTCCCAGAGTTTGCTCAAACTCATGTCCATTGAATTGGTGATGCCATCCAACCATCTCATCCTCTGTCATCCCCTGCTCCTCCTGCCTTCAGTCTTTTCCAGCTTGGGGTCTTTTCTAATGAGTCAGCTCTTTGCATCAGGTGGCCAAAGTATTAGAGCTTCAGCTTCAGCATCAGACCTTTCAATGAATATTCAGGATTGATTTCCTTTAGGATTGACTGGTTTGATCTCCTTGGAGTCCAAGGGACTCTCAAGAGTCTTCTCCAACACCACAGTTCAAAAGAATCAACTCTTTGGTGCTCGGTTTTCTTTATGGTCCAACTCTCACATCCACGCATGACCACTTGGAAAAACCATAGCTTTGACTAGACAGACCTTTGTTGGCAAAGTAATGTCTCAGCTTTTTAATACGCTATCTAGGTTTGTCATAGCTTTTCTTCCAAGGAGCAAGCTCCTTTAATTTCATGGCTGCAATCACCATCTGCAGTGATTTTGGAGCCCAAGAAAATAAAGTCTGTCACTATTTCCATTGTTTCCCCATCTATTTGCAATGAACTGATGCCTCCCAATTTATCCATGCTAATCCCTCCTTTGTTTCAGTTTGGTTACAAAGTCAAACTTAACAAACAGGCTTCAGGGAATTCCCTGGAGGTCCAGTGGTTAGGACTCTGATTTCACCGCCAAGAACCCAGGTTCACTCGTGCAGTGCAGCCAAAACAACAAAAACAAAACAGGGTCTGGACCTCAGAATTATTTCATCTACCTTCTCTTCAAACCAAAGGTCAATTCCAACTATAAAGGTATGAAAAAATAGAGACAGAAAGTAGAATGGCGGAGAACTGAGGAATCTCAGAGCATGTGTCATCATCCTGAAAAGTTAAAAAAGGGAGGAATTCAGTGAATGAGCAAGCCACCAGACAGGAACTAAGAGCTGACATGATGGAGCTAGGACATCAAAAGGGGGCCGGGGCCGGGGGGAGGTGGAGAGAGAAGCAGAGTAGTAGGCTGTAACAGAAAATAGAAGGTCCCCGAGGCAACGAAGACAAACATGGGAGGCCAAACACTAGAAAGAACACAGGACTGTCGGGGGCAGCGGCCACAGATGTGAAAGCAAAGCAGCAGCCAGGCACCGAGACTCCAGCCAGCCACAGAGAGAAGGGTCCCACGGCGCCTGGGCAGGGCTGCCTCTGACCTGGGCCTACACTCAGTAGCCATACCTTGGCAGTCAAGAAATAATTCCACAATTCTAACTTTTTTTTTTTTTTGAAAGGCAAATAAAACCTTTGAGAAACAGGATATTGATAGCAGAGTATTAATTTTTATGCTCTAAACCAGGGGTTGGCAAACTATGACCCGCAGGTCAAATCTAGCCAGTCATCCCGCTCTGTACAGGCCATATTTAAGAATAGTTTTTACATGTGTCTTTATGGCTGGGGGGAAAAAAAAATCAAAAGAATATTCTGTGATATGTAAATGTCATATGAAATTCACCTGTGAGCTCATAAATAAAACTTTGGACACAGCCACGCCCATTTATTTACCGAATGCATATGGCAGCTTTCGCCACAGAATGGCTGAGTGGACTAGTGCATAGATTCCTCTCATGGCCCACAAATTAGATTCACTCTGACTCTTTACAGAAAAAGTGTGCTGATCTCTGCTCTACACCAAACTGAGCGCTTGGTACGTTTAGGCTGTGTTTAACCGTAAAGAACTTGTAAGGCAGATATTTCTTCTGGAAATTACAGAACCATGTGACAGCAAACCAATAAACTCTCCCGTGTGCAAGAGTCTGAAAAGATCTTATTGAGGGAGGGAGGGAAAGAGAGAGAGAGAATAACTGCTTTCTGTGGAAAAATGACCTCTCAGAAAATACGTGCAACCTTAAGATCATATTGCTCTCAGAGAGCCTGAAGAGGACACACTGCTGTGTTCCAAAGCTGACTGAGCCACAAAAACCAGCACAGAGACTTCAAGGGTCTCGCCTTCCAATAAAAAGACGTGCTACTCAAGAGCAACCAGTTTGGACTTCTCTTCTAAACCATGAAAAGAGGTCTCATTAGCATCTACAAACACAGGCAACTCTTGATTATCTTAGCTATACAAAGTGCAAGAGAGGCCCCTATCACTTATTTGGCAAAATTCAAACATACCTTAATGTATTTCATTTTGGCTTCTTCTACAGGTGGAAGGCAGCTGCTTAACTATTATAGTTTAAAAGACACAGGCCCCGAATACTGGATGTATGAGAGTGTGTCAACAAATGACTTTATAACTTACAGCTTATGTCCATAAAAACATAAGAGTAAGTGCTCTAAAAACAGTGGAACACTTCTAAGTAACCTGACAAGTATAACTTGTGAAAATACCATTAATCCAACTGTTGAAAACAGTTATATAAAGAGGCTACATAATTTGAGAGCAGTATCTTTGATATCTGTTTACATCTTCTGAACCGTCTTGGCTTAATAATTAGACAGGAAAATCCATCTGAAAGGTAACTTTAAAGTTACTCAACCAAACCATTATTTTAATCTAATTTATTTTTTAAACTGCATCCAAAGTAGCACAAAGGTAACAACAGACCATCTGTCAAATCATGGGCCTCCCTTGAGAAATAAACAGCAATCTTTAACCTTCTGGATAACATGTAGGTAATACTCTTGTTGGCAGGAAGCTAAAATGAGCCAGTAAGCAACTGCAGAAAGTTGCTGAAGTCACATTTGGCTAGAAAAATGAAAGTGAGACTGGCTTTAAAGGCAGGTCTACCACTAAACTAACGAGACCGCTCTGAGCAAGGTTAAGAAAGGAAAAGCCAGGCACTCTGGTTATTCCTGCCCTTGTATGACACAACTCTCATAATCTAAGAATCTCAAAAGGGGAAAATCATGTTAACAGCAAACCAATCAACAGTGCTGATGGTAAGAGCCTGAACATCCTGTAGTTGAGAGACACAGTGTGCGGTGTCAGGAAGGAAATGACCTCTGAGAATAACACTAACATGGTTTTAATCAAAGACCGTTACAGTAGTAATACGCCATAAATGCAACCTGGAAAAAAAAGAGTCATCAATACCTAGAGCACAAACAGCACGTGCCCCGAGTGATTACTGCAGCACGGAGACCGTTACTAAATTGTGTGGTAGGTCCCAGATTTAAGCCCCGCGGCTCCGCTCCAGCCCAGGCCAGGGGGATGAGCGCGGACGAGAAATGCAAACTCATCGAAGCTTTGACCTTAACAGAGGGGGCAGCCCCGAAGGCAGACCCCTCACAGGGCGACGCGTCCCGCAAAATTACTCCCAGCCCGGCCGGCCGCGCCCTCCGAGAAGTCGTCCTCAGAAGTTTTGCTCTGGGGGGAAACTGAGGCCCGGAGTGCTCGCCCGGGCTGGCGGAAGGAATGCCAGACAAGCCTTCGACTCGCGGGGCCGGGGAGCCCCGAAGTCGGGGCCGCGGCCGGGGCGTCTCGGAGCCGCAGGAGGCAGTCGGGAAGCTGGGGGCCCGCACCCTCCAGCACGACCTCCCATCCCCCTCCCGGCACCCGCCCCGCCGGCGCCGCCGCCCGGTACCTCTCGATGACTGAGGCCACCAGCTGCGGCAACTCCTTCATCTCGAAGGCGGAATAGGACGCGGACAGCAAGGGCCGCACCGCCACCTCCCAGCCCGGGGTCGAGTCTCCCGCCGGCGCCGGGGCCCCAGCCGCCGGCGCCACAGCCGCCGCCTCTTCGCCGCCGCTCGTCGCCATCTTCCGTCGTACTCCTGCGGCTCCCTCCGGGGGCTTGCCACCGGCCCAGCACCGCCTCCCGGGAGGGGGCGGAAGTGACGTGACCGACGCGTCAGACGGCGCGACGCGGTCGCCGGCAAAATACGCAACGCAGGAGGCCGGCTTCCCTCCGTTCTGGCAAGGGAAGCGTGGCGGGGCCGGGAGGCCGCGGGGCGGGGCAGGGGCGGGGCAGGTCGCAGGGAAGGGCGCGGGGTCGAGGGGCTGCGCATGGGCAGGACGCAGCGCTCCGGAAGGCGGCCGCAGTGTTAAGCTCTGGGCCTGCGCGCTGGAAGTCCTGCCTGAAGCAGGGGACTGCGTGGTTTCGGTGGGCACCCCAGGGAGGTGAGTTTGGAGCATGGTTATCAGTTGGCTAGACCGAGGCTTCGAAGTAGACCTACATTCGGCGAATATGACGGCCCCGGCTGGAGACAGCCAAGAAGAGGAGGTCGTAGCCTAATAACGCTCACCGGCTTCACCTCCCGGATGGCCCCCAGTAGTTGCAGCACAGCGCGGCACAGCTCGGCTAGCTCTTTCTCCTCGCATCGCCTCCTGCTATCGTTGCAATCACCAGGCCTTACTGCTTTTCGCACTGAACCCTCTTCTACGTTTTGATTACCCTCATTAGTAAGAGTACCAGCTCGCCTTTGCATCAGTCTTTGTGATTTGCCGTGTAAGGCCCCATTCCCCACCTTTTTCTACCAGCAAAGCAAGAATATAAACTTTTCCCTCTCATAATTTTCTTTTTTCTAGTTGTGGCCTTTTCTTCTCCACCTAGACAAGTTCCTTTAGCTTTTGTGGTAAAGCTGGTTTAGAACCTATTGCTCGGCCGTGTCCGACTCTTTGCGACCCCATGGGCTGCAGCCCACTAGGCTCCTCCTCGGGATTTTCCAGGCAAGCGTACTGGAGTGGGTTGCCATTTCCTTCTCCAGGGGATCTTCCCCACCCAGGGATCGCACCCGGGTCTCCCGCATCGCAGGCAGACTCTACCATCTGAGCCACCAGGGAAGCCCTATGATAACCTACTGCCTTCCAGTATATAGGATATCATATATGCATTACCAAAACATTTTCCTTTTAAACCTTCAGATAGCTGTGATGAAAAATAAAATTTTCTGTTCCTCAGAATTTCTCTGTAAAACAGGATGTATCTTATGCGTATCTGTGTGTCTTATAGAACAGTAATGATGTTGGATGAGTTTCCTTGTTTGCCCAGTGGAGATGATGCAGGGCCCTATCAAGTTCACTAGGCTGTTGCAAGCATCGAGGAGATGGTTTATGCACACGTTTTTAGAGATAAATAAACCATTATGCAAAATGCCCTTATGCTAATAGCAGCTACTAGGGATTAGGTTAGATCCCTTTGGGTACAGAACTTCCTCTACTGTAGCTGGTTTGGTGGTGCTGAATTCTTTTTGTTTATCTGTAAGGCTTTTTTATTTCTCTATCAAATCTGAGTAAGAGTCTTCTGGATAAGAGTATGCTTTGCTGTAGGTTTTTCTCCTTTAAGTATTGTGCCACTCTTCCTGACCTGCAGTTTCTGTTGTAAAATCAGCTGATAGGCTTATGGGAGTTCCTTTGTATATTATTTGTTGCTTTTAATATTCTCAATCTTCGATTTTTGTCCTTTTGGTTACATTGTATCTTGGTGGATATCTCTGTGGGTTAATCTCCTAGACAGCACTTCCGAACTTCTGTGACTGTTTCCTTTCCCAGGTTAGGGAACTTTTCAGCTATTACCTCTTCAAATATTTTTCTCAGGCCCTTTCTCTCTTCTTCTGGGACTCCTATAATGGGAATATTTTTGCAACAACATGGATGGACCAAAAGATGATTGTACTAAGTGAAGTAAGTCAGAGAGAAAACACCAAATACCATATGATACCACTTACAGGGGGAATCTAAAATATGACATACAGGCTTCCCTGGCAGTCCACTGGTCAAGACTGCTCCCAATGCAAGGGGGTGGGGGGCTTGATCCTTGGTTGGAGAACTAAGATCCCACATAACGCTCGGAACAGCCAAAAATAAATAAATAATCAGTTCAGTCGATCAGTTGTGTCCACCTCTTTGCTACCCCATGGACTGCATCACCAGGCTTCCTTGTCCATCACCAACTCCTGGAGCTTCCTCAAACTCATGTCCATCAAGTTGATGATGCCATCCAACCATCTCATCCTCTGTCATCCCCTTCTCCTCCCACCTTCAATCTTTCCCAGCATCAGGGTCTTTTCCAGTGAGTCAATTCTTCACATCAGGTGGCCAAAGTATTGGAGTTTCAGCTTCAGCATCAGTCCTTGCAATGAATATTCAGGACTGCTTTCCTTTAGGATGGACTGGTTGGATCTCCTTGCAGTCTAGGGGACTCCCAAGAGTCTTCAACACAGTGTTCAAAAGCATCAGTTCTTCAGCACTCAGCTTTCTTTATGGTCCAATTCTCACATCCATACATAACTACTGGAAAAAACCATAGCTTTGAGTAGACAGACCTTTGTTGGCAAAGTAATGTCTCAGCTTTTTAATATGCTGTCTAGGTTGGTCATAGCTTTTCTTCCAAGGAGCAAGCATCTTTTAATTTCATGCAGTCACCATCTGCAGTGATTTTGGAGCCCCCCAAAATAAAATCTCTGTTTCCACTGTTTCCCCATCTATTTGCCATGAAGTGATGAGACCAGATGCCATGATCTTAAGTTTTCTGAATGTTGAGTTTTAAGCCAACTTTTTCACTCTCCTCTCTTTCATCAAAAAGCTCTTTAGTTCTTCACTTTCTGCCACAAGGGTGCTGTCATCTGCATATCTGAGCTTATTGATATTTCTCCCGGCAATCTTGATTCCAGCTTGTGCTTCCTCCAGCCTGGCATTTTGCGTGATGTACTCTGCATTTAAATTAACTAAGCAGGGTGACAATAGACAGCCTTGACGGACTCCTTTCCCAGTTTGGAACCAGTCTGTGGTTCCAGTTCTGACTGTTGCTTCTTGACCTGCATAATTTCTCAGGAGGCGGGTCAGGTGGTCTGGGATTCCCTTCTCTTGAAGAATTTTCCACAGTTTGTTGTGATCCACACAGTCAAAGATTTTGGCACAGTCAATAAAGCAAAAGTAGATGTTTTTCTGGAACTCTCTTGCTTTTTCTATGATCCAATGGATGTTGGCCATTTGATTTCTGGTTCCTCTACCATTTTTAAATCCAGCTTGAACATCTGGAAGTTCACGGTTCATGTACTGTTGAAGCCTGGCTTGGAGAATTTTGAGCATTACTTTGCTGGGATGAGATGAGTGCAATTGTGTGGTAGTCTGAACATTCTTTGGCATTGCCTTTCTTTGGGATTAGAATGAAAACTGACCTTTTCCAGTCCTGTGGCCACTGCTGAGTTTTCCAAATTTGCTAGCATATTGAGTGCAGCACTTTCACAGCATCATCTTTTAGGATTTAAAATAACTCAACTGGAATTCCATCACCTCCACTAGCTTTGTGTGTAGTGATGCTTCATAAGGCCCACTTAATAAATAAATAATAAATTAAAATGACATAAATGAATTTATCCATGAAACAGACTCACAGACACAGAGAACAGACTTGTGCTTGCAGGGGCGGGGCAGGAGGAGAGAAGGATGGATTGGGACTTTGCAGTTAGTAGATGTTGGCAATGGCACCCCACCCAGTGCTCTTGCCTGGAAAATCCCATGGATGGAGGAGCCTGGTAGGCTGCAGTCCGTGGGGTTGCTAGGAGTCGGACAAGACTGAGTGACTTCACTTTCACTTTTCACTTTCATGCATCAGAGAAGGAAATGGCAACCCACTCCAGTGTTCTTGCCTGGAGAAATCCCAGGGATGGGGGAGCCTGGTGGGCTGCCGTCTCTGGGGTCGCACAGAGTCGGACACGACTGAAGCGACAGCAGCAGCAGCAGATGCAAACTATTACACATAGAATGGGTAAGCAGGGTCCTACTGTATAACATGAGGAACTGCATTCAATATCCTGTAATAAAACATAATGGAAAAAATTTTTTTCCATAATAATTTCTTGCTCTGTGTATCCATTCTCCTCCCAAGTTCTTTCGTCATCTTTACCATCATCGCTCTGAACTGAAAAGAATGTGAACATTTATCCACAGGGAATACTATGTATATTTTTGCTGATAAAAAGTGATCTGGGTTCCAGATCTAAGAGGAAAAAGCAATTTGACTTAAGGAAAGGTAGGCAGACCTTGCTGACCCTCTTGTATTTGCATTCTTATTAGACAATGTCAAGCCCCAGGCCCAAAGGCCACCGAAATAAAAAATCTTCACGAGACCTGTAGACCTGGTTTGAAAATCCTGAAAGCCCTGAATTTCTCTCCCAATGTTTGGAAGGACACCTTCTGTCTCTGCTATGTTTAGTCGTGTCCGACTCTATTCTCCAGGCCAGAATACTGGAGTGGGTTGCTATCCCCTCTCCAGGGATCTTCCAACTCAAGGATCGAACCCAGGCGTCCCACACTGCAGGCGGATTCTTTACCATCTGAGCCACTGGGGAAGCCTTTTATTCCTGGCATAATATGGGTAAGTTGGTATTATCAATATTATCAATTTAGGCTTTTTGTAAGGAAAGACCTATTTTACATTAGAAATAAAATTCAGTCGAGACAAGGCCAGTCTTAGAGGAAAACCTGGCTTCAGAATTAACAGTAGGGACTTTCCTTTAGTATCTGACTTATATTAGTGTCTTACTTAATATATTATAACAGATTTTATAAATATAAAAAATACAAAAAATGAAAGATGGTAAAAGAAACCTTTCTGTAACACAATAAATACTGCCCTATTGCAAGATACAGAATTAGAGTCCGAAAGAGAAGGCTGGAGACCAAGCATTTTTTAGTGGCTTTTGGGACACTAATTTTATTTTACACAAAGGACAAAGTTAATCTGCAAAGGTTATCTTGGAGAGGTTTCAGGAAATAATAAAAAATCAAATGATCCTGCTTGCCTCCATCCCCTTCATCTGCTGTAGCTGGAAGACAATAAAAAGGCAAACAGACTATCACAGGGAGATTTGCACCTATACATAAACATACTTTAAATTTTTTTTTAATATCTTGGGCTTACAGATTTGAAGAATGCATTCTAAGGTAATGAACTTTCATTATAAATAACACATTAATTTCAGTATTGGAGGTTTGTTCTTGTGTTCATAACAGATTTGGAATGGCATCCACATTCTAAATGTAGATAACGAAAGAAACAGGGTAGGAACTTCACTGGAGATTCCAGTGGTTAAGACTCCACGCTTCCACTCCAGGGGGCACAGATTCAATACCTGGTCAGGGAACTAAGATTGCAGATGCCTCACAGCCCAGCCAAAAAAATAAGTCAGAGGGTTTCTAATTCGTAAAATGATTTTTATATTCCTCAGATCTGCTTTTGCCATTTTTGAGGCTATACATTCAGCAAAGTTTTGGACCATCGCGTTGAGAGACTGGAGGGAAGATAAAACAAATGGGGGGAGAATATCAACATTTGGGGAATCCTTAGTACTCTTCTTATAATCTCCCTGTAAGTCTGAAATTGTATCAAAATAAGAATTTTTTAAAAACCCATTTGTAAACGCTTTTCTTTGTAATTAGGAAAACATGGCAATCATTTGTTGTTCGGTCGCTCAGTTGTGTCCGATTCTTTGTGACCCCATGGACTGCAGCACGCCGGGCTTCCCTGTCCTTCTCGATCTCCCGGAGCTTGCTCAGACTCATGTCCACTGAGTTGGTGAGCATGAGGATAATGACGTGGCGAGCACTTAACAGAGGAGCGTACATGAAGTCTGGGAAGGGTGGAGTCAAACGGTTATACATTTGCACTGCTGGGATGTGGGGAGGGGGCACCTTGGCCTGCAGGAGAAAGTAATCTAGTCTCTCGTGCCCATATATGTTCCTGACATAGTCATGGATGGGATATCACACCTCCTAGTCTAAGTCCGTAATGACCAAGCCAACTTATAATAGCATTTCAACTTAGTTTCCAGGCTTTTTCATAGGAGAGAATATATATTCCAACTCGCAGACATGAGTGGTCTATTCCTCTTTGCAATTTGTCTTCACGGTCATCAATAAACTGGCATTCTGGTTATCAGTCTTCTAGCCTAGGTTATCTTATCACAATACATGGGATGTATAATATCACCAAAACTATATAAAGTGTGATGGAGCTTATATGAGTAGGTGTGCCTTTGAAGTATATTTTTGCTCTCTTAACTTCCATCCTTTCAGACTGCATGTTAGGCAGCAGTACTCAAGAGTGTGCTTCAGGGAATTCGTTGGTGGCCCAGTGGTTAGAACTGCACACTTCCATTCCTGGGGGCATGGGTTCAGTCCCTGGTTGTGACTGCGACCCCACCAACTGCACAGCTCAGCCAAACAGAACAAGTAGTATGCCTCACTATAGGTCTGTAGCTAGGGCCTCCTGCATTGCAGATGGCATCTGAGCCACCAGGAAATCCCAACTTTATAGATACCTTTCTAAATGGGCTTGGTCTCTACTGGAATAGGCATGTTCCCGGCATCAGCAATCAGAAATTTAGATAAGCCCTAGGACTTTTTGGAAAATGGCTTCTTGGTTGGAGATCAGTCTCCGCTGACATCACACCAAACTCCTTAAAAGATGAGGAGGCAGGTGTACACATTCTTTACTATAAAAGATGGAAAATACAAAAGAGACTTACCTGAAAGAGTATTCAGTTGATCTCATAAAAATCCTCAATGGAATAACACTTAAGAATTTCGGAACAGTCTCCTCAGTAAGTGGTGCTGGGAAAACTAGACAGCTACATATAGAAGAATAAAAGTAGAACACTCCTAACAGCATACGCAAAAATAAACTTAAGATGGATTAAAGACCTAAATGTAAGGCTGGATACTACAAAACTCTGCGGAGGGAAACAGGCAGAACACTCTGATGTAGACCACAGCAAGGCCTTTTCTGATCCACCTCCTACACTTGTTCAGTTGCTCAGTCGTGTCCAATTCTTTGTGACCCCATGGACTGCAGCACGCCAGGCGTCCCTGTCCTTTACCATCTCCCTACATTACCCCCTACAGTAATGAAAATTAAAACAAGAATATACAAATGAAACCTAAGTAAAAACTTTTACACAGCAAAGGGAACCATAAACAAAATGAAAACACAACCCTCAGTATGGGAGAAAATATTTGCAAATGAAGTAATTGACAAGGGATCAATCTCCAAAATACATAAATATCTCATGCAGTTCAATATCCAAAAAAAAAAAGTCAATTAAAAAAAAATGGGCAGAAGGGAATTCCAGTGGTTAGAGGCATCCACACTTTCACTGTCAAGGGCGTGGGTTCAGTCCCTGGCTGAGGAACTAATATCCCACAAGCTGCAGGGAAGGGTCAAAAAGAAAAGGATGGAAACTCTAAATAGACATTTCTCCAAAGAAGACATACATATGGCTATAAAGCATAAGAAAAGATATTCAACACCATTAATTATTAGAGAAATGTAAATTAAAACTGCAATGAGGTATCAGCTCACAGCGGGCAGGATGGCCATCAGAGCCATCCGCAGCAACAGGCATGGGTCTAGAAATTGTCATCCTGAATGAAGCACGTCAGGCAGAAGGAGAAACACCGCATGACACCCCTTATATTGATATGTGGGATCTAAAAAGAAATGATGCAAATGAGCTTACTAACAAAACAGAGACTCACGGAGAACAAATCCACATTTGCTAGGGGGGAAGGATGGGGGAAGGGAGAGTTAAGGAGTTTGGCACGGATGTGTGCACACTGCTCTATTTAAAATGGATAACCAGCCAGGGCCTGCTGTATGGCACTGGGAGCCCTGGTCTACGTCATGTGGCGGCCTGGGTGGCGGGGGGGGGGCATTTGGGGGCGAATGGATACATGTTTGGCTGAGTCCCTGCACCGTTCACACAAAACTATCACAACATCGTTAATCAGCTACGCGGCTGCTGCTAAGTCGCTTCAATCGTGTCCGACTCTGTGCGACCCCATAGACGGCAGCTATAGCCCGATTCAAAATAAAAAGTTTAAATTAAAAAAAAAAAGATCACCAAAAAATCTACAAACAATAAATGCTGGAGAAAGTGAAAGTCGCTCAGTCATGCCTGACCCTTTGCGACCCCATGGACTGGAGGCTATAGAGAATAGGGACCCCTCCTAAGTTTAAGTTGTTGGTGGGAATGGGAACTGGCACAGCCTTTGCGGAGAACAGCTCAGAGGGTCCTTAAAAAACTAAAACCAGAATTACCGTGTGATCCAGCAATCCCACTCCTGGGCAGGTCTGGAGAAAATGACGGTCCAAACAGGCACACGCACCCCAGCGCCCACTGCAGCACTGTTCACGACAGCCAGGACACGGCAGCAGCTTCAGTGTCCAAGAGCAGAGGGCTGGCTGGAGAGGCGAGGGACAGACACACAGGGGAGCGTCGCCCAGCCACAGAGAGGACCCAGCCGGGCCCAGAGACCCACGCTGACTGAAGACAGGGAAAGACACTCATGTCGCCCACACCTGGGATCGAAAACCAGGCTGCAAAGGAACTTACCTACAAAACAGAGTTACACATGTAGAAAACACACCCACGGTTATCGGGGGATGAGGCAGGGAGGCAGAGCTTGGAGCCTGGGATGGACAAATACCACTGCTGTATATAAAATATCATAGATAACGAAAAAGAACCTGCTGGGTAGCACAGGGAACTCTACCCAATACTCTGTAGTGGCCAATACGGGAAAAGAATGTAAGAGAGAGGATGTGTGTATAACTGATTCACTTTGCTGTACACCTGAAACTAACACAGCATTGTAAACCAACAGTACTCTAACAACAAAAAAATTTCAACCCTGTGGACACTAAAAACAGAGTGGGAGAGATCTGTATGGCCAAGGAGAGCACCCCATGATCTGTTAGATAATAAAGTCAAGTTGCAGAATATTCTGTGGTCTGAAGAGACGCATACCAAACTGTTGGAGGGGGAAATGGCAACCCACTCCAGTATTCTTGCCTAGTGAATCCTGTGGACGGAGGAGCCTGGTGGGCTGCCGTCTATGGGGTCGCACAGAGTTGGACACCACTAAAGCGACTTAGCAGCACCAGCAGCAGCATACGAAACTGTTCACTACGTCAGGTAAGTTCAGTTCAGTCACTCAGTTATGTCTGACTCTGCAACCCCATGAACCACAGCACGCCAGGCCTCCCTATCCATCACCAACTCCCAGAGTCCACCCAAACCCATGTCCATTGAGTCAGTGATGCCATCTAACCATCTCATCCTCTGTCATCCCCTTCTCCTCCTGCCCTCAATCTTTCCCAGCATCAGGGTCTTTTCAAATGAGTCAGCTTTTTGCATCAGGTGGCCTAAGTATTGGAGTTTCAGCTTTAGCATCAGTCCTTCCAAAGAACACCCAGGACTGATCTCCTTTAGGATGGACTGTTTGGATCTCCCTGCAGTCCACTCTCTCACATCCATACATGACCACTGGGAAAACCATAAAGTGAAGAAAAAAAAAAGCTTTGCTGCTGAAAAGTAGTAGCTCAGGACACAGATCCAGTTGCAGGCTTTGCATTTTTGCAGTGGAAAACCATAGCCTTGACTAGACAGACCTTTGTTGACAAAGTAATGTCTCTGCTTTTGAATATGCTGTCTAGGTTGGTCATAACTTTCTTTCCAAGGAGTAAGCATCTTTTAATTTCATGACTGCAATCACCATCTGCAGTGATTTTGGAGCCCAGAAAAATAAAGTCAGCCACTCTTTCCCCATTTATTTCCCATGAAATGATGGGACCAGATGCCATGATCTTAGTTTTCTGAATGTTGAGCTTTAAGCCAACTTTTTCACTCTCTTTCATTTTCATCAACAGGTTCTTTAGTTCCTCTTCACTTTCTGCCATAATAGTGGTGTCATCTGCATATCTGAGGTTATTGATATTTCTCCCGGCAATCTTGATTCCAGCTTGTGGTTCCTCCAGCCCAGTGTTTCTCATGATGTACTCTGCACAGAAGTTAAATAAGCAGGCTGACAATATACAGCCTTGACGTACTCCTTTTCTTATCTGGAACCAGTCTGTTGTTCCATGTCCAGTTATAACTGTTGCTTCCTGACCTGCATACAGATTTCTCAAGAGGCTGGTCAGGTGGTCTGGTATTCCCATCTCTTAGAATTCTCCACAGTTTATTGTGATCCAAACAGTCAAAGGCTTTGGCATAGTCAATAAAGCAGATGTTTTTCTGGACTCTCTTGCTCTTTCAATGATCCAGTGGATGTTGGCCATTTGATCTCCAGTTCCTCTGCCTTTTCTAAAACCAGCTTGAACATCTGGAAGTTCACGTATTGCTGAAGCCTGGCTTGGAGAATTTTGAGCATTACTTTACTAGCGTGTGAGATGAGTGCAATTGTGCAGTAGTTTGAGCATTCTTTGGCATTGCCTTTCTTTGGGATTAGAATGAAAACTGACCTTTTCCAGTCCTGTGGCCACTGCTGAGTTTTCCAAATTTGCTTACATATTGAGCGCAGCACTTGCACAGCATTATCTTTCAGGATTTGAAATAGCTCAACTAGAATTCCATCACCTTCAATAGCTTTGTTCGTAGTGATGCTTTCTAAGGCCCACTTGACTTCACATTCCAGGATGTCTGGCTCTAGGTGAGTGATCACACCATCATGATTATCTGGGTCGTGAAGATCTTTTTTGTGCAGTTCTTCCGTGTATTCTTGCCACCTCTTAATATCTTCTGCTTCTGTTAGGTCCATACTATTTCTGTCCTTTATCGAGCCCATCTTTGCATGAAATGTTCCCTTGGTATCTCTGATTTTCTTGAAGAGATCTCTAGTCTTTCCCAGTCTATTGTTCCCCTCTATTTCTTTGCGCTGATCACTGAGGAAGGCTTTCTTATCTCTCGTTGCTATTCTTTGGAAATCTGCATTCAAATGGGTATATCTTTCCTTTTCTCCTTTGCTTTTCGATTCTCTTCTTTTCACAGCTATCTGTAAGGCCTCCTCAGACAGCCATTTTGCTTTTTTGCATTTCTTTTTCTTACCTCTAGGAAATAGAGGGTTGGGGAAAGTGTTGAAGGGGGAGACTTGCCTTAATATTTTCGGGGCATTGCTTCCATTTTTTTTTTTAACTTAACTATAGTCTTTTAAAATAAAAAACTTAGCAGCAAAAATTGAAGCAGTTCACTTTTTTTTTTTTTTTACTTTTTGGCCACATGGAGTGGCATATGAGATTTTAGTTCTCCAAACAGGGATCGAACCCACACTCCCTGCAGTGGTAGCTCAGAATCTTAACAGCTGGACCACCAGGGAATCCTCAATGTACATTTTATAAAATAAAAGTGCCCAGAATGCCATCTATCTTATTTTGATCATTGTCAAGTAATGATTAACAAGAATGATAACTGTCAATATTGGAATATTTGAACTTTGAGTCCAAGTAATCAAAGTTCTTTTACTTTATGTAAGAACATATAAATATAACATCAAAAAGATACCTTTCCTTTTTTGCCTTTTGGCCATGCCCCATGGCACACAGGATCATAGTTCCCTGACCAGGATCGAACCTGCATCCCCTGCCGTGGGGGTGCAGCGTCTTCACCACTGGACCATCAGGGAAATCCCTCATTTCCCCATATTGATTTTATGAGCATTTTTTAAAAAGTGGTAAAGTAGGTTTGTCAGAGCTCCAGGCACAACAGGAAAAGGTGGGTTAGGACTACCTCTTGGCACTTCAATCAACTTAAGAATTCCGGCATACAGGGAGCCCAGCCCAGTGCTCGGTGGCGACCTAGATGGTGGGATTACAGTAGCGGAGTGCGGCTCAGGGGTAAGCCTGCATGCAGCGGGACCATGCTGCTGCACGGTACAAACCCACGTAACACTGCAGAGCAGTTACCCTCCAGCTTAAAATAAACTTAAAAACATATATGAGAATTCCATACTAAGTCATCAAAGGCACTGTGGGAACTGAAGAAACGAGGGACAAATGCCTAAGGCTTTTACGAAGAAGGTATAACCATTCAGGGAACTGTTTATTCAAGTGGCCGCTTCATGCTTAGGACCATGAGGAATTCAGAAACCAGTCTGATGATCCCTGGGAGGCAAAGAATGACTGAAATAATAAAATATGAGGATACATCATTCAGGAAATTGTGTGGTTAGTAGCCAGGAAACTTGGAGGTCCTGGGTAGCCAAAGTCAACAGGGAAGGCTTTATGGAGTTTAGATTTCAGACAAACCAGATTCTGAGAGGAGAAGAAAGCATTCCAAATAAAAAATAGATTCATGACTTTAAAACAAAATTTTAAATGAACAGAAAAGCTGTAAGTAATTTTTGGGATAATCCTGATAATTATAGCTTATGCAACAGTGTTTAGTCATTCAGTCATATCTGACTTTCTGCAACCCCATGGACGGTAGCCTTCCAGGCTCCTCTGTCCAGAGAGATTCTCCAGACAAACTGGAGTGGGTTGCCATGCCCTCCTCCAGGGATTTCCCCAATCCAGGGATCGACCCCAGGTCTCCCACACTGCAGGCAGACTCTTCACCACCTGAGCCACTGGGGAAGCCCTGTGTGAAAGCCACTCAGTAGCGTCTGACTCTTTGTGACCCCATGGACTGCAGCCTGCCAGGCTCCTCTCAGCCCACCAGGCTCTTCTGTCCATGGGATTCTCCAGGCAAGAATACTGGAGTGGGTAGCCATGCCCTCCTCCAGCAGACCTTCCCAGCACAGGGATCAAAGCCAGGCCTCCCGCATGGCAGGCGGATTCTTCACCACCTGAGCCACCAGGGAAGCTCAAGAATACTGGAGTGGGAGCCTCTCCCTTCTCCAGGGGATCTTCCAGACCCAGGAATTGAACCAGGGTCTCCTGCATTGCAGGTGGATTCTTTACCAGCTGAGCTACCAGGGACGCCCGATAATTGTAGCTTATGTGATAAGTTCTTATCAAAAAACAGGCAAGTTATAGGGGACTTCCCTGGTGATTCAATGGCTAAGACTCTGCACTCCCAATGCAAGGGGTCTGGCGTTTGATCCCTGGTCAGGGAACTAGGTCCCACATGCTGCAACTAAGAGAAAGGCAAAATGACTGGCGACTTACAGTTGTAGACTGTAGGCAAAATAAATATTGGAAGAAGGCCAGCAAAAATTATTTGGGTTTCAGAAATGTTTAACTCTATAACTTGTTTTGGAGAACCAGTCCTAATCGCAACTTAGCAACTGAACAACAACATCTCCTAACCTATGACAATCAAACTATATTAACTGCATATTAGCCTGCTCACCAAATTTCTTTGCTATGGATAAGAGAAGAGGAGCAGCTATCACCACTCTTAAAGTGCTATTAAATTAAAAGGCTGTATAATTTTAAGAGGGTCAGTGGGGCATAATATATGATTTTTTAAACCCCCTGTCAAAGAAAACTACCAAAATTTTTAAAAGCTCTTACTGATCCTGAATGTTCTAACTACAATTCATGTTTTCCAATCGTTGACTCCCAACCAGTCAAAGACGAAGGAGAAATTAGAGCAAAAACCACAGACCATTCTACATGATTCCCAAGAGAGACTGAGAATCACTGAATACTCTTCAGCAGCAAAATTTTACACCAAAGCATCCTGTATGCTAACCACACTAACAAAACTACTGAGGAACTCACTTCCTTAACGCAAACATTGCAAATACCTCTCTCCCAACAGGGCTCTCTGTACATTTCATTCTTCACAGTAAAGAAAAACTCCATCAGTCCCCACATCCACCGACAGGGAAAATTTTTAGGCCATCTTTAGTTTGCAGCAGAGACGACAATCCAGCCAGTTAAAGAGGCTACATCCACAAGACGCCCGTGTCCCACCCCTACCCTTTCCTCCTCTCATTTATTTTAAATTTTTATTTTTATTTTATTTTGCTTTACCTCCAGGAGATGGTGAAGGACAGGGAAGCCGGATGTGCTGCAGTCCATGGGATCCCAAAGAGTTGGACACAACTGAGTGCTGAACAGTGAAGGTGGGGAAAACAGATGGCTCTCGGGACGCACGCAGAAAAAGAGGAAGACAAGAAAACAGGCCGGACAGGAGTTCCCCGGCGGGCCAGTGTCAGGACTCGCACCGCCACTGCCGGCAGCACGGAAGAAAGAGAGGAGCAGAGAAGGAAAGGAAGGGAGCAAGAAGGAAGGAAACGCATCAGAGAATTCAGAGGAAGCAGTTTCAAAAGTCACAGGCAGAGGCTCAGTGTAGCTGGTCAGAAGAAAGTGCTACCCTAAGATTAAGAAAGGCTGAAATCTAAGGAGACTGAGATTTGACTGTGCCATTAGCATTAGCTACTTTAAACGCTTTTCAGTAACATAGTTGTGATTAAAGCCGAAATATAAGGAATTTTACGGAAAGGCAGATAACTTCCCTCTCATCAGCTTCTTCTTTCAGACTCTGGCACACACGTGAAAACTAGAATCTAGCAGATTGACTGGGCTACTGTGTAAGTAAGCAGAGCGGGTGTCAAGGCAACAGCTAAGGATGTAGCTTGTACACATTTACACAGGCCAGGCAGAATCCCACCCAGGCGTCCTCAAAACTAGGGCATGTTTTTTTTTTTTTAAACTGGTTCTTATCCCCATCTCCCAAGTCACTTTAAACAAAATAAGCCATCAGACAGGATGAATAGATGCCTGTTTTTTTTCTCAAGATACTCAGATGTTCATTCATTCATTAAAATCAAATTTCACAGGACTTCCCCAGTGATTCAGTGGTTAAGATTTCAGTTTGCAACGCAGGGAACACAGGTTCAATCCCTGGTTAGGGAACTAAGATCCCATATCCCAGGGGGCAACGAAACCTGCAAGCCACAACTACTGGGCCCCCAGGCCACAACCAAGAATCGGTGTGCAGCAAGGAAAGGTCTCTCGGAGTCCAACAAGCATCCTGTGTGTTGTAACCAAGACCCAAGGCAGCCAGGTAAATAAATGCTAAAATAATAAAAATAAAGTAAAATTATTCTCCTTTCTCTTCCTTCTCTCCCACTAACATGTGACCACAGAAACAAAACATTTTGTTTTTTATAACACAACTCTTACATGATTAAACTGGCCTGTTTCCCAATTAAAACACTGCGCACGCTGCATGCCGGCACAGCTCTCTGGCCCCTCCGAGGCAGCAGTGGCCTCGATGTGACGTTCCAAAGCCACCAGAAAGGACTCCAACATTGTCATTTGTCACTCACTTTATTCAGACACTTAAACGTACCTCTCTCCCGACAGGGCTCTCTGTACATTTCATTCTTCACAGTAGAGATAAACTCCATCAGTCCCCAAATCCACCGACAGGGAAGATTTTCACGCCATCTTTAGTTTGTAGCAGAAACAGCAGCCCAGCCAGTCAACAAGGCTACATCCACAAGATGCCCATGTCCCACCCTACCCTTTACTTCCCTCATTTAGAGCTAAGATTTAAAATCTGCTGATCTTAAAAGAAGTATAGTAACCCACGCATTAACACACAACCAAACATAAATAATGAGGATTCTTAAACAAGGACAACTTTTTCCAACTGGGTTATGACCAGGTCAGCCTGAAGGTGAAAGGAGAGGTAAAGAGAGACTGTGAAACGGGCAGATCTGCCTTCCGCCCTTGAAATCCCTTCAAGGTGCAGACAGTTCAGTAGTACTGAAAAGGCCTCAGCTCTGACACATCTTAGGAGAGAAGCCTGGACAATGACTAACAAATGAAAACACTATTGTACACGTGGTTTTCGATAAACTGAACCTAAGGCCGGCTGGCCCACTTGTGAATAGGAGGATGAAACAAGAGGCTTGCTTTAGAGAAACTGTGACACCGATATAGATTCCTCGACCCACAGTCACTTTGGAAAGAAGCCATGAGAGGCTGGATCGGTTCTCAAACCTCAGATAAGGGTGGCTCTTCTTTCTCCCCAGTGTAAGACAGCAAACGCACCTATAAGGCAGAGTTATCGGTAAGCGTTCCCTCTGACTTTGGAAGCAAGGAGAAGGCTTTCCAGATACACCTGGGAGACAGCAGGCAAACCGACATCAATTTAAGCAGGCCTCCCGAAAGAGAGAAGTCTGCTGGAGGTCTTATAAAACAGTGACGTTCGTGGACGGGCACAGAAGGGGATGACACAGCCTTGGGACTCCAGGGGAAAGTCCGTCAGGATGCTCTGCGGTCTCGGCTGACAGAGTCCAGCCTGCGTCCACCTCTGGTGACTCCTGTGGCAGACGTAGACCCAGAGCAGTCTCCATGAGAGTCCATCCTCCCTCCCCACGGCGCTTAACTGAGATGAGCGCCTGACGCGTGTCCCCCCCCAACCCAGCACACTGCCGCTGGAGCTTGGCGCCGGACCCTCGCCCCCCTCGGCTCTCTGCTCTCCGGCAGGGGGTCTCAGGCCTTTACCGCCAGGCACGGTTCAGGAGTTTGACCTGTGCCAGCCTCTTCGTGATCATGGTGGCAAAGACCAGGCCAAAGAGGACGCTGCTGATGAGCACGTAGTCATAGTCGTCCTTCAGGACGTCAAACTGTTTGGATGGGTAGACGCGGGTCTGGTAAATGTCCAAACCGTAGGCCACGACCTGGAGGGCAGAGGGAGTGAGAGCCCCGTGAGGAAGGTGCCAGTGGCCCGCCACGGCTGCAGACTCTGGTCAGAAAGGAGACAGGCTCCTCGGTCATTTTCCCAAGAGGGGAGCAAAGAGCAGGTGTCACGCAGGGCGGCTGTGGATGGATGAGGGGGCACAGGGCAGGCTGGGGGCTCTCCTCACCAGACAAGTGGACTCCAGGCCCGACGGAGCTGTGTAGATACCTCGCATTCGAG
Source organism: Oryx dammah (assembly GCF_014754425.2). Taxonomy (NCBI): domain Eukaryota; kingdom Metazoa; phylum Chordata; class Mammalia; order Artiodactyla; family Bovidae; genus Oryx; species Oryx dammah. The sequence goes on from NW_024070211.1 coordinate 2,705,702, forward strand.
AAACTGTCTGGTTATAGTTGATGAACCGCTCTGCGTGGATCTGTACGTCTGGAGAATACGGGATCAGGTTCTCCTCTCTGCAAAAACATCAGCCAGGATCGCATCCAAAGCTGCTGTAAGGGGATCTCCTGGCTGCCCCGAGCCCTGGGCAGTTTCCAGGCCACGGATCAGCCTCCGATCTTCCTCTGAGCCCTACGTGCATCAGGGAGCTAAACACCAAGCAGCTGAGTGTTTGGAAGGGCTGCAAGAGAGGACGCTGCAGAGAGTAAGACCTGGATTCCTACCTTCTTCTGAGTCTAAAAAATCCCAGACAACCGGTGATTTCACACTAGAGGAAGCAAGGACCACTTTAAAACCAGGACACTGAGCCACCAGGCCAATCGCGGCTCTCCACTCCAGAGTGCCTCAGTGCTCAGCCTCTCTCTCTGTAGCCTCCCTCTCTCCGAACCATCCTCCTCCCCCGCCTACATGGGAGGACATTCCCACCGCCTCCTCACCCTGCTCTCCACTCCAGAGTGCCTCAGTGCTCAGCCTCCCTCTCTGTAGCCTCCCTCTCTCCGAACCATCCTCCCCCCGCCGCCTAAGTGCGAGGACATACCCACCGCCTCCTCACCCTGCCCACAGTTCCTCACACCCGAGGGAAGGGACTCCGGGACAGAGGCAAAAAAACACACAGAGGTGATGGCCAGAAATTTAAAAATGGACACGCGCGGTAACGAGCTCCCGTCTCCCCATGAGACCTGGACCCGGGCACCTCCCTCCCCTCACTTCCCAGTGTGCCCACCGCTGGCTGCTCCAGCCGCCGGGGCCTCCAGCCTTTCCTGTAACTCGCCAGACACGACCTCAGGGCATCTGTGATGGCGGTTTCCTCCGCTGGAAGGTTCGCCCTCGGACATCCACAAGGCCAGCTTCTTGCCTCCTTTAAGTCCTTACTCAAATATTCGCCTTTCCCAAGCCACCCTCTCAAACCTCACCCCATGTACCCCCCATTCCTAGGCTCCTGCCCCTTTTTATAAGAGTTTTTTCTCCTTAACATTTACAAGCATCTAACATAGCATTATTTTACTTGCTCATCTTACTTATTGTCCATCTCGCCTCCCCTACTAGAATGCAAGCTCCATGAGGGCAGACTTGTTCACGGCCACGCCCACAGCACAGCAGAGGGCCCAACATGATCCACAGGCAGAGCTCTTTAACGTCACAGCCTTCAGTGCGTCCCACAAGGGCCTACCTGCTTTGTTCTGTTGGGATCTCGGGGCGGCGAGGATCCAGCAAGGCCTTAGGAAGGGAAAGGATCGCTCCAGAAGGCAGCCCAACTGCATAGAGACAAGTCAACAGAAGTGAGTGTTCACGTGGACCTGATCCCAGATTAGGGCTACTTACAAAAATGCCCTTATCACAGAAATCAAAATAGAGTTTAAAGCCAAAAATACAGGTCAATGAGGTGCCCTTCAATGACCAAAAACAACAATCTTAATACACATGGGTCTGTAGGAAGGTTCTCACTTTTGAAGACACTAGTTTCTTCACATATCATCCTGAAACATCAGAAAATAAAGTTCTAGACTCAAGAACTAGGGAACGATGAAAGAGAAAAGAATGGCAGGCCCTTGGACCTCTGTATCTCCCATCCTGTTCTCCAGTAGCACCTGCCCAGCTCAGCAGGGCTCCTCGCTGTCGCAAAACATGAGCATGCGCGCTGGGGAAGCAGGGAGGCTGGTGCAGGATGGGGAGGGGGAGGACGGGTGGGGATGGGGTTGAGGGGAACACGGGGGAGGGGACAGGATTCAGGGAAGCTGGTGTGGGATGGGGTGGGGGCACAGGGGATGGGGGGGAACGGGAGGAGGGGACAGGAAGGGCCTGGCAACATGAGGTCCCGCAGGATCGCCTGTTTGAGGAACAGTGGGAATTAAATGGGAGAAACTGCTAAGAGGGCTGTCTTCCTCACTTCTAAGGATAACACAGTGATGCAGAGTGTCTGTCAAAGCTCAGAGCCCCAGACGTCTTTGGTAAAAACAACTGGATGGAGCAGCCTGTTATGCAGTCACTGAGTCCCGAATCTGAGCTACACAAAGATGAGACCCTGCACAGCGCCAGTCTCTGCAGCCCTTCTGCACAGGCTACCCGTGAGGGACGCCATCAGGGTGCAACAGAGGCGTCATGAAAATGGTCCATCAGAAACAAGGGCTAGGGTGGGCATGCCAGCTCTCTCACAGATTGCAAGACTGGACTGGGGAGCGTCCTCTGCTGAAACAAAGCCCTCCTCGCCAATCCCGGCTCCACCCCCAGCGAGGCTGCAGAGGGCCCGGCTCACTCACCAGCTCCGCCCCCAGCGAGGCTGCCGTGGGCAAGGCTCACTCACCAAGCAGGTGGCGGCTGGTGATGCCCCGCTCTGTGATGGTGGCCTCCATGGCGCTGATGGCAGAGGGGAAGATGTAGGACTGCTGCAGGACTTGGGGCAGCTGCGGGCGGTCCAGGGAGCTGAAGGCCGTGGCGTTGTACTGCTCCGTGCCCTCGTAGAGCTCCAGCGCCGTGAACTCGTTGCGCCGGGCCTTAGTGTTCCAGTACTGGTACTGCAAAGAGAGGAGGGGGCGCTGCTCAGGGCCAGGCTGCTGGCTCGGCTGGGAAGGGGACTCGACGTACAGAGGCACGTCTGAGAAGGAAAACGCCACCAGCATCCCAGCTTTCTTCCTGCTACTGAGCTGAGCTTCCCTTGTGGCTCAGCTGGTAAAGAATCCTCCCGCAATGCGGGAGTCCTGGGTTCAATCCTGAGGTTGGGAAGATCCCCTAGAGAAGTCAAAGGCTACCCATTCCAGTATTCTGGCCTGGAGAATCCCATGGACTGTCCATGGGGTTGCAAAGAGCCGGACAGGACTGAGTGACTTTCCCTTTCACTGAATTCACTAACATTCAGGGTAGCAGTATCTGAACTATCCAGGTGCACCCCCAGAAAAATGAATTCGCAAGAATTTTACAAGTCACAAGACTAACAGCTGACATCTGAGTGCTTTCTACCTGCCAGGCACTGTTCTAAACTTGACTAGAGGAGGTGACTGCTGTTACCCCTCTGATATGACACAGGGAGCTTAAGTGACTAATTCGAGGTTATACAATCAGAAAATGGAAGAACTCGGTCAAATCTAGGCGTCCCAGCCCCCTACCCAGCCCCCTCTGCTGCCAACCAGGGGTTCTGAACTCTGTGAAAACACCAAGCAGCAACCAGTTTCCGGAACAAGAGGTCGGGAGAGGACTAGAGCTGCGGGAGGCCGGCTGAGCCCCGGAGGCTGCGCCGCCCAGGCCGCCCACCCACCTACCGCAACCCAGTTCTCTGCGTGCACGATGTGGACAGGGCCCTTGGCCTTCCTCTGCACGGACGAGTGGATGATGCGCCCCGTGACGCCGTCCACGAGGAAGATGCCGATGAAGGTGCGCTCATGGTGAACGTCCGTGCTCTCCGTCACCACGGCCAGCAGGTTGGGGTTCAGGCTCTGGGAAGAAGGAGAGAAAGGCACCCCACCGTGAGCCCGGGGCAGGGAGGTGGGCACAGAGCCCTCCGGCTGGCAGAGGAAGGGCCTCTTCTGGGTGGAAGAACTTCCTATTCAGGGCTCATCATCACTGTGCTTTTTCAGTGGCCACTGGTGGCTGGGCTTGGCTCACTGAATCCCACAAATATCCTTGCAGATAGAAGTTACTATCTACACTTCACAGATGAAACGTCTTAAAGTAGTTAAGCAACTCAAACAAGTCACAAACAAGCAAACAGTCACTCAAGACACAACCCAAGCCAGCCCACTTCCTGATGGAAGGACACTGGTCCAGCAACTTGACGTCTCTCCACCAGGGCCCTGCGACTACCACAGAAACAGAGATGTCTCAGTTCTCGTCTAACTTGACAGACTAGACCAGGTAACATGAGTGACCGGTCCCTTCCTAAGACGCCTTCGCCCCCTGGCGTCCAGGACGCCCAGGCCCCAGTGGCCCTCTGCCTCAGCGGCTGCTCCTTCTCAGGGCCCTCTGCAGGTCCGTCCTCTTTCCCCAGTCTCTGGGTGTTTCCAGCTACACCCGTTCTCCTGGTGATCTCAGCCAATCTGTTGACTTCCAGAACATCTACAGAGGCTGGCATCGCCCAAGCTCACATGTCCAAGCCAGGCCCCGCCCTGAACTCCAGACCCGACTGACAGACTGCCACGTCAGTGTCACCGCCCAGGTGTCTCATGGCAAGCTCGACATGCCCCAGGCCAAGCTCCTGTTCTACGCCTGCCAAAACCTGCTCCCCTCTAGGCCTCGCTTCCTCCTCCAACTCCGTCTCTGCTCTGCCAGAGGCTGTAGCGCATGTTCATCACCTTAAGGATTACGTTCCCTCACAGGATGGTTCTGCAGCTGACGAGTCACCTCTCCATCTCCCACTCAGGAGGATGTTGGATCACAGATGGAGTTTCTGATGGATCGACTAAGGTCTAACCCCAGAAAGGTCTATCAGCACCACCACTAATCCTAACAGGTGACAGCTGCTGGGTAGTGGCCATGTGCCTGGCATTGGGTGCAGTCTTGTGTGATCACCACAACCCCAGGAGGAGGGCATATTTCACAGGCCCATTTCACAGACAATAAAGTAAGGCTCAAAGGGATTTAAAAACTGACAGAAAGCTCCCCTCTCCGCCAGTCACAGAGCCGGGTGCAAGCCCGGCCCCTCTGTGCGGCAGCAGGCGGCCGCCATACCTTGTAGAGCACGCTGCGGTCCCCCATCACGCGGCCCTGCGAGTGGACGTGCTCGCTGCTGCGCTTGCCCTTCACCTGGACGACGCGCTGCACCTCCGGGGGGATGGTCAGCTCCCAGCTCAGCTCAGTGGTGAGGTCCTGGGGTGGGGCCAAAGAGAAGGGGCCGGCTCTGGTCATCAGGAAGGTGCCCTCAGGCCCGCGGCAGGGGTGGCGAGACCCGCCCTGCTGCTCAGCGGGCGCCTCTGTGCAGGAGGGGACAGGGATCAGAGGTCCTAGAGAAGCAGCAACAGCGATCTAGTCTGGGAAGAGGTTTTGGAACTCCTGGCTCAAGTAAGAAAACCAGTAAAGGCTGGTGTGCAATGGCCGCAAACAGCAGCCTCCTGGGCAGCTGGAGGCACCTGTTGCTCTGGGCTGCCCGAGGGGACCTGAGACAGTCCTCTCCGGCGGATACGTTTCTGACCCCATACTGTCCCCAGTTCAGGCTCCAGACAGCACAGCACGGTGCCTTTGGAAATCTCCAGGGCACAGCGGTCAGCCAAGTCGTGGAGTCCATCTGCACCAACATGCAGAACAAGGGGCATGTGGCTGAGGCCCAACGCAGAGCCAAGTTCAAGTTCCCTGGCTGCCCGCAGATCTGCAACCCCAGGAAGCGCAGCTTTACTCAGTGTGATGCACACGAACCTGAAGACCTGGCGGCTGAAAAGCGGCTCCTCCAGCCTGGCTGTGGGGTCAAATACAACCCTACTCTGTGGCCCTCTGGACACAGGGCGAGCCCTGCAACCATGGGAACCTCAGAGCCACCCCTCCTCACTCACATCCACCAATAAATCCTACTTTCTGTCAAAAAGAAGAAAAGAAAGATACTAGAGCCAGTGTGAAAGCAGCAGAATAGTTAGTCGTATCCCACTGACTGTTATTCTGAGTAAGACTATTTCAAAGAAAATTTACCACTTATTACTAACATCTGAAGGTCTGTACACTGAGCCAACAGTGAACTAGTAAGCTGGCTGCTGCTGCTGCTGCTGCTGAGTCGCTTCAGTCGTGTCCAACTCTGTGCGACCCCAGAGATGGGAGCCCAGCAGGCTCCCCCGTCCCTGGGATTCTCCAGGCAAGAACACTGGAGTGGGTTGCCATTTCCTTCTCCAGTGCATGAAAGTGAAAAGTGAAAGTGAAGTCGCTCAGTCGTGTCCGACTCCTAGCGACCCCACGGACTACAGCCCACCAGGCTCCTCTGTCCATGGGATTTGCCAGGCAAGAGGACTGGAGTGGGGTGCCATTGCCTTCTCTGACTAAGCTGGAAGAGACCTCAAAATATGACAAGAAATGTTCTTTATTGTCATAAGAAACCAATAAACCTGTATGGTTAAACGTGTTATTATACCTCCACACATGGAATTACACGGAGCCCTAAGGGATGGCAGGGTAGCGACTAGAGGGGGCTTCCTGATCTGACTGCCATGTACACAGCGGTGGTCCTTTTGTGAAAGGCCGCTGAGCAGTAACCGCAGATTCTGCACTCTTCTCAGGGTTGTACTTTAATCAGATATGGGTTTAACAAAAGAAGGAGGTAGAAAACACATCAAGTGAACAAAGCACATTTCCTACTGATTAAATGAGGCTCAATTCCAGTTCAGGTAAAAAGTATACATGCCGCGCCTGCCCACGCGGACCACGCGGTCGTTTCCCCAGCGGTGGGCACGGCGGCGGGACACGGAAGGTGTGCAGGCCACTGACGCGCATTCCAGCCAGGGAAGCAGCTGGCAACGGGGCTCAAAGGGCCCTTCACGGTTTGCTCACGCAACTCTGTATCAATGCAATCTTTCACCGTGAGAATGTATTCACACGTTACTTCCTTTTTAAGTCTTTTTAATAATAATAATCTTTATTAAAAAATAAGGTTCCGATGAAAACATTTCACCGATTCCTATGAAAACACCAGAATTCACTAAGACCCTCCCAGAGAGCAAGGTCACCAGGGAGCCCCCGGAGGTCAGAGCCTGGAAGCCCACCCCCAGCTGACTCCCTCTGGAGCTCTGCCTCCTGTGTCTCCCCTTAACCATCTTTACGATGACACTCTCAGGGTTTCACTGGTCCATGACACCCACACCCTGGGTCACACCCCCTGCCCACAAAGAACTCTCTCTTTCAAGGTCCCTTTTCCATCAGCTCAGAAAACCAGTGTCTCTTCACCCACCAGGTAAAGAGCACACTCTCTGGACAGACCATTCCTGTGCTGTTGATACTAAAGGTTAGCTGTTACAAAATGTCAGGAAAGGGCACTGCATTTTTTAAACAACAGCAGGTGAAACCTATATGGCATGGACTGTGTGCCAGGCCCTGCTTTACGTGACTTACACGTATTGACTCTCCAGCTCATCATGAAAACACTCTGACATACTATTATCACCGTTTTGTCTTACAGACAAGAAAACAGAAGACCAGACAGGAGCCATCTGCCCGAGGATGCAAAGTGCCCAAGGGGCACAGCCAGGCTTCCTGCACGAGCAGCCAGGCCCAAGGTCTGAGCCTCTCCGAAAGGCTTACACACGGGACGGCAGGACCCGCCAGGGAGGACACGTCTCAGGTCAGCCCTCGACACGGCCCTGCTCTTGGGGCCAAGGCCAGCCCCTGTGAAGCTCAGAGCAGGACTTCAGAGCCAGAGTAAATCAGTATTTCCAAGGGCTGGACTCAAGTATGTCAGGATCGGAGCAAATCAATCCCAATTCTAGAGATAAAATTCAAAACTCACATTCAGTTAAGAGTGGATCAATAACACCACCTTCGTACAGAAAGCGCTATTGTTCAATCACCATTCCCACCTCCCACCCTAAGGATGGCAAAAACACGCCTTCTGCCACAGGAGAGGAACACGGAGTGAAAGCTCCACAGGGGCTGAAACCCCATCTGCTGTGCCCGGCTCTGTCCATGGCAGCAGCGACCAGGCCTACTTCACAAACACAAGCATGATGACCTCAGACACCAGGCTGATGCCAGTCTATGTTTACAACACCAGGGCCAGCGTAATCCACTCCTGTTACCTACACCCCTCCCACCATGGGTCCTGCCAGGACGCCCTTGCCCACCTTCCGGAGTCGATATCCACACAGCCGCCCCTGATCTGCGTCCACCAAGTAGAAGAAGATGGAAGGGGCAAGCTCATGGAGCTGCCGCAAGACATTCCGAGTGGCTGGGAAAGGTGTGACCTGGAAAACGCCAGAGAAGAGTTACTGGGGGGACTTGGTGGTCCAGTGGCTAAGACCCCACATTCCCAGTACAGGGGGCCCTGGACTGATCCCTGATCAAGGAACTAGATCCCACATGCCGCAACTGAAGATCCTGCGTGCTGAAACCAACATCGAAAATCCTGCAAGCCAAAACTAAGACTCAACCAAATAAAATAATAAATTTTTTTTTTTTTAAAAAAGAGTTCAAGGAGAAGGAATCCCTAAGCATGGATTTCTCCAGACTCTTCACTGTTTCCCATCAAAGAGGGCCTTAAGAATAAAACAACAAATCTTGAAGAAATTAAAGTCTGCTAAATTCAATCAGGGTTTAAACTGAATTCTCGTAAGAGACCCAGTTTTCACAAGTGCAGAAAGAGCTGCTTAGAGAAGCCCTTCGAGGCCTGACTGCAGACAGCGCCCACCTGGGGCCCCCGAGCTGCTGTGTGAGCGCCCTGCCCCCACCCATCGACGGCAGGGTGGCGGCGGGATCCTGCAGCCTCTGCAGATGCGTACCTTGTACTCGTCGTCTATCAGCAACAGCACCTTGGCATAGTCCTGATCCATGATGGGCAGGAGCAGAGACTGCAAGACGGGGCGCTTCAGCACGGGGGGGGCCACCTGGCTCCACTTCCCAAAAATGGGGTTGAAGACATAGAGCGAACTCATTCCCGTCTCCTGAAACAGGCAAGCAACGGTCAGCCACCACCAACAGGAAAAGACTGCAAATCCTAAGGAATTGGGTACCTGAGCTCAGCCACGGCGGATCCCCTCGTCTTTCCCCGCCTTGTGGAAAACAAAGCTTTGGCTGAAGGTGAAAGCATCTGACGGCTGATGTGTCAAAAGGGTCAAAGTTTAACTGCCTCTAGCTCCAAATCTAAGAACGGGTCATGCTGAAGAACAAACGAAATGTCTACCAGGCCCCCTTTCCAATGATGGCAGAATGTATCTGCAAAAAGCCATCTGCTCCCTGGGAGGCAGAGGCATGAACAGCTGGTGACCTGCCCTCCATCCCTGGGAGAAGAGCGAGCTGCCCTCTAGGTATCGACACCCACCTGTGTCTGGGAGAAACAGGGCTGGCTTACTAGGGAGCTGGTGACATCCCACCTACGCTACAGTCACTTCCTCCTCGGCCACCACCACCCCTGGTGGGGGAAGAGGGGCACTCAGGCAAAAAACTGCAAGAAAACAGAGCTCTAAGCCCTGACTCCCTATCTGTAACTCTCAGAGAATCTCAAAGGCCCAACTAAAGTTACAAAACACAAAACCGCACCCACACGGGCTCAGAGGCGCGGTGGAGGCGCACCTTGTCCTTCAGCAGGAGGGTGCACTGGGGCGGGTGGGGGAAGTGGGCAGTCGTCCTCTGGACCATCAGCTTAAAGGAGGAGCCCGGCTTGACGTGAGGGAGATACTGCTTCCACAGGATGGTGCCAGAGCTGCTCTCGATGCCAAAGAGCTGCAAGATGAACACCGGGCTCACTACCAGGAGGGCTGACCCAGAGCTACTTCTGCCCTTGAGAACCAGAGCCGGCTCCAGCTCCTGCCCGGGCCTCCTGTCCCCCTCCGGGGCCTCTGGAGGGCTCACCTTGCCTGAGGCTGTCACCATCACCATCATCTTCTGGAGATTGAATTCATCCCTGGCCAGAGTGTCAATGTTGATCTCATTCTTGATTTGGCTCCGGGGCTTCCGCGCATCATAAAACACTTTCCAGAGGTGGGAGGTCCAGGCCTGCAGCAGGATGAGCTGGGAGGACAGGCGCTTCAGGAACATGCCCAGCAGGCCGTCTGGTGTCAAGGAAAAGGGACGGCGGCTGAGGCTCTCTCCTCGGCGGAGTGGGGCTTTCCAGCGAGGGGGCACCTGCTCCCCCTACGGGGGCTCTCTCCCTCTCCTCCGCGGCATGCGCGTCATCCACACCCCAGGCCACGAGCCCAAGGAGCAGTCCTGTGTCCGATGCCAACAGTCCCACGCTCAGGCACAGCCGTGCGGGAACTTCTGAGACCTACTCAAGGGGCCCTCAGCACGCCGCCTGCCTGCAATCTCGGGACAGGAGACTAAGAAGGCAGGGGGCAGCCATGCAGGGTGCAGCCATGCCACAAACATCTCCACCACAAGCACACATCCAAAACGGCCAGCAGAAGGCTTCGGGCGCCGTGACAAAGCCAGACAAGGGCAGGCTGTGGGGGTGCCGGGGCACACGTGCTGTGTGTCACCAACAGGCGCTCCCGTTTCTCGCAGCTTCAGGCCTACGTGGTCAGGTGCTCAACCTGCTCCCAACAGGCCTCCCTGCAGCCCGCTCCCAGGGCTCCCTTTCTCTCTGCCCCTTCCTCCATCCACGAGATCACCACCCTCAAATCTCCTCTGGAGACGAGACCGGTCACCGCAGCAAGGCAGCACGGTAAGAAGCAAGGCCTCTGAGTCTGCAGGCCAGGATTCACATCCCAGCAGCACTGCCTACAGGCTGGGTGACCTTGGAGACGGAAATGGCAACCCACTCCAGTACCCTTGCCTGGGAAACCCCATGGACAGAGGAGCCTGGCGGGCTGCAGTCCACGGGGTCGCACAGAGTCGGCCACGACTAAGGGATCAGACAACAACCTTGAGAAACGTACTTCACCTTGCAACCTCCAGCTTCCCATCTGTAAAATGGCACAGCACCCCCTGGGCTGCTGCCAAGACCAGATCTTGTGAGGGACCCCCAGGATCTCCCCAGGGCGGAGTGCAGAGTGCTCACAGGAAAGAGCAGGGCCTTTTCTAGGCCAGCGTCCGTCAACCCCGGCTCGAGGGAGAGAAGTGACGGGCACACAGGGCAAGTCACAGGCAAGCAGTCCACGCCCACGCGGTATACACCTCACTGAGGCAAGTCCGGGAAGACAAACGATGGTGAAAGCTAGCTGCGCGGGCAGGCAACAAGCAAGAAGGCAGCGGGAAGCGGGTTTTACCTTGGATGGCTGGGTCCAGGCAGCGGAAATAAACGGTAAAGGCACATTAATCCTTGGCTTGAGAGCACCTGTGGCGCCTAGCGGGTGGCTGGCCCTGGGCAGGCTCCCAGCAAACACCACCAGGCTGGCCGGGCGAATGGATGGAGGGAGGTGGGGGCAGGACGGAACCAGGGACAGTGAACCAAGCTCACCCTGGGGCTGGGACCGCGGCCGGGTTCGGACGGCACTGGCCTCTCCCCACAGAACCTGGCCAACCTAGTCACGTCTCTCTGGAAAGATGGGACTCCTGCTTTGGGGACAACAGGCGTACAGTGCCTGACAAGGTGCTTGACAGATTTCAGGTCCTCAAATAACAGCAGCTATGCCGATGCTACATTAAGACTCTTTTTCATCAGGGTCTTTCCCTAGAAAGAGTCACACGTCACTCCTCTCGTAGAGGAGTGGGCCCATAAGCCCAAGGCCACAAATGCACCGGAGACGGGGCGCAGAGCGAGTTCAGAGCAGGCGGCAGAGCGGCCGCGCCAAAAGCCCAGGGTGCGGGCCGCAGCATGGCCAGCGGCCCCAGAGCCCCCACCCCGCCGGCAGCTCTGCCTCTCGGACCCCCGTTCCTACCTGCCTTCTTGCCAAACTCCCCTTCCAGCTCTGCCTGCGCCCCAGTCAGTGGCAGGTCCACCATCTCCAGGCACACCACCTCGGCCAGGGACTCCTCGCGGCTCCACAGCACCACCCTCCCTGCTGCAGGGGCCAAGGGCACCAGAGTCAGGCCCGCCTCCGCCGCCCCCGGGAGGGACCCTTCTCAGAGGCTGGGGGGCCACCCCCACTCTCAGGCCAGAAAGAGAAATGGCAGGGCTGGTGGCTGGGTTCAGGAGGTCACGGGAGGAGAGTTCTGTCTCCCACCCAGGAGTGCTAAGGATGTGTTCAAAGGCAGGTCACCTAGGGCTCTGGGAAAAACAGGCAGGATACACTGCACTTGAATCTTCCCGGAAGCCTGGCCACGGCCCCGATAAAGGGTCCGGCTGCAGCCCACGGGCAGGCCCACAAACAGCAACCGAGTGAGGGCCACTCACCCAGCTGCTGCAGGAAGAGCAACAAGTGATCCTCTGTCTGGACCAAGGCCCGGTAGCCCACGGAGTCGTCCTTCTTCAAGAAGACCTGGATGTACAGCTGTGAACCAAGCAGTCAAGACCCCCGCAGTCAGCGGGGATCCAGACGCCTCTCAGAGCCCAGACCCCAAGATTCAAGGCATGAGGAGCAGTCAGAGGCCAGGGCACGGCATCTCCGCGTGTCCAAACCACACAGCGTTTCCTGGACTCCACTTACAGACACCGTGCACCCTGAGGAGCTGACAGAGCAACAGTGCAGCTGGCCAGCTTGGGTCCTCTCTACGGAGGAACCTGAGACCTTCTCGGCTACCCGATCATTCATTATGCACCGGTCACACCCACAAAGCAAGCAGGAGGCCCGCAGCAGGCTTTCCATTTTAGAGACTAAGCAGCAACCGCCCAGGGAGGCTGAGGAACACCACTGGACGTGCACAGAGGCAAGGCTGGGCAGCGACACCATCTTGAGTCTCACCAGGCATGGCTTCCTTGTTTATAAGGCTAGGGCAGTGGTAATCGAAAGACTACCGGGAGGCCGTGTTTTAAACGTTTATTTACCTGCACCCCATCTTAGCTGGGGGACTTGGGACCTTTGTTGCCTCATGTGGGATCTTTAGTTCTGGCATGTGGGATCTAGTTCCCTGACCAGGGATCGAACCCAGGTCCCCTGCTTTGGGAGCGCAGAGTCTTAACTGCTGGGCCATCAGGGAATCCCTTACCGGGAGGATGAGCCAATCAGCGAGTAAGTAAAGAGCTTAGCGTGGAGCCTGGCACACTGACAACTGGGCTTAAACGGCACTCCTTTTACTGGTGTTCACAGGCGTTTCTGACCAGCCAGTGGCTCAGGTAGAACTACAGCCCACGGCTGGGACCCGTGGCGCTGAGCTGAGCCCAAGGAAAGAGAGCCCCAAGCCGAGAAGCCCGTAGGCCCCGACTCACCCGCTCAGGCCGAGTGCCGTTCTGTTCCAGGCTGAAGGTGATCGCGGTGTCGAGCAGCCGCCGGCCGGTCTCCACCAAGTAGAGGTTAATGGTGTAGGTCTGGTTGAAGCACGCCAGCGAGTCCTAGGGGACAGACCGCATGGGTCAACCACAGGAGTTCCCCAAAGCAAAGTCCCCCAAAGAAGTCCAAGAGTCTGGGTGGGGCTGGGGGGAGTGGGGGCAACCTCCTGGAGAAGGACCCGGGCCAAAGAGCAAAGCTAAATCCTAAGGCAGAAATAAGGTGCATGAGTGAATAAGCAAAATTACAACCACTACACATACTTACTCCAGAAGAAGCAAGGAGAGTGGAGAGAGACTTCCCAAAGACTGATTAGCAAGACCGCAGGCAGGGAAAGCACACCCGCCTTGGGAAAAGCTGAGGAAATGGAAGCCACGACGGAAACATGTGCCTCCGGCCAGCGCCCCATACTCTGCTTCAGGGCAGCTGCTCAGACTAACCCTCAACTCCGCCAGCGGGGACCCCACAGACATGAGGAGACAGTGGCCCAGAGGAGAATGCACTAAAGAACAGATTCTAGGCATTCTACTTTCTAATCTCCCAAATGAAAAAGATCAAGAGAAACAGTTTAATTTACAAAACTTAGAAAACTATCTGAGACTGGGACCTCGAGGAGACCCACTCCCAGCCTTGACCGTTCCTCCAGCTTTGCTGGGGGCCCACCCCGCCTGGATACAGGCCTGGCGCACTGCCCAGGGCCACACGTACCTGGGAACCAGACTTCTCCGAAAAGCTCCCAGGTGACCCATCTTCAGAAACGCTAGGCTTCTGCTTTGGAAACGAGAAGGACAGAAGGAGAAAATATAGCCAAAGGGTCACCTTCCAGCCATGAGAATGAAGCTTCCACCTCCAGATCTCAGCCCTTGGGAGAGGGCAGATCCCATCCCCCATCTCCACCCACACACCCCACGCAACCCAGAACAGTCCCAGATGACTGTGAGGGCGTCCCATTCCTGGGCACAAAGGAGGTATGCACAGAGTTCTACAGATGAAGTGAGAACTTACTTCTTAACAGCCTCCTGCTCCCCCGCCCTGCCCCGGTTCAAAGTGACCAGGTGAACATGCCCAAACTTTTGGTTCTCAGGGCTTCCAGCAAAGATAAGGAAACCCTGGGACCTCCCTGGCATTCCAGCAGTTAAGATTCAGCGCTTCCGCGGCAGGGGGCATGAGTTCGATCCCTAGCCGGGGAACTAAGATCCCGCACGTGGCCAAGCACTGTTATTCCCAATACTCACCGCCTCGTTCCGACAGGTCATGACTGCAGCCACTGTCTTCTCTCCAGTGGTGGCGAAGCTCACCAGGGCAGCCTGGGGTAGAGTCAGGCATCAGTTCCTAAACAGGGCCTGTCCTGGCCAGCAGCCTTAGGGCCACCTCCACTGGAAGAACCCTTGGCCTTGGAGTTAAAAGTGTTCCCAAGTTTGGAGCATGATGGCTGGAGCACGGAGAGCAGAGGGGCCCCACCACACAGGCAAGCTCAATACTGCTCTTCGCATCTACAGGGAAGTTCTATAACGTGCCCTCTCTCCCGCAGGTTCAGGAGGTACCACTTTTACTCTAAAAATCCTCTGTAACTCTCAAAAGAACAAAGTATTCTACTCCTACTCTAAGGCTAACCCCTCTCAAAACACTCATAGAAAGAGGTCTTCTGTCTTGAGTAAGTATCTCCAGATTCAAAGGCTGGGATTTCCAGCATCCATGCCTCGGCTAGATCCTCCGGAATCCTAGCGCACCACACTGCCTGCAGTTACCTGTGGGAAGTTTTTGAGCAGACTCAGGACACCGTGGTGGTAGTGCAGGAGCATGTAATGGCTTGGGGTCAACTGCAGGAAGAACTGTGCCCGAGAAGGCTCCACCGGGCTGGGCTGAGTGGGCAGGACCCGGGGTTGGAATCCACTTGCAAATTCTAGGTCAAGAGACTGGGAGACAAGAAGGAAGAGGCTGCGGGCCAGGAGAAGATGGGGGATGGACCATCCCAGGCTGGCGGCCTCTGCCCCACTTTGCCAGTGAAAGTAACGAGGGCTCGGCACAGGCTCCGCAAGCTCCCGTTCCGGCTCCCCAAGGAGGAGTGGCCCGTCTGCCCTCATTCCAGTTCCGCCAGAGGCTGGAGCTCAAAGGGGCTGCCTGGGAGAAAGGCTTTTTCCAGCGGCTGAGGCAGCACCTTGGCTGGGGAGGCAGCTCTAGCCTCTCACCTGCAGCGGGGTCTGCCTCAGCTCCCACTCCGTCTCCAGGGCCAAGGTCTGGAGGGATCGCGAGCTCGGGTCGGGGCACACCAGGACAGCCTCATCCACCACACCGCAGGCCCCGGCGAGACTCCGCAGCCAGGGGGTCGACACCCTGACCTACTCAAAAGACGAGAGGACGGGAGGCTCCTGGGGACCCTCATATTTCCCTCTCAGCCCACCAGCCCGTCACCACAAGACCCCAGGGGAGGATCTCGGCTCAGAGGTTCTTCCTGGTGGACGGAGAAGGAGTCCTTCCCATCCCTCCCCGCCTCCGAGAGCTCCAGAGCTGGAGAAGATCCGAGTCTGCCTTCTGGTAGTTTGAAAACTAACCCAGGCCCTTTTCAATGCTGGGCACTTTCTTCTTGTCTTGGTGAAGTCTGCCTGCAGTTCACTCTTAGCACCTACTGTTCCGAGCACTGAGCGTAGAAATCGCCACTTTCTCTCTGCCCCCGTGTCGCAGGTGCAACAGGGCAGCCGCAGCCACGGTGCCGGCAAGGCTGGGAGCTGCAGGGCAGCAATACTTGGCCCTTCCGATCAGCATTTCTCTCCTGTGTTTGTCATACGCGGTTTCACATTACCACCTTCAGTATTACCTTGTGAGATCATACAGGCAACGAACAGATCTACGCCACTGTTTTTTAGCCACCCCAAGAGAGTGCCACGTGCCGATGTGCAGGCTCTAAATAAACGCTGAGGAGCAAAAGGCAGCCCTCCAGTGCCTGGGAGCAGGGACCACGAGTGGCTTTGGCATTCACCCGGCCGAGTCCCCTGGTCCCCAGTGCAAAGGAGGGCTGTACCGCTCCCCTCTGCAATTCACGAGGCTCCTCCAGCCAGACCGTACCTGCTGAATGATCTCTCCATCTTCCACATTAAACTTGACAATGTTCACATGACTGAAGGGGACGACTCCGAGGGCCCACACGACCCCCGAGCCGTAGGAATACACCATCTGGTAGTGGATGCTGTCGCTGAGAAAGGGAAGGAAGAGCAGGGAGCCACAGCTTTAGCCACAGAACAGGACCACCCTCGGGGGTCCAAAACCCGGCTGCCAGGAACTTAGCCAGAGATCACAAACTAGCAGCCTCAGATAAGTTTTGTTTGGCTTAGTTTTCTTTTTTAAAATTTGAATTTGTTGTCAACATTTAGAACTGAGATTCAGCATGTAACAATAAGATTTCCAGCTTTTCTTAAAAAAATTAAGGCGTGATAATGCTAGGCCTAACTACACAGGGCACGGTCAGCTGAGTAAGGCTGCCCCCTTGAGGCGGGCCAGGCACACTGCAGTTCCCAACATTCCCCACGGGGCCTGCTCTGCGCACGGACTTGGCCCCATAGGAATCTGAGCATTGGGTCCCTGACAAACTGAGTGAGCCACTCCCCTCGCTCGACTGGCTCTCGGGCCCAGAGTCTTCTCCTCACTGCAAAGGAAACTCCAGAGGCAGCCAAAGCCTTGGAGTGCAGGCCTACAGGCTGGTGAGCCCCAGACCCTACACAGGATTCAAATGCTTCGACTCTCAAGGAGAAAGACGGGCTGGTACAGAGCAGGAGGCGGCAGCCACCGCCAGGGGGGAAGGCAGCCTTACCTCTCTGGGAGGTGTTCCACCCACTTCGGGTGCCCGCTGGAGAGGTGATGGAGGGCAAGAGTGGTCTTCTTCAGGACCGCAACGTGCCTCACAGCCTCCTGCAGGCCGACCAGCCCAAGGGCCTGGAAACTGAGCGCAGGAACAGGGGTGAGTGTTGCCCAGAGCCTCCAGAGCCTCAGGCTGGACAGTCCGGGACACAGCCGCCACAGCTCGGGAGGCGACGGAACAGGCTGTGGGGCCAGCTGCATCCGCGCCCTGAGCTTGGCTCTGCTTTCCACTGGCTGGACTGTCAGCCACTCAACTGTACTGGTTCCTGAAACTCGCTGACTCTCCTAAGGGCTGCTCCTTTCCTTCCCTGGGACTTCACAGTAACCAGACCAACCCTCTACCACAGCAGCCATTAGACATCTGTCATTAGCAGGCTGCAGGCCTGCCTCCCCCAAATGACAAGGAGTGTCTTGATGATGGAAGCTGTTTCACATTCACAGGTGGGTTCCCACTGCCTGGGGGCATCCCCAAGCCCTTACCTAATAAATTACTATCAGAAGGCGAATAACCTAACACAAGCGACCCCATCATTTAAACAATTTCAGCAAGATGCAGCTCAAACAGTAGTGCAAATTGTTTTCAAACATAAAGTTAAAACACAAGAAGTTGTATTCTCCATCCTCATACCTAGAATCTTCTTTCCCTAGTAGATCAGTTGGTAAAGAATCTGCCTGCAATGCAGGAGACCCGGGTTCAATGGGTAGGGAAGATCCCCTGGAGGAGAAAATAGCAACCCATTCCAGTATTCTGGCCTGGAGAATTCCATGGTCAGAGGAGCCTGGAGGGCTACAGTCCATGGGATCGCAAAGAGTTGGACACGACTAACTTCCACTTTCACTTGGTCATACCTAGAACTTTGCAAAGCCCTCACGCTGCGGTACGATTAGGAAAAGCAATCGATACCAGAAATGAAGACTGTACCTAGCATGGACCTCTGCCTCTAACCCGTGCTCAATAAATGGTGGCCGAGTAAGCACGTGTCCCATAGCCTCAAGACATCAAGAATGGACATTTGATGCTCTCTGGCTCTTCCATGGCTTTTCCCCCCTGGGAAAAAAAGCCAAAAGGCCCAGAATTGCTGTCTACATAGAATCTGTGTTCCAGCGAAGCCTTTAACCAAACCAAGGTGAAATTCAGCTTCCTTCCCTCTACCTGCCACTATCCAGGGTAACCTCCCAGTTCAGGCCCCCAATGTTCGTCTCCCAGGAGCGCATGATCCGGCCTCCATTGGACACAGTGATTGCATCTGGAAGAGAAAAGACCACACGAGATCATGCCCCCAACCGCTGTGCTGTCTGCAGCCTCCCAGGGCCTGTGACCAGTGGCCTCACCTCCCACATACAAGCGCAGATAGAAACTGCACCTGTCCTCTCCTGCTGGGAACACCCCTACTCCCTTCCCTCCCAGACCCTGAGCAAAAGAAGGACCCAAGGGAAGAGGAGAGGGAGCCAACGCCGGCACAGGGACAAGCCGGGCTCTGCCTACCCTGTCCGCAGAGCAGCATGGCGTCCACCACCCCTTCCGCCGTGCCCTTGTCAACATGGCGCCACACTGAGGGACAGGAAAGTCAGACGTTACCATGAACCTCGGCGAGGCATCCAGGAAGTCGCGCGGGGGACCCACGGAAGCCTTCGCTTGCACAGAAGCGTCTCATTTTATTTCAGGGAAGGATCACCGCTGGCCAGCAGTGACCCACCCCCGCTCCCGGGGTAACGAGGGGAGCCACCGCTGTGCCAATCTGAGATCACACCCTTCCCATCCTCACCCCACCCCACCAAACAAACGGACAAAGACAAAATTCACAAAATCTCTATGACTCACAAGCAGACACATTTCCATGATTTTAATGCCTAAAGTGAAAGTGAAAGTGAAGTTGCTCAGTTGTGTCCGACTCTTTGCGACCCCATGGACTGTAGCCTACCAGGCTCTGAGAGCCTCTCAGTCCATGGAATTTTCCAGGCAAGAGTGCTGGAGTGGGTTGCCACTAAAAACATCCACAAAAGCAATATAAGTAACTGGAGGTGGAACAATGGGGAACATCCAAAGCTTTACTGTAAAATCTTAATAGAAAAATGCGTTTTTTGCAGCAATATCTTACTTAAGAACAGCCAGGATGCGGGCTGAGGAAATAAACTCAAAGGCCAGTTATAGGAACATATTAAATCTTTCAAAGACGGCAAAACTGAAAAACAAATCCGAATCCTGTAAAGGACACATCTTTCGGCCCTGCCGTCCCCAGGGGTGGGGTGCCAGGCAGGCAGGCGTTGCCGCCACAGGCCATCCTGGACTGCCTCTGGGCAGCCACGCCCTCCCTGGCTGCCCGTCTACCCAGGCCACTCACAGATCTCCCCAGTCCGAGAATTCAGTGCTGCAATCACGTTCTTCTCTGTGGCCACAACCAGCTTCTTGGATCCAGGGGAAAATTCCAAGGAGGCAAATTTGAGCTTCCCAACATACTGCTGTCTCCTAAAGGAAAGAGGCCAGGGAAACGGAAGGGGCCAATGCCGCCGCTGCACAGGCCGCTTTGGGAAAGACGAGTGCACGAATACAGGAGGTGATCACCATCACACCTGTCTCGGGATGCAGGAGAACTGCTTGTTGATGAAGAGATCTGACCAAAAGCGAGACTTCCAGGCAATGTGCTCAGGAACAGAGGGAAGAAGAAGAGAGAATACACCCTAGTAGCTAACGTGACACGCTTCCTGCTAAACGCAAGCACGTACTTACCTTACCCAAAAGGGCACCTGGCCTAAATCCCACTGGAACAAAATTACAGTCTTCCCTGTACTCCGTAATAGTGGGACCAGGGACCTCCCTGGTGGTCAAGTGGGTAAGACACTGTGCTCCCAAGGTAGGGGATCTAGGTTCGATCCCTAGGCGGGGAACTAGATCCCACACGCTGCAACTATTTTTTAATATAAACAAATAGTGGGACTAGATGCTCACATTACACATGAGGGAAGAGTCGTGAACCCTGTTGTGAATGAGCACACACTCCAGCTCCCCCTTCTATTTTCACTGACCTTTGGAGAAAAATTACACAAATACTCTGACAAACTTGACAGGTTTGAGTCAGGCCTTTGCTCTTTGCAGCCTGTTCTAACCCACACGGTGCTCAGGGTCCATCTGACTCACTACTCGTACTTTCTTTGGAATATACCCCATCACTCTCAACACTCTTATCTCTGCATAAAGGGGGCGCAGAGGGCTTCCCCAGCACACTACCACCGACAGAGCAGGCGAGTGGCACGTTGCTGTTCACGAATGCCACTTTCAGCAAATCAAACACACAGCATTCATACAGAATTTCCCTTGTTACACTGTCTGGTCTGCCTTTTTACAAAAGAAGAAACTATATTAGTAAAGAGTGACAGCTGTACATGACATCTGACAGTTTCCATCTGTATTTTAACCTACTTTAATCTCACTGTAATCACTGAACCCTTTATGAAGTACACAGGACAAATACTATTACTCTCATTCTAGAGGTGAGAAAACCAAAGTCCACTGACATCAGCGAATTGCTGTTAGAACTAGAATGCAAAATTAAGTCTAAGTCTAAATCTAATCTAATCTTCTAAGTCTACATCCCATTCTCTCTTTTAAAATGCTGATATCTTTCATCTGGACTATAAAAGTAACGCCTACTTATTGAAAAAAACATGAAAAATACACAAAGGTATAAAATAGAAAACAAAAAAAAAATGCTTAAAATACCATCATCCATAAACTTTTTTTCAGCAATAAACATTTAATATTTTGATATATTTCTTTCTGTTTACTTTTCAATTTATAAATTGCATATACCTAGGATTCTGCTAAATTGGATGACATGTCGTACATGTGTAACATATACAACACGGGTTTCAACTGAACAGAGCCACTTACGCGCTGGTTGTTTTCTTCCCTTTCCTTCCTTGGTGGCACCTTGAGGCTTGCGGGACCTTAGTTTCTCAACTAGAGTCAAACGCTGGCCCCCGGCACTGTGAGCATGGAGTCCCCCAGGGAACTCCCTACCCTGGTGGCTTTCTACAGTCAATTCTGCAGTGCTACACAATCCATGGTTGGTTGAATCTGTGGGTGTGGAACTGCAGACGCAGAGGGCTTACTATAGGTTACACTCGATTTTCGACTGCAGAGAGGGTCTGCATGCCCAACCCCTGCGTTGTCCAAGAGTCAACTGTACATGTTATATTGTGAGCATCTGCCCACATCATTAAAAATGAGACTTATGGGGATTCTCCATAAGTTCAGTGGTTAGGACTCCCATGCTGGGTACATGGGTTGATCCCTGGTCAGGGAACTAAGATCCCAAAAGCCACAGCACTCCCCCCGACCCGCCAAAAAAAAAAAAAACATGACTTATTCTGCATTTGTCATACTGCCTTACATCACATACTTATACATCTGCCCCCTCACCAGCCTGAGTTCCTTTCCATCTCTGCATCCACAGCACCTAGAATGACCAGTGGCCAACAACACTCAACAAACATGTAAATCCATTTGCTTGATACAGAAAAGACTTCACAGAGGAGCTAGGCTCTGAACGTGTTCCCTGACTAGCAATAACTGGTAACATACTGATTGTACTCAATGAGCCAGCCACTGAGCTGAGTAATTTAAAAGAATTGCCCTATTCATTCTTACAGCTACTGTGGGAGGCAATGGGCTATCAGTAAACTCAATTACAGATTAAGAAACAGAAGCACAGAATGGGTTAAGGCATTTTCCTGAGACCACACAACGCTTAAGTGGCAAACTGACATTTCAAGCAAAAGGGAGCCTATTCCTTGGCCTTAAGGATAGGGTGGGTGGCTGGATGAGTGGGTGAGCGACTGAATGAGTGCCTTAATGAGACGTGAATGAACAAAAGTGCTGAATAGTGAATGAATGGAGAGTGAGCGAGCCAGTCAGCGAAGGAAAGAATGAATGAATGAATGGCACCTCCTGGCTGAAGGGTCCTGGGCGGCCCTGTCCTGAGCCCAAGGCAGGGCTGAAAGAGGATCTTCGCTGAGGGCGGTCGACGTCGGACACCCAGCAGATCAAACACCTGACAGTCACAGAAACGCGGCCGGGCGGGGAGAAGTGACCTCTGACCAGAACCTCAAGCAAGACCGGAGGGCTGAGCCCGCTTCACTGGCTTGCGACCCGTGCAGCCGCACAGGGACTGGCTCAGAAGAGCCAACTCTCGCTTTAACGCTCTGCCGTGGCCACCTTAAAACTCTTTCAAATTTTTTTGAACGAGGGGTCTCACATTTCATTTTGCCCTGGGCCCCGCAAGTTATGCAGCCGGCCCTGCTGCATGGTAAAGCCCTCCTCCTTTTAAACAGAACAGGTACTGGGAAAATAGTTCCCGAACAGGAACCGCCCCTCGCCCCCCGCCTCGTACGCACCAATCAAACTTGCCCACTTGGTCTTCGTAGACCGCAGCCACAGGGATAAGCAAAGAAGCCCAGAGCCACAGCCGGGAAGCCGCGGCCGCCGCCATGATGGGAGCGCGGGCCGGCCCGCTGCCGGCCCGGCATGCACCGCGCCGCGGGCCCCGCCTCCGCGGAACCATAGAGTTGGGCCCACAGGCGGGGTCCTGGGTACGCAGCCATCGAGTTGGGCCCGGCATGCACCGCGCCGCAGGCCCCGCCTCCGCGGAACCATAGAGTCGCGCTCACAAGCGGGGGTCCTCCTCGGTGCGGAACCATAGAGTTGCGCCCACAGGCGGAGTCCTGGGTGCGGAACCATAGAGTTGGGCCCACAGGCGGAGTCCTCAGTGCGGCGCCCCAGACTCCGGTGTCCCTCGCCCGCGTGGGAAGTCTACCTGGAGACTCAGGGCAGAGGGCAGGCGGCGGCCGGGCAGGGAGAACAGGGCCTCAGCGCGGGCTAGGTCAGGCACGCGCGAGGGCGCCCACCGAGGGCCGTCCCAGAGGCCCCCGCGCGCCGAGGGCCTGACCGGCAGCAGTGTCTTCCGCCCACGTGGCCGCGGCGAAATGCCCAAGTCCAAGCGCGACAAGAAAGGTGAGCCCAGAAGGCCTTGGGCCCCCGGAGGCCAGTTTGTGGGCCAGCTGTCAGCTGCGCTAGGGCTTCGGGGAGGACGCTGGGACCTCTGAGAGGAGGGAACGGGCTCGCGGCGCGCTGGAACGGCCTTGGGGATGGCGGAAACCCCGGGGGAGGCTGGAGCCGCGTCGGCCAAGTGGAGGGGGCTTTGCCAGGCCTCCAGAGAGAGTTGCCCAAGGCCGGCTGGCCCGGGGAACAGCCTCAGCACCCCCGGGGTGCCTGCGATCTCGCCTTGGCCCACCTCTCCGCCCTCAGCCCGTCTCTCTCTCTTGCTCTCCCCTCGCCTCTTTTCCTTCAGCCCGGGTTTATCCCCGAGTATGGTCGTTGTGTCCTCCCAAGTTGTTTCTGCCGGCATGGTCGTGCTCCGATCTTCGTTTGGCTGGCTCTTAGGTGGCAGTCCGTAGGACCCCTCCTAAGAGACTGTTCCTACTTATGGTGCGTCTCTTTCATCCTGGCACATTCACTCAATAAGTTAGAGACCTGGCAACTCTTTAGGTTTTGAAAGATATTGCAGTTACAACATGGAAGGTCTAGGGCCCTCATAGAGTTTAACATTTTAGTTTTGGGAAGTGTGTCTTTCCAGGATACTAAAAATTGAATCTATAAATTCAGATAGTGATGAGCCTTATGTAGGAAAAAAGCAGTTGATGTTCCCTTGTGCAGTGTAGCTAGAGAAGTTCTGTTGAGATGACAAATGAGCCGGAAGTTGCAGAAAGGAATTAAGCAACCCGAGGAGTTACCTGGAAGGGTGGTGGTCGAAGAAGGGGGAACACAAAGGGCAGAGGCCCTGAAGCAGGAGCATGTTTACCTTTTGCAAGAGGCCAGAGTGGGCGAAAAGGAGGGAGAGAGAACCGAGCAGAGTGTGCAGAGCTTGAAAGAGTTTTGCACGGGATTGGCTTTCACACCCAGGTGAGGTGGGAGGAGAGAGCTTGAGCAGAGGAGTGATGTGATTCCACTTTACTTTTAAAAAGATCACTCTAGTTGCTTTGTTGAAAATGGACCGGGGAAGGCAGGGGCAGTGGGCAAGGGTGGAAGCAGCGAGACAAGTAGTAATCCAAGAGAACGCTGTGCTGGCTTGGGCCACAGCTGTAGCGGTGGGAATGTTGGGAAACGAGACAGCGGTATTTTGTTTGCCCTCCTGTGCTGCACTCGCCCCTGCCTGCTGTGATTACCTGTCTGAGGTGTCCTTCGTGAAGAGGGACTTTTTATTCATCCACCCAGGTCCCTCCTGGGACCCAGGACTTTGCATCTGATGCTCTGTTAATCGTCTGTGGAATGATTGGATTCTGTGGCGGGATCCGTGGTCAAACCTGGCAAGTGCCAAACCCTTCTGGGTAAGGGGCAAACTGGGTCCCAGCTGTTGCTAGAGAAGAGGTGCTTGTCCCTCCCCAAAGAGGCGCCGCTGCATACACAGGTCCAAACTGTAAGACGTGGTGTAGCAGAGAGGCCCCAGACTCATCCTTTCACAGCACAGAGAAGCCGTAGATGGTCTCCACACACCGCAGCCAAGAGCAGGAAGGGACTGGCCCCAGACAGGAGGCTGGGTCTCCGGGGAGCGCCCCACCCTCACTCCTCAGTAGGGAGTTAGCTGCAGAGGGGCTGTAGATAGCTGGTTTCTCTAGTAACAGGACAGATGTGAAGGGATCTTCAGGCTCAGGAATGCTGAAGAGGCATTCTGGGGACCTGGGAGTAGCCTCGCAAGCCACAGGCAGTAGCCACAGAAGTCTTGCTAGCTTTCCCAGATGGGCTCCATCCAGCCGGGTACCCAAGGGGAGACGAGGCTCTGAGACACCCAGGTTTCCCTCTCATCATCCCCCCTTTTTCTTCTCTGTGTTAGTCTCCCTAACCAAAACTGCCAAGAAAGGCTTGGAACTGAAGCAGAACTTGATAGAAGAGGTAAGAGCTTGTTTTTTATTATTACTGTTTTTATTTTCCCAGCCCTTGTATTTTGTTTTAAAGGTAGGTGTGGGACTGTCTGTCGGGGACAGCTCTAAATATCCACAGCGATGTCAGAGGCCTCAGAGCAGCCTCTTTCCCCCCTGGGGCCAGAGTATTACTGCCCGACCCCTGCTGCCCCGGGACTCCAGAACCCCATGCATTGTCCCGTAGCTTCGGAAATGTGTGGACACGTACAAGTACCTCTTTATCTTCTCCGTGGCCAACATGAGGAACAGCAAGCTGAAGGGCGTCCGCAGCGCCTGGAAGCACAGTCGGTGAGTGGGCAGTGGGGGGCGGGGCCAGGCTGCTCAGAAAATACAGGGCCAGTTAGGGACCTTGGGTACCTTCGTCACAAGTATTGCCTTAATAAGGACAAAATGCTACCCTCCCCAACCCTCGATGAAGGATGCTTTTTAACTCTTTGGGGTTGGGGGGGGGTGGTTGTTTGGTTTTTTCAGTCAGGCTGCTTAGCTTGGTTGGAGATGGTCGTTTACCAACCAGGGATCGAACCCAGGCCCTCTGCAGTGAGAGCGAAGAGTCCTATCCACTGGGCCACCGGAGAAGGCCCTAACTATTAGTTGGTGTTGCCCTGGGAGCGGGGGAGAGCAGTGATCCCTCCAGGAGAGGGGGCTCCCTGAGCCCTGGGGTCTGGTCCCTTAAGAAACATCCAGCAGCTCTGGTTCAGACCGTCTAGCGGACCTCTTCCACAGACCCAGACGCACTCCTGGTGGGCCGAGACAAAACGTGTGCGGGTCAGGTCTGTGCGGGAAAGAACGTGAGGCGCCCCGGGCTGCGTGGAAAGCAGCCTCTGGCTGCGCCTCCTCCTGGGATGGGGCTCCGGTCCAGGGGATTGGAGCTGGTTGGCCCTTGGGTGAGGGCGGGGTGCCTCCTTCACGGAGCCCTCTTTTTCTCTGTAGGATGTTCTTTGGCAAAAACAAAGTGATGATGGTGGCGCTAGGCCGAAGCCCGTCTGACGAGTACAAAGACAATCTGCACCAGGTAGGTCCTGGCTCTCGCCGGCGGGGCGGCGCCGAGACCCGGCCGCCTGCCCTGCTCTTGCATGGTGCGCCCTCCAGCCTTCTGGCTGGCCCAGGGGGGCCGGCAGGCTCAGCTCTCCTGGAGCCTCCAGACCCAGAGAGGAGCTCTGTCCCCTCACAGTACTCTCCAGGTGTTGCCAAACGTTGAGGGGGCGGGGCGGCAGAATCGTCCCAGCTGAGAGCTGCTGCTCCCACGAGCCGGACGCCACCCTCCTCTGGTTTTGCAGGTCAGCAAGAAGTTGAGGGGCGAAGTTGGCCTCCTTTTCACCAATCGCACTAAGGAGGAAGTGGATGAGTAAGTGCTCTGGAGGAGCAGTGGGAAGGGAAAGGTGGGTGAGGTCTCCAAGGAATAACCCGGGATTTGGTCCAGTGGAGGGTCCACAGAAGACCTGGTTCCTGGAACCTTGTCACCGGATCTCCATCCTCCCCAGCTCAGAGCTCCCGGCTGAGCCGAGGAGGACAGGGAGGCCAGACAAGGCCGGGCCGAGCCTGACCTCAGGGAGATGGGCGTTGTTCGTGGTTCAGGCGCTCAGTCGTGTCCGACTGTGGCCTGCAGCACGCCAGGCCTCCCTGTCCATCACCATCTCCCAGAGCTTGCTCAACCTCATGTCCATCGAGTCGGTGATACCATCCAACCATCTCATCTTCTGTCGTCCCCTTCTCCTCCTGCCTTCAATCTTTGCCATCATCAGGGTCTTTTTCAGTGAGTCAGCTCTTCTCATCAGGTGGCCAAAGTATGAGAGCTTCAGCTTCAGCATCAGTCCTTCCAGTGAATATTCACGGTTGATTTCCTTTACCATTGATGGGTTTGATCTCCTTGCTGTTCAAGGGACTCAAGAGTCTTCTCCAGCATCACAATTTGAAAGCATCAATTTTTCAGCACTCAGCCTTCTTAACAGTCCAGTTCGCATCCATACATGACTATTTTCTTTTCCCTCAGGTGGTTCACAAAGTACACAGAAATGGACTACGCCCGAGCGGGGAACAAAGCCACTTTCACTGTGAACCTGGACCCGGGACCCCTGGAGCAGTTCCCCCACTCCATGGAGCCCCAGCTGAGGCAGCTGGGCCTGCCCACGGCCCTCAAGAAAGGTACAGGGGTGTCCCTCGGGCTGAGAGGTCACAGCTGAGGGCTGAGAGCACAGGTTTCCAAGCCAGACAGCTCTCCCCACCCCGCCCCCACCTTTCCGGTGGAGAAGGTTCTTTCTATCAGTCTGTGTTTTCTTACATGAAAATGGGACCAAGAGTGCCCGCCTCGTGGTCAGGGTGAACGTGGACAGTGACTTCGAGCTAGAGTACAGCAGTCAAGGGACGAGGGAGGAGGAGTCGGTGCCCCACCCCCATCAGAACCCCGCCCAGGCAGCTGACCTCCCGGGGAGAAGCCCAGTGCCTGAGCTGCTGGAGCCTTGGGCAGAGGGCCGCCCGGCTCCCCCGGCACCGCCGAGGGGTCTGGGGTCACTGCTCAGGGTCCCTTCTCTGCAGGTGTGGTGACCCTGCTGTCCGACTATGAGGTGTGCAAAGAGGGTGATGTGCTGACCCCGGGGCGGGCCCCCGCCTGGTGGGGGTCCCCCCCCCCCCCGCCCCCAGCCACCCACCCAGTGTCCGAGGCCGCGACGGGAGGGTCCACAGACACCTCTGACCGCACTCACCCCTCCTGACTGCTGGTTCCTCCATCTTTCGCAGAAGCTTTTCGGGTATGAGATGGCTGAATTCAAGGTGAGCATCAAATACATGTGGGACGCGCAGTCCGGAAGGTTCCAGCAGATGGGAGATGACTTGCCAGAGAGCGCGCCCGAGTCAGAAGGCGAGTCGGAGGAAGAAGACGACAGCTGAGGGGCCAGGGCCTCCCGAGTCTCATCAGGACTGACGGGAGGCACTGCCAGCTCCCTCCTAGAGCGGCCGTGTGTCTGCTGTGGAGGAACACGAGCGAGGGGGGCAAGCACAGGCGACTTTCCTATAAATAATGAGACTTTGTCATTCAGGCTGTCTCCTGCAAAAGGGACTTTTCTTGGGGGAAAAAAGCTAAAGACGCTATTGGGTTTGGGCTTTGGGTTGGACTCCAAGGGGTCTGTTCATTCACCTCAAACTGGTTTCCAGGACTGGCTCCTGCATGGCCACGTGGCCGGGCAGCTCCAGGGGCCCAGGAGGAAGCGCCTTCTCTCCTCCGGCCTCAGCGGCCCTGGCTGGAAACGGGTTTGCTGAGGGGAACAGGCATCTCGCCCACCCACTCCTACCCCGGCTATATCTTCTCTCTCCCCACCCCTTCTCCCGCACCCGGGCCAGGAATCTTGCAGACAACCCGAAGACAGGAGGCTTAGCTGAGGCAAGAGTAAAGCGACCACTGATGGGACTTCCCTGGTGGGCCAGTGCTCCCAATGCAGGCGGCCTGAGTTCAATCCCTGGTCAGGGAACTAGATCCCACCTGCAGCAGCTAAGACCTGGCCCAGCCAAATAAGGAAATAAACAAACATTAAAAAAAAGAATGAAGTGCCAGTGAGACTGGGCCAGTGGGACAAATGTCCTCCAGCAGTCTTGTCCTGGGTGGTGGTTCTGTTCGTGCGTATTTAGGGAGGCGATTCTACACAAAAAGACGTCTACCTCGGGCTGTACTGCCCTCTTTGCTTCTGTCGTGTGTAGAAGCGTGAGGGATGCCTGCAGCCCTGCTGCTGAGAGGTCCGTTGGGGAGGCCCTCCTGCCGCCTCTGCCCTTCAAAGCCTGATCCCTGCTCCTTGTTCCCACCGAGCTGGGGGTGGGGGGGGTGGGAAACAGCCCGCGGCTGCCGAGGGAGCGTCAGCGGGTTCATCGTGGGCCTGGGCTCCAGCGTGGCTAGTGCCCCTTTATTCAGACGGTAAACGCCCAGTCTGCCCCGGCTTCTTCCTGTGGTGGAGGCTGCGGGGAGCGTTTACAAGAATGTGGGAGATAAACCGTCTGTGGATGGGACTGTGAGGGAAGAACCAGCCTCGCAGAGCAGCCTAAGGTCAAAATCGAGTGCACAAGAGAAAAAGGAGATGACGGGTGGAGTGTGCCCTCTGCCAGCCCAGACTAGGCCTAGCGGAAGCAGCTGGGGCAGTCGTGGGCGGCCAGGCGCCGGGCCTGATCAAAGGCCTGCACGACGGCCGGCTCCAGGGGCCCCTCGGTGGCCGCCAAGTTCTCTTCCAGGTGCTCCAAGCTGGACGTGCCCAGGATGACCGCGTCCCCGTGGGTGCCCTGCAAGGGGAGACAGCCGGACGTCACGCACTGATGCCCCAGAGAGACGCCGTCACACACCCCCCACCCGGCCCCGCCCCTGCCGAGGCCTGGGGTCCAGTATCTGTGTGTTCAGTCCCTTGGCCCTGGCTGACTCTGATCCCGTGGACTAGCCCACCCGGCTCCTCTGCCTGTGAAACCTTTGAGGCAAAAATACCAGAGTGGGTTGCCATTGCCTCCTCCAGGGTCTTTCCAACTCTGGGATTGAACCCAAGTGTCTTGCATTTCCTGCACTGGCAGGCAGATGCTTTACCACTGAGCTGCCAGGAAGCCCCCAGTGTCCATGCCCTGCATTATTCCAGAAAGAATTTACCTTGCCTTCAGACACCTCCAAAGCCCTACCTCCCTAGACACACACGGGCAGGCAGGCCTGAGTTGAGGGCCTCTCCCCTCCTGCTCTGCAGCTGGGCAGGCCTGAGTTACTTACATGACCTCACTAAGCTTCAGGCTTCCTTTGCAGGGTGAATGTGGGGATTAAAATTTTGTAAAGGCTATGGTTTTTCCAGTAGTCATGTATGGGTGTGAGTTGGACTATAAAGAAAGCTGAGCACCGAAGAGTTGATGCTTTTGAACTGTGGTATTGGAGAAGACTTGAGAGCTCCTTGGACCGCAAGGAGATCCAACCAACCAGTCCATCCTAAAGGAGATCAGTCCTGGGTGTTCACTGGAAGGACTGATGTTGAAGCTGAAACTCCAGTACTTTGGCCACCTGATGCGAAGAGCTGACTCATTTGAAAAGACCCTCATGCTGGGAAAGATTGAGGGCAGGAGGAGAAGGGGGCGACAGAGGATGAGATGGCTGGATGGCATTGCCAACTCGATGGACATGAGTTTGAGTGAACTCCAGGAGTTGGTGATGGACAGGGAGGCCTGGCGTGCTTCGGGTCATGGGGTCACAAAGAGTTGGGCACGAGTGAGCGACTGAACTGAACTGAAAGTACTTTACTTCAGGCCTAGCACTTAACAGGCCCAAGAGAGGCACCATTAGTATGTGATGCGCACATTGGAGGAAGGTATTTGGGAAAGAGGGATGGTGGGAACAGGACAGACTGCAGAGAGGGCAGCCAAAGACATAAACGCTAATGGAGAGAAAGTCAAGTTTCAATATCACACACAGCTGCCCCATCTATTCAGTCGCTCAGTTGTGTCTGACTCCAGGCAAGAATACTGGAGTGGGTTGCCATTTCCTTCTCCAGGGGATCTTCCCAACCCAGGGATTGAGCCCAGGTCTCCCACATTGCAGGCAGATTCTTTATCATCTGAGCCACCATGCGGCAAAAATTTAAAAACAACTAAAAATGAAGTCATGCATCCCTCCCTCCTGTTTCCTCCCTGGAGCTGGCAGTGGTGATAACGTCCAGCAGAGGGCGACCGAGGTCACGCCAGGGTTCTGGCACCACATGCAGCCTGCAGGGCCTTCCCCACCAAGGCAACGCTGGGAAGTGGTGCTCCTTCTAGTAGCTGGGCGGGTAGGGAGGGTGGCACAGGGGTCAGAAGGGGCGTTTCCTGCAGGGTGTCAGTCTTCTCAAGTGGAAGCTTGAACTCCCTGAGCAGCAGAATGCATGCGGATTTCTGGGTCCCTCATCGTGGCAGTCCCTGCCCAGCGGTGGACCAGCAGGGATGCAGTGGGCAAGAATCCTTGCATTGCACATGCTCACCAGACACGAACAATACAACCTCCAACATCAGGACCGCATCTGTGAGCCCCGGATCATGGACAGGACAAGTCCTGCTTCAGTCCTACCTAGCTCTGTCCTTGGATCAGCCAACTGCCTTCACTTACCTGCTCAGTGAGGAGACAACCTGAGCCAGCCCCACACGGTGAGTGCAAAGTGTAAAGGAAATAATGGACCTGCCATGCTTTCTCAACTAAATAGAGCAGAGAAGGTAAAAACCATCAGCCACGATCCTGGGCTTCCCTGGGGGCTCAGTCGGTAAAGAATCTGCCTGCGGTGTGGGAGACCTGGGTTCCATCCCTGGATTGGGAAGACCTCCTGCAGGAGGGCATGGCAGCCCACTCCAGGATTCTTGCCTGGAGAATCCCCCTGGACGGAGGAGCCTGGCAGGTTGCAGTCCATGGAGTTGCAAAGAGTTGGACACGACTGAGCGACTAAGCACCGCCCAAGACCTTACAGGAGCGACTTTTCTGGAGGTACGGTGGGTAAAAACCTGTCTGCCACTGCAGGGACACCAATTCAATCCCTGGTCTGGAGAGATTCCACATGCCACGGGGCAATTAAAGCCCGTGAGCCGCAACTGTTGAGCCCTCGGGCACAACTCCTGAAGCCTGCATGCCCTAGAGCCTGCGCTCCACAATAAGAGAAGTCGCCACAGTGAGAAGCCTGCTCACCACAACAAAGCATAGCCCCAGCTCTCCACGGCTAGAGAAAGCCCCCACCCAGCAACAAAGACCCAAGACAGCGGAAAAAAAAAAATGAATAAATTATTTTTTACAAAAAGTATCCTCCAGGAGAGAGGCCCAGGCACTGGTGGTGTGACAAGCTCCTTGATACGCTGCTTAAGGAAATGGCTTCTAAACCTGGTCAGACAATCAGAAACCCTGGCGCGGGTGGGCGCCTGGATTAGGGTTTAAATCACACCACTGCACACAGAGGTGGTTCCAAATATGAGACATTGTGCTGCTTAAAAAGTCCTGGGACATTTCAACAAAATTAGCACTGAAGCTTTGGAGACTTAGCTTCTATAAATCTTGAAAGATGAGGAGCTTCCCAGCAGTCTATAGACAATGTCTAAATTTGATACATTAAGCAATAGCAGTAAAGTATATACGTCAGAGATCTTATAATCAACGCCAGAGGGAGAGTAAGCTGAAAGAGTTTAAAAGCACATCACCTCTAAGGAATGTGACTTGGAAAGGGCTTGCTTTTAGCTGCGGGGATATATTACATTGATAACTTTTTCAAACTTTAAAAAAAGGAAAGGGAAAAAAGAAGGAAAAAGCACTGGTCCCAACAGATGAACTATAACTTTAGACGTTGATGACAATTTTATTGCCAAGAATTTACGAAACTTAGACTCAGTTGCCCCAGGTGACAGGGCCAGCAGCAAGCTTCAGGATTCCCCAGTCCCGATGCGAGGTTTCTCCTGCCGCTGTAGGCAGCGGGGAGGCTCTTTGAGGGAGGAGACACAGTCTTGCAGACTCGGCAGAAGAACCAGCGCTCCCCACACTCCCAATCCAGTCACTCCCAGAGACACTGGGGAAACCTTAGGGGTGCTGGTTGGGTTCCCAGTAAAGCTGAGCTTGAGGGGCCAAGGTCTGAGCAAAAGGGGAGGCTCTGGAACCCAAAAGAGCAGCCCCAGGGATGCCCCATTTTCAGACTATGGGGACTCCTCCCACCTCGCCCGTCCTGGTGCCGTCTGCCCCCAGCTCACCGATTCCTGTAGACCTCTGCCCAGTTGTTCCCAAAGAAGCGGCCCACGGGCTGTTTCTTGTCCTTGTCCTCGTACTTGTACCTGCCGGTCAGCAGGCCTCCTGCGGGAAGGCTGCAGTCAGACTCCCAGGCACTGTCCCAGAGCCCGTCTGGCTAGAAGTGGGGGTGATGGCGGGGAACCAGGACGGATGGAGGTCCTGGCAAACCCCTCCCCTTCCCAGGCCTGGGGCCAGGCTTCTCCCGGGTCAGGAAGGGGCAGAAACGGGGTCAGGAAGGCCCTCCCGTCCAGGGGAGCCTGTGCCCGCAGCCCATACCAGCCAGGGGGTTGTAGGCGTAGAACCTCAGTCCAAAGTGCCGGAGGCAGGGCAGGAGCTCCGTCCCCACCTGCCAGGTGGTGGCGTTGTACATGCCCTGCAGGCAGAAGGGCCAGCTGAGCGGGGGCCCGGCCGGGGAGCCCCAGCCTGCTCTCAAAGTCTTCGGTCAAGACCCCCAGGACTCCAGCATGGTTTCCAAAGTCACTACTGTGGACGGGGAGATGGGGCTGGGCCCCAGGAAGGGACGGCGGCCTGGCTCTCCCATCTCACACACATTCGCAGGAACCAGCCATGGGCTGGACCCTGAGCTCTCAAACACACGTGGATCTGGTGAGCTCTCTGCTTCAAGAGATGTCAGAGTCGAGTTAAAAAGACCAGGGCAGAGGACGCGCTCTGTGACCTTGACCAATTTGTTTAACTTCTTTGAGCCCCACTTCAGTAATCCTGTCTGGAAAATTCCTTGGACAGAGAAGCCTGGCAGGCTGTAGTCCATGGAGTCACAAAGAGCTGGACATAACCGAGCACACACGTTTGCACACACACGCACACAGACACACACGGGTGCACACACAGACTGAGCCTCAATCCGCTCAAGTGCACGTTGAGAATGACAATGGTACTATCTAGTTGGGAATCTCAGAGGACTGATCAGAACTTTGATACACTTACTCACTAAAAGTGAAGGTGTTAGCGGCTCAGTCGTGTCCAACTCTTTGTGACCCCATGGACTGTAGCCAACGGAGCCCGGGTCTCCTGTACTGGCAGGCGGATTCTTTACCACTGAGCCATCTGCAAAGTGTTTGAGGGCTACTCATCTGGACTCTTGCATTCCTCCACCACAGTCCCCACCCCTTCCTGATGATGTTAACTTCAGACCTGAGATTTAAGAACTTTGGCCCAGCTAGTTCTAGCCTGAAGGAGGGAAGAGAAGGAGGCATTGGAGAAGAAAAAGCAATTAGAAATGAGACCAACCTAATGCCCGACACATGAATGGATGGGTAAGGAAGATGTGGTCTCCATATACAGTGCACCATCACTCAGCCACCAGAAAGAGAGGATAACGCCATGCACAGCAACGGGGGTGGACCCATCTCCATACTAAACGAAGTAAGCCAGACAGAGAGACACTCAGTGTGTGCGCGGGGTAGCTCTCAGTCGTGTCTGACTCTGTGACGCTGTGGACTGCAGCCTGCCAGGCTGCTCTGTCCACGGGATTCTCCAGGCAAGAATACTGGAATGGGTTGCCATTCCCTTCTCCAGACAAATATGGTAAAGACAGGTATGACAGTGCTTATGTAGGAAATCTAAAACTATTTACAAACTAGGAACAGATTCAGAGACAGAAAACAGCCTTATTGTTACCAAAGGGGGAAGGGGGTATCTATTATATATATATAATAGATGCCCAACAAGCACCTACTGTATAGCACGGGAAACTATATTCAATATCTTATAATAACCGATAATGCAAAATAATCTCAAATATGTAACAAAATCACTTTGGTTATAGGTGAAAGTAACACAACATTTTAAATCAACTATACTTCAAAAAATTAAAATTAAAAAAGATAAGAAGCAGAGTTGCCTCGACGAGGCAGCCAAGTGACCTAGAAAGACTGCGGCTCTGAGACGCGTGCGTATCCTCGTCTTGTGCCAGATCTACCATGCCGTGAATCCTTTCTCCCTGAGACACCCCAGAGTGAAAGGTGGCACAGGGTGCCAACGACGATACTATTCACAGTAACAGCTAATGTTGCCGAGCTCACTGTGTGCCCTCCAGCACAGGCTACACGCACTGAGATGGCATCAGACTGATGGGCGGTGTCCCCTGCCCTCACACGTTAAACCTCCACTGCCTGCTCCAACACCCTCAGCGCTGCTAAATCTCATTGCCTTTGCCCACTCACTGCCCACGCCCCAGCCAGGAATGCCCTTTCTCCTCTCACTCTGGGAAAATAGTCAGTTCAAGGTCTGACGTTGCCTTTTCTGAGGACTGTTCTTTGGCCTGTCCCAGGAAGCAGTCCCTCTTCTGGGCTTCCCAGCTGTCTCTAGATGCTGAGCTCCCTGAGGGGGTGAGTGTCAGTTCCCCTTCTGTGGCCTTGGACAGAGGCTGGCACAGAGCAGGCATTTAGACAGGGTACCTCCCCCACTTACCCATCCCAGCAACTGCTGGTAGCTCCAGGGCTCCCAGGCACACCCACCCTGATGAAGTAGGAGGCACCGTGGACTGAATCACGTGCCCGGGGCTCCAGGGAGGAGTCCAGGGCTCAGAGCAGTGAGGAAACCGGTCCCCACCGGTTCCAAAGACCTATCTGCAATGGTGTCAGGGAGTGCCAGGGCGATCAGGGCAGGACTCTTGCAGATCCGGACTGCACCGGGCACCTGCGGGGAAGGGCGCAGGGGCTGCCCAGCGCCAGATTCCGCTTTCAGGGCCCCCTGAGAGGGGCTAGCCAAGTTGTTCCAGGCTAGGTAAGGGTTGCTGAAAGGAGGGAAAAGGAGAGGAAAAGGGTCAAGACAAAGCACCGTCCAGCTGTCCAAAGCTAATGTGCAGGGGCGCTGGGAAGCAGGGGCTTCACAGAGCTGCGAGGTGGCCAGAGGAGTTGGCATCCCGGGAATGGGACGAGGCTGTCGGTCCTGAGCTTTTATAAATTTAAAAGTAGACATACTGTGTGTGTGCGTGCTCGGTCGCTTCAGCCGTATCTGACTCTTTGTGACCCTACTGTAACCCACCAGGTTCCTCTGTCCATGGGATTTTCCAAGCAAGAATGCTGAAGTGGGTTGCCATGCCCTCCTATAGTTGACTAACATTAACTCCATTGATTGATTTGCCAGTTGAAGGCCAACAGTATGCCTGGATGAAATTCAGTGTGTCATGATGTATTATTCTTGTTATCTATCACTGCATTCAATTGGTCAAAGGTTTTTGAAGGTAGGTTCACAAAGATTACTGGGGTGTAGTTTTTGCTGAGTCATACAGTATGTGTATTTTAACTTTACAAAAACTCAGCTGTTTAAAAAGTTAAACATGAAAAACGGTTAAAGATTATATTTATCCTTGTGTTTACCATTTCCAGCACTCTTCATTTTGTGTGTGTGTAAATCCAACTTTTCTTACGTCTAAAGTATTTCTCCCAATATTTGCTATAGCGAAGAAGTGAAGTGAAGTGAGAGTCACTCAGTTGTGTCCGACTCTTTGCAACTGCATAAACTATACACTCCATGGGATTCTCCGGGTCAGGATACTGGAGTGGGGAGCTGCTCCCTTCTGCAGGGGATCTTCCCAACCCCAAGGATTGAACCCAGGTCTCCCACGTTGCAGGTGGATTCTTCACCAGTTGAGCTGCCACCAGGGAAGCCCATAGTGACAGCTGGCTACTATGAATTCTCCCTAACCTTTGTCTGAACAAAGTCTTTGCTTTCATCTTTGAAACGTATTTTCGTTTGAGTTCTTTCAATACTTGAACACTGGCTGGAGCCTTTGGCAAGTGCCAACAAGAGAACCACAGAGCCAGCCTCTGGGGTCTGCAAGATGCAGGGACAGCCCCAAGGCACCACCTCTGGGCCAAGACCACATTTTAGGCTCTTCAGTTCAGTTGCTCAGTCGTGTCTGACTCTTTGTGACCCCGTGGACTGCAGCATGCCAGGCCTCCCTGTCCATCACCAACTCCTGGAGTTTACTCAAACTCATGTCCATTGAGTCGGTGATGCCATCCAACCATCATCCTCTGTCATCCCCTTCTCCTCCCACCTTCAATCTTTCCCAGCATCAGGGTCTTTTCTAATAAGTCAGTTCTTCACATCAGGTGGCCAAAGTATTGGAGTTTCAGCTTCAGCATCAGTCCTTCCAATGAATATTCAGGACTGATTTCCTTTAGGATTGACTAGTTTGATCTCCTTGCTGTCCAAGGGACTCTCAAGAGTCTTCTCCAACACCACAATTCAAAAGCATCAATTCTTCAGTGCTCAGCTTTTTTTTATAGTTCAACTCTCACATCCATACATGACTCCTGGGAAAACCATAGCCTTGACTAGACAGACCTTTGTTGGCAAAGTAATCTCTGCTGTTTAATATGCTGTCTAGGTTGGTCATAACTTTCCTTCCAAGGAGCAAACGTCTTATTTCATGGTTGCAGTCACCATCTGCAGTGATTTTGGAGCCCCCCAAGATAAAGTCTCTCACATTATTTAGGACCTTCAACCCTTAGTAAAGGCCCCTGCCTAGGGGTCCCCGGTAGGGGGTGCTTTGTGGGGGCGGGGCCAACATGCTCACGTCGCCCCGCCCCCCAGCGCTCCGCTCCCTGCCCAGTGGGCGGGCCCCGGGGCCCACCCATCCTTAAAGCGCCCGCCCTCATCGCGTTGCCCCTGGGTTCGTTCGGCTTCGGGGCGGCTGTGTTACCCATCCCCCGCCATGGCCCGGCCACAGTCGTACCCACGGGGTGTCCCGACCCGGCTTGCCACCGTGTTGGGCGCCATGGAAATGGGGCGCCGCATGGACGTGCCCAGCAGCGCCGCGGCCGTGCGCGCCTTCCTGGAACGCGGCCACACCGAGATCGACACGGCCTTCGTGTACGCCGACGGCCAGTCCGAGAGCATCCTGGGCGGCCTGGGCCTCGGGCTGGGCGGCAGCGGCTGCAAAGGTAACGCCTGCCCCCCCCACCCCGGACCTCGGCACCGTGACCGCCCCCGACCCATGCACTGGCCGCGGCCGGGACCGACCGCCTGGTCCACCTTGCTGGGACGCCAACCTCCCCTGGCCTCCCCGCAGCTCTGTGAACCCCCGCTTCCCAGCGCCCTGGCACATCAGCCCGGACAGCCAGACACTTGGTCTTGACTCTTTTCCTCTCAGTTTCCCTCCCTCTCAGTAACGTCCCAACCGTGGCAGAGCCTGGAACGACTTGGCTAGCCCCTCTCAGGGGGCCCTGGAAACGGAATCTGGCGCTGGGCAGCCCCTTCCCCCTTTCCCCCCTCCCGCAGGTGCCCGGTACGGTCCGATCTGCAGGAGTCCTGCCCTTATTGCCCTGGCACTCCCTGGCACCGTTGCAGATCAGTCTTTGGAACCGGCGGGGACCGGTTTCCTCATTGCTCTGAGCCCTGGCCCCCTCCCTGGAACCCTGGCCCCGCACTTCAGTCCGCAGTGTCTCCCACTTCTCCGGGGCTTCCCTGGTGCCCCAGATGGTAAAGAATTTGCCTGCAATGCAGAGACATGGGTTCGATCCCTGGGTCAGGAAGATTCCCTGGAGAAGGTCGTGGCAACCCACTCCAGTGTTCTTACGTGGAGAGTCCCCATGGACAGAGAAGCCTGGCAGGCCACAGTTCATGGGGTGGCAAAAGAGTGGGACAGGAGTGAGTGCCTAACACTTGCACTTTTCCACTTCCCGCCTGGGAGCAGCAGGAGTTGCCAGCAGTAGCTGGGATAGGGTGTGGGGGCGGTACCCCGTCTAAATGCCGCATCTGTGCCAGGCTCTGTCCGAAGCCATAGAAGAGGAACTGACAGTCACCCAATCCAGGGAGCTCAGAGTCTAGAGACAGCTGGGGAGCCCAGAAGAGGGTCCCCTTCCCAGAAAAGGCCAAAGAAGAATGCTCAGAAAAGGGAACATCAGAT
The DNA here is from genome assembly GCF_014754425.2 of Oryx dammah. Classification (NCBI taxonomy): domain Eukaryota; kingdom Metazoa; phylum Chordata; class Mammalia; order Artiodactyla; family Bovidae; genus Oryx; species Oryx dammah. The sequence continues at coordinate 2,744,109 of NW_024070211.1, forward strand.
CTTGAACTGATACTTTTCCAGAAGTGGCAGTGGCTGTGAGCAGTGAATGTGCAAAGGCAATGAGGTTTGGCAGTGCTGAGGGTATTGGAGCAGGCAATGGAGCCCAGCGGAGGTTTATTGTATGGGCCCAGGGGAAGGTCCCCCACCAGTCTGATGCCATCTGCAGTGCTTATAATGTGCCGGGCAGGCACATAGTGAGGGCCCAGGCGTGCAGTTGTAGTAATAGTAGACGCCGTTGGCACCCTGTGCCGTCTTTCACTCTGGGGTGTCTCAGGGAGAAACGATTCACGGCATGGTAGATCTGGAACAAGACGAGAACATGCATGGGTCTCAGAGCTGCACTCTTTCTAGGTCACTTGGCTGCCTCGCCATGACATCTATGGTCTTATTATTATTTTTTAAAATTTTAAATGAAGTATAGTTGATTTACAATGTTGAGTTAATTAAGATTATTTTCCATCATAGATTTTTATAAGATACTGAGTATAATTCCTTTGCTTTACAGTAGGTCCTTGTTGGCTGTCTATTTTTATAAATATTGCTTGCTCGATCACTAAATTATGTCCAACTCTTTGCAACCCCATGGACTGTAGCCTGCCAGGCTCCTTCCTCTACCCCTGGGATCTTCCTGGCGAGAATACTGGAGTGGGTTGCCATTTCCTTTTCCAGGGGATCTTCCTGATCCAGGGATCAAACCCATGTCCCTACATCTCCTGCACTGGCAGGTGGCTTCTTTACCACTAAGCCACTGGGGATCCCCATTTTCTATATATTATTGTATATGTTAATCCCAAACTCCTAATTTATCACCCCCTTAGCTTTCTGTCCGTGAGTCTGTTTCTGCTTTGTAAATATATCATTTGTATAATCTTTTTTAGATTCCACATGTAAGCGGTATCATATTTGTCTTTCTCTAACTTGCTTTACTTAGTATGATAATTGCTAGGTCCTTCGATGTTATTGTAAATGGCGTCATTTCATTCTTTCCTGATGGCTGAGGAATATCCCATTGTATATACGTACATCTTGTTTATCCATTAATCTGTCCACAGGCATTTACATTGGTCTTATTTCTGATTACTTTTCTTCTGCAGCACCTCCTCTTCCCTCCTTTAGGCTGGAACCAGCTGGGCTACAGTTCTTAAATCTCAGATTTGAAGTAAATGTCAAGAATGGGTGTGGGCCAAAGGGGAGGAGGTGGTGGGATGGAAAATTCCAAATGAGTAGGCCTTCAGCCCTCCAGCCTGGTCTCTCCCATCTCAAGGGGTCTGGCCTGCTGAGGTGACTTTCCAAGAGTAAACAGCACAGAAAGGGCTCTCTTCTCAGCCGTTAGCTTGCTCATCTGATTCTCAAGGAGGATGGGGAGAAAGGTATATAACTCCTTCCTGGGTCACACAGGTAGCACAACACTGGCCTTTTCTCAGTTGGATGTTTCTCTGACAGAAATATAATCCTCCCCTGGGGCCCCAGTTGAGGCCTCTTGCTTCTGTTTCCTGAATTCCTGCCACAGTCTCCTTGCCGTTTTCCCTGTCTCCAGACCTGTGCCCGAGGTTCTTTGTGTTTCATTCGGAGTCATCGTTCAAAACTGCAAAGCCGACCCCTTAGCTTGCTGGCTGGAAGTGTTTAGAGTCGCCCTGTGGTCCCCTGAAGTCAGATTCTAAGGGGTGCCCTCAGGGCCCTTGGCATCTCTCTGGTCTGTGGCCCCTTCTCTAGTCTCGTGTACCCCCAGACCTGGTATTTTAGGTCTGTGGGATCGCAAGCATGACTCCTCAAAGCCATGTTCTTGCCCCAGGGTAGCCTTTGACTCCTCTTGGAGATTCAAAGCCTTCCCTGAATTCTCAGGCTCCTCCCCGCTACTCCTGCGTGTCCTGACCTCACTTACTTTGTGGTGCCCCCTTAGACTCTGGGTCCTTGAGGGCAGGGATCCAGGGTTGGCATTCCTCTTCCAACCTGAAGTGCCAGGCATGCCACACCTAGCTGTCTGGTAAATAGTCACTGTAGTGATAACATTAGCAGCTCATAAGGAGCAAGTGTGTCAAAGTTGTGATCAATCCTCAGGGCCTCCCAACTAGACAGTACCACTGACACTCTCAGTTTACAACTGAGAAAACTGAGACTGTGTGTGTGTGTGTGTGTGGTGTGTGTGCCACACGCATGTGCGTGCTCAGCCATGTCCGACTCTGCGATTCCATGGACTGTAGCCTGCCAGCCTTCTCTGTCCCTGAGATTTTCCTGGCAAGAATACCGGCGTGGGGCTCAAAGAAGTTGAATAACTTGGTCAAGGTCATAGAGCTGGTATTGGCAGAGCTGCGGCATGAACCCAGGCCTGCCTCTTAACCATTAACCCTAGATCCTCTCCAATGATTTCTAAGTTGACCTGAACTTCTATTTTTCTCCTCCCAAAGTAAAAATTGCCACCAAAGCCAATCCATTGGAAGAAAACTCTCTGAAACCTGACAGCCTCCGGTCCCAGCTGGAGACATCCCTCAAGCGACTGCAGTGCCCCCGAGTGGACCTGTTTTACCTGCACCTGCCAGACCACAGCACCCCTGTGGAAGAGACGCTGAGCGCCTGCCACCAGCTGCACCAGGAGGTGAGGGCAGCCCCCCACTCCCCACCCTGGCCTGTCGGTGCCCAGAGAGCAGAGGCTCCAGGGCTGTCCCGGAGCAGAGCAGGGGACTGACCCCACGCCCAGGGTCCCAGTCTGGGACTGGCCTTCTGGGCTGCGGGGGAGTCTGACCGTGGCCTCTCCCCCGCAGGGCAAGTTTGTGGAACTTGGCCTCTCCAACTATGCCGCCTGGGAGGTGGCTGAGATCTGTAC